>NW_024081167.1:900812-929595 GCF_003009895.1 Hyaena hyaena
TGACAAAAACTGAGGACTGATGGATGTGGGGGGGAGGGGGGATGGGCATGAAGGAGGGCACTTTGGGGATGAGCACTGAGTGTTATGTAGAAACTAATTTGACAATAAACTATTTGTAAAAAAAAAAAAAAAAGTATTTACCAAAAAACCATAAACACTGTGATCGATGGTGAGACTTTATAAGCATTTTTTTCTTTACATATTTTTTTATTATCTATCATCCTTTATACATAAAAAAGAAAATATAGATAAGTTCTTTCTAACATATTTTACATTCAGTGGATGAATCAATTAAATTTCCTTTTTGACTCAGAGTTATTAATGCCTATGTTTCTCCAATGCAGTATCATCCTCTGTACCATTAAAAGAAGTGATGATGTAAAAGTCATTAAGGTAACACGCCATTGTTGTGTGTGGTACTTTCTTCCAAGTCAGTGACACCTATAATGCAACTTTGATGATGTCATTTTCCTGACATATCAAAAGGTATCAGGGGAGATTTTTTCTTTTCCTTTTTTTTTTTTACAAATAGTTTATTGTCAAGTTGGTTATAAGCATTTTTTTAAAAACAAAATGACAGAAAACTTATCCAAAACTTAGAAATAGGCAAAAGAGAATAGATATATTCTCTAAGAAAGTAGATGTTCTTTCAGTGCAGTCCTGAGTTTGTACCTTTGGTTGATTTTTCTATTGGCTGTGCTATTCTATTGTGCTATTTTACAGCTGTGTGGATACCACACACAGATGAAAGTAATTTCTATGTAGTGAAAATTATAACCCTAAAGTACGATTTATTGCTCTGTAGGATGTTAACTAGTTTTAGATCTAACCCAGCAATCTTGTCCTAAAATTCCTTTATTAAATTTCCCTTAAGTAACTTAACTCTAAATATAAAGTATTTTTTACTTTTACTATAATCCTGGTTCCCTCATTCATTAATTAGTTGAATAAAATCCCTGGCATGTATCCATTCCACACTTGCATGAGAGCCATGATTTACTCTTTTGACAAGTACACTTTAACAAAAACAAGTCAAGGATAGCTGTTATCACTGCTTCTACTCATCATATACTAGAAGATATAAATAAATAAGAAAAACAAATAATATGTACAAGTATTAGGATGGAAGAGGAAAAAATTGTGATTTTCAGGTGGTATGGTTGTCTAAAAGATTTAAATTAACTTAATTTGTTAAATTCAAAACTGATATAGAAAAAATTAATACTCTTACCATACATTTAACAATAATGGTTATAAAAGGTAACTTGGAAAGATACAATTTACGAAAGCAGCAACAACCAAAAGTGTACCTAGGAATAAACCTAATAGAAGATGCATAAGATCTCTTTAAACAAAATTATAAAATACTATTGAAAGATATGAAAAATACCTAACTATTCTACAAGAAATATTATGCCAATAAACAGGAATACTCATTATCAGAAAGGTACATATTCTCTGAATTAATCTGTAAGTTAAATTAAATTTCATTAAAATCCTACTAGGATATTTCTTTGCGGAAATTGACTGATTTTAAAATTTATATGAGACACTAAAGCATAAAGAATAGCCAAGACAATTTTAAGGATTTGTCTTACCAGATAATCAAGAGAATATCATAAAACTTGTAAGACAATGTAACATTGACTCAGAGATAAACAAATAGATCAGCGGAATAGAATAAGGAGTCCAGAAACAGATGTAAGCCCATAAGGAATTTGGTGTATCATAGAAGAAAATAGGTCAAGGAGAAAAGTGTTGTTGTGATTGACTTATTATATGCAAAATTAATTTCCCTAATTTACACCCAAAGCAAAATAAAGTTCAGGTCAAAGATTTAAATGTGTAAAAAAAACTTTAAAACTATTAGATTTTTTTTTTAGGGGCGCCTGAGTGGCTCAGTGGGTTGAGCATTCGACTTCGGCTCCGGTCATGATCTCACGGTTTGTGGGTTCGAGCCCCGCATCAGGTTCTGTGCTGACAGCTAGCTCAGAGCCTGGAGCCTGTTTCAGATTCTGTGTCTCCCTCTCTCTCTCTGCCCCTCCCCCACTCATGCTCTGTCTCTGTTTCAAAAATAAACAAAAAACTATTTAAAAAAATAAAACTATTAGATTTTTTTAAAAAAGGAGAATGTATTGATTACAATGGGTGAGGGGAGGGATTTTTTAAATAGGGCAAAAAAAAAAAGACTGGTTTACAATGCAGAACTTCTAAATAGTAAAAATTATCATAAATATACCTAAAAGATAATTGTCAAACAATTAAAACAATGTAAAAAATAAGGGATTAATATCAAACATATGTAATAAATACTACATATAAAGTAGAGAAATAATGTAAAAATTCACCCTCCCTCACCTAAACCAAAGTAAACAGTAGGCAATGGATTGTGATTGACTTATGATCAGGAAAGTCACTGAAGTAGCAGAAAACATATTTATTATTAAATATATAAAAAGATGGTTATGTCGGTGGTAATCTGCACAAATATGCTGAAATGAAATGAAGAATCATCTCACATTCATCGGATTAGCAAAAATGTAAATATTATAATAGTTCCAAATGTTAGCAGTGTGTGGACTCATTACTCTTTTAGATTGTTGGTGGAAGTATACATTGGTACATTTACCTTGGAAAGCAATTTTAAAATACATAAAAAATTGAAAATGTGCAGTTATTTTGAAGAGAAGAGAGTCTGGCAATATCCAGTACATTTGAAAATAAGCCTCTCTACCTAATTTCCTGTTTAAGCCACTTATGAAAGAAGACCTCTCACAGGAGACATTGTCACAGGTTTATTGAAGTATTGTTAAGTAGTGAAAACTGGAATCAATGCAAATATCCACTAACATGTGACTGCATAAATAAGAGGTGGTGGCTTTCCATGACCAGAAGCTATGCAGGAGTTAGGATGAATGAGGTAGATTCATGAATGAATACTGGTAAATGTCAAGAACACACATGTTGGGTATCAAAACTAGGTTGTCAAGTGTTAAATACAGTATAATTGTTCTTACATACATTTTTAAAGCCATACACAAAGATGCTATTTTGAAAACAGGGTCTGCCTATTTGGTAGGTAATAATAATATTTGTTTCTTGATAAAAAGAGAGGAAATTGGAGATTATGGGAAATATGCAATATAAATTATTACAGGTAGCATATATGTGGATCTGGGTGCTTTGGGGTATTTTGTTATAAAAAAGAATAAATGAATGAAGGAAAATAGTGCAAAATAAGTGGAAGTTAAGAAATCAGATAATGTCAGGTCTGTTGATGGTGTAATTTCTTCTCATACTTTCAGCAAATACCTTAAGTGTCTAGACTTCCTTGACTTCCTATACACTGGGTAGGTATAGACAGGTACACAGTATAGATAAAATTCCTGCTTGAAATTTAAGAAGGATACAGGCAAGTATAAATGTATAATCACAACACCACAAGAAAACTGTCACTATAGATAGGTGCAGAGTACTTATGCAGGTGTCTAAGAGGACCACTGTTGACTAGGATACCTTTGGGCATAAGTAACAGAAACTTGCTTAGGTAATTGCAGGGGTGTATTAATTCAGGTAACTGGTAAGTTTAAAGAGAGATCAGGATAGGGTTGTTTCAATAGCTAAAAAACATCACCCAATGGCAAATTTCTCTTCTTCAATTTTGCAATCCTTGGGGGTCAGCTCAATTTCATTCCCCTCTTGGCTCCCCCTTGTGGTGTCGAATGGTTACCAAATACTCAAAGTTTAATGTTCATGAACTGGGAGACAGAAGCTTTTTGTAAGAAATAAGGAAGCTTCTCTTTTTAGAAGCCTCCAGCAAATCCCTTTTTCTGAGGGATTTTGTATTGCTGTGCAGAGTGGAGGCCCTTTATTAAGATCTCTTCAATAAACACACTGCAAGATATCAAAAAACCCAATCTCTATGAGGAACAAAATACTTATAAATACTAGCAAATATATGCCAATTTATTTATTTGTTTTATAAATTTGCACCTTTTTTATCTGGAAGTATTGTCTTGAGTTATCAGATGTAGCTTTTAAATATTTCTCATTTTGAAAGTTATAATCACAAATTATATATTCTGTTATTATATTACTTGGAAATTTATAGTTATATAGAAATTAAATATGTAAGCGAGAATTTTTTTATCATAAATATGAAATCATAATTAAATGAAAGATGAGAGAATAAAGTACTAGGGGGATATATGGTTAAACCATTTAATAACTCGGTAAAATTCTACCTAGTTCTGACATAAAAATCAGAAACTGTGAAAAAAGATAAATTTAAGTTTACAGAAATTGAACAACATGAGGATTGGGAGCACTGACCAGTTGAAAATCCATATATAACTTTTGACTCCCCCCAAATTTAACTACTATAGCCTGCTATTGACCAGAAGACTTACAGATAACAGTCGACTAACACATATTTTGTGTATTATGAACTGTATTCTTACAACAAAGTAAAATGGAGAAAAGAAAATGTTATTAAGAAAGTCATAAGGAAGAGAAAATACATTTATATTACCACACTGTATTTGTTGAAAAAATCCATATATACATAGACTCACGCAGTTCAAACACATGCTGCTCAGTGGTTAACTGTACATAAAAAATACTCCAAATAAGGTAGATATGGAAACAATGAACTGGGAATTAATATTTACTATATATATTACTATATAATTAACCTGTCAATATATAATTGCAATAAATTACAAGACATAATACAAATCAATATCAAATAACTGAATGGAATAAGAAAAATGCAAAAGTCATAAAACATAATCCACAGAAAAAAGGGCAAATAACCAGAAACATATGAAAAAAATGTCCCACCTGACTACAAAAGAGAGAAATGCAAATTCAAACAATGAGATATTTTTCTTGGAAAGGATTGAAATGATCTTGATTGCAACTTTGTTTTCATACAAAAAATTGGAAACCACCTAATTGCCTATCAACTGAAATCTATCTAAAAAGCATATAGCAATTGTCTATTGGCTATCACACAATTGCAGAAATAAGTTATATTTATACATACTGACAAGGAAAGATAACTGATAAATGATTTTTTAATTGCCAAAATGTGTATAATCTGATCACATTATTGTAAAATCTGTGGCATAAATCTTGAATATGGATTTAAAAAAATCCAAAAGAGTACACATCAAAGCAAAACCTGTGATTATATCTTGGGAATGAAACTATGGAGAAGTAATCTTCAACTTTGTACATTCTATATTGCTTAGTTATTTTACAGTGGGCATGTACACCTTTGTTACCAGAAAAATACATAAATTTACATAATTTTAGATATGTAAGTGTATATATTTAAAAATATATAGTACATAATTTTTGAAGACAGAAATTAATGCTGTTAATGCCATTGAATAACCGTTACTAATACATTTACCACACCTCACTGACACCTGCTAGAGTAACTTAAAATTGTTTAAAATTTCAAGTTATAAGCAAGATGGCATATTAGTAGACAATAAGTGGAACACTAGTAGAGAGTGGTAGAAACCTTTAAATGAAGGGATAAAGCAATACAAATAGAATATTGAAGAATGGTAATTATTTGGGAAATTTTAATGGCTAGAGAATGACATTTTAGGTTCTTTGTGACATCAGTGCTCAGTACACCACATTTTGCTCTGTAGCTGCAATTATACTTACAGATGATGCTCAAAATATATTAAAAAATCAGCCCAAATCAACTTCCGTAGTTCTCTCTGATCACTACCAGGGATTCCTATTTCTCGTACCAAAGAGAAAGAAGCGTTCCATTTAATGATAGATATCCTAGGAAGCAAAGACTAGCTGGGTACCATCTTCCTCCAGAAAAAAAAAAAAAAATTCCTTTGTTCTTTTTTCCTCTTTCATCAATTTTTGATCTCATGTCTGAGAATCCAGAGATTAAATTATACGTGGACATGCTTTCTTGGGAACTTAAGGCAAGCAAATGAATAAAAACAAAACAAAACAAAACAAAAAACCAGGAAAATAGATATGCATTTCAGAACATTGAAGTTAGGTGTCAGTTAATGTCGGTTAAAGCAGAGTGTAGATAAGATTCTATGTGTTAGATGTGCTGAAGAATAAAGCTGGCCTCCCCTTTAATTAAGGGTGGAGATGACATGTCACTTTGAGGCAGAGTTTTATTTTGTGACAGAACACCCAGCAGGGGGTCCCTTACCTTTGTAAGTTAGAGTGAATGCACTTGAAAACTGGAGTCTGGAATTCTTTGTGAAGGGCCCAGAAAGATAATACTTACTGTACACAGTGCAACAGTCAGGAGGACCCAGTAGAGGAGTGACAGGGGGAGTTCCCATGAGTGGTGGGACTGCAGGGAGCCCAGGCACAATGCCGTGGTCGATACTGTGAACTGGATAGATCCAACACTTCTTTTTCCTTTTCTTTTTTTTTAATTTTTTTCAATGTTTATTTATTTTTGAGAGAGGAAGGTGGGAGAGGCAGAGAGAGGAAGACAGAAGGTCCGAAGTAGGCTCTGCTGTCATGCTGTCGTGAACTGTGAGATCGTGACCTGAGCTGAAATCAAGAGTTGGCCACTTAACCGGCTGAGTCACCCAGGGGCACCGATCCAACCATTTTGACATAGCAGTTAGGGCTTCGAGGAAAAATACCTGAGCCTGGATATAAACTAAAGCGATAACCTTGGTGCCCAGCATTGACCCGATGGGGCCTGGCCATCAAACTGACCCCAGCAGGTTGTTCCCGTCAACTGACAGGGCAAATCTTCAAATGATGACAGCGTAAGCTGATCAGAAGAAACAGCGTGGGTGACTTGGAGTGGACACACATCGCTGGAACCCCTGGACAGCTAGGGGTGAGGGAGGCTACTAGGCATGTGGAGACGCAAGGATTGGTTGGAAAAATCAAACAATGTGACCCCATTTGCAAACTGATTACACGACTGAAGAGTGTTCAAATAACAGCAGAAATAGGCAGCCAGAGAATCCGGGGATAGCTGTTGAATGAAAAGACTTTTGAACTAGGAGTCAGGAGATTTGGGATTAAATATTGCTTTTTTCATTATCATTATGCCAGTTTTAAAGCTAAGGAAACAGAAGCTCAGAAAGTTAACTAAGTCAACCAAAGGACCCAGCTTCTGAGGGGCAGGAATGGGATTGAAATCCCAAGCGCTGAATAACTCAACTGGCATTTCTCACTGCCTTTGTCCAACTGCCTTTTTTTTTTTTTTAATATTTTAAAATTAAAGAGAGAGACAGCATGAGCAGAGGAGGGTCAGAGAGAGAGGGAGACACAGACTCTGAAACAGGCTCCAGGCTCTGAGCTGGCAGTCAGCACAGAGCCCGACCCGGGGCTCGAACCCACGAACCGCGAGATCATGACCTAAGCGAAAGTCGGCGCTTAACCGTCCGACTTAACCCAGGCGCCCTGTCCAACTGCCTTTTTGACACATGCCTTAGAAGTTTAACACACGTTTTAAACTGGACGGAAGACAGGAGAGCTTTGGTTTCTCTGGCAGTGCTCCACATTCACTTTTCCTCAGGTTTTCCCAGCCTCGATCATGCATCAACTTAACCATCAAGTTGCTTAGTCTCTAAACTTAAGAATCGTACCAATTTCTCTCATTATCACACAACTTCATTGAATTCATCCGTAGATTTTACAAGCTCTTTCTCCAAATATATCCTGCCATTAATATTGTTTAGCCATCATTGTTTTGCCCAGACTATGGCAGTAACCTCTAGATTGGTTTTCTAGCAGAACAGATTCAAATAGTGACATCATGTGCTTCTTGAGAACTCCTGCCTCCTTGATAGTCCATCCTCCACACAGAGGCCAAAGTGAGCTTTCTAAAGAATGATACAGATCACACCATGCTTCAGTTTAAACTCATCCATTGCCTTCTCTTTACAACCACAAAATAACCCACTGTCCTTGTACTGCCTATGAGCTCTATGTGATGTGATCACTGCTGACTGATTTGTTCTCAATACCCTGCCCCTTATTCTCCCCTTTGTTCCCTATTCTCCACCCACGTTGGCCTTTCTGCCTCTTGATACATCAACTCCTTTTCACCTCAGGGTCATGGCATTTGCTTTTCCTTATGGGTAGATTGCTCTTCCCCCAGATCTCCATGTGTCTGCCTCCTCCTCCTCATTCAAGTCTAAACTCAAGTGTAACCACCTAGAGGTGATTACCTGAGTTAAAGCAACCCCTCACTCACTTTGAATGTCATTTCCACATTTTATCTTCTTCTTAGCTCTTCTTACTTCTTGAAATCCCTGCAAGAAATTAGAAGCTCGTTGAAAATGTGGACTTTATTTTATACCCTTCAATATTCCACTGCCTAGAATACTACCTAGGCATAGGTATAGAATACTACTATACTAAACATAATTGTTGTTTAATAATTATTTGTTGAGTGGCTATATTAGTGCATTATTTGCATCCTATGATAGCCTTTCAGAAGTGATGAGCAAACTAGTGAAACAATAGAACAATTCCTTTCTAAATAATGGCAAATCATGAGAAAACCCCTTTTGAACTAATATCAATAGGTATTCCACTTGGCTTGCCTGTGATTGTTAAGAATAGGAAAAAACCAAACATGAACACTACATTATAATATATTACTCAAAGTACTACTTAGATCACAACCATATCAATAATTATACCTTATGATAAAGTCCCACAGCACCAAGAATAAATCACAACTTCATAGCAACATTCACTAATTGAAAAGTTGGGATCTTTTACTTCATTTCAGAGTCAGAGCCCACAACACTAAGACTGAGAACTCTAGAAACTATTCTCTTGAATTCTAAATGAAATGCTCTGTTCACACTATATATTTATAACAATTTACTGAAGTTCATCATTTTTTCCATAATTCACTATCTCATGAGGTTAGGCTGAGCAAGGAGTCACCAATTTTATTATTTCACTGAATTCAGAAACCAAGTAATGGAAGTTGTTGCAGAAATTGCTGCTGTAATGGATTAAGCCATTTTGTATTCATAATAGACTCTCCAGGTTTTTGAGACACTCTCCTAATGTAGTTACATCATACTCTCTTCCTGTCTTCTTTTTTTATTTTATTTTTAATGTTTTAATTATTTCTGAGAGAGAGAGACAGTGTGAGCAGGGGAGAGTCAGAGAGAGAGGGAGACACAGACTCGGAAACAGGCTCCAGGCTCTGAGCTCACTGTCAGCAGAGAGCCCGCCACAGGGCTAGAACCCATGAACCGAACTGTGAGATCATGACCTGAGCCGAAGTTGGACGCTCAACTGACTGAGCCCCCCAGACGCCCCTCTTCCTGTCTTCTTTACTATGCTGATTTTCACAGCACCTGCTAGTAGTAGAAATACAAGATAGTGTTTGGGAGTGGTAGAAAGTGAGACGAAAAGGGCAAAGCTAGACCAAATCTTGAGGACTGAAGGATCTAGCCATGCTAAGGATCTTGGATATATTGTGAGACCTTATGTTTTCTGTGCAGGGAGCAGGGGGTGGAGGTAAAGAAGGATAAAAAGCAAAGACAAAGAAAAGACACTCTTGTCTGCCTGATGGTTCATTTTAACCACTCTCTAATTTCTCTTCCTGTTTTTGCTGCCAAACGTTTCAAATGAATCCTCTATCCTGAGACCTAAGGTAACAGGATGTTGAAGTTTTGGGTGAGGCTCTAAACTTGAGAACAAAATGTCTTATTGTCCACAAAGTATACAAAGAAATACCAGACTCTTTCTTCAAGCTAAGGGGTGACTCAGAAGAGGCACCCTAAAAATTAATTAGGTGATTCATTCTTAGCCTTGAAATTAATGGACATGGCTAAGTAAGACTTCTTCAGAGGGATAAATGTAACAGTTCGAGTATACAAATGGACAATGACCAAACCAAGTATGTCAGAAGAATTCTGACCCACATCCTCTGCAGCATTTGGAAGCCAAACCACAACCTCCGTAGCAATCGGAAAGAACAGTTAGGATTTCGTCAATAAGTGCTGGCTTCTTTATCCCCCACCCCCACTTCCAACTCAGGACTGGCCAGAAAAAGCCAAACATGCTTCTCAATCCCATCATCTAAGCTGCTCTGCTCTAGTTAGCTCTCTTCCTGTTTCTCCATCCCAACAACCAGAGCACGCCTGAATGCTTTCTTTTCTTAATCCTCAAGACTTTCCTTTCCCCTGACTACCCTTGAGTCCCTGCCAAATGCAAGTGATGGTCCTGACTCCCTTCCCATAGCAGGCTCTGAATACAGAGCATCAATTCTTACTTAGGTGATCTTCATTTATTTCCAGAGTGCTATGACATTTCTCCTCCCCGCTGCCTGGGGAACAGAACAAGGGTGTTGTCCCTTACCTATAGCCAAAAGTCCTGGGGACTGACACTTTATTCAATTTCAACAAATGTTGAAAGAGGAGGCTGACTGAAGGGAACAGTGATAGAGGAAAAAAGACAGAGGTGGATGGGGCAATTTCATAGGGCAGGGATGTATGCAAAAATCATGTGGCCAAGTGTGGATCACTTGGGCTGTCTTGAAAGGGACTCCCCCAAGATAACTTTCTAGGGAGGTGAGTTGAACCCAACAGAAGGCCTCTTAAAAACCCCCAAAAATTACTCAATGAGAGAAAGCATCAGCTTTTTGACCGGCCAAATGGCAAACACTGTATGAGCTAAATAACAATGTTTCTGCCTTTATTTCTTTTCCCTTTAACCATAGCAGCTCTGGAGAAGCCATGAGTAGCATACTGAGTAGGAGAGGAAGTAATACAATGTTCTTATCCCCTCATATTTGGGTTATTTTTTCAAATAATATTGCTATTGGATCATTATTTCTTTATGTATATATGTATAATACATGTATAACGTATGTATTTTTTTGCCAAGTTTTCTAAAAGAATCACTCAAAGAATTACTCTGCATTTCTTCTGCTCAGACCATAACACTCTTCTTGGTTAAACAACAAGTAGAGAGGTTTTCTATAGAATGTTACAAGTCTAACATTAGAGATAAATTTGACTAGTCTGGTCTGTCTCATTGAGCTGTAGTTCTAGTGCAACGTTCCTCTCAAACCATGAATCTGTTGAAGAGACCATAACTTAACTTGTAATTTTCAACAAAGGTCTATGATTGCTCACTGGGCCACTGCTCTACCACACATTAGTCTCTGCTAATATCAGAAAAGAAAATACCACTGGAGTTCCTTTGGGAACCTTAGACCAGGTAGTCCTGCAAGACTTCTTATTTTTCTGACCTTACACATCACCCAAAAGGCAGGCCTCCCCACTTCTGCACTATATCCTGTGTTCATGGCCCCATTCCTAATTTTCCAGACCACTCTTCCCATTTTGTCCCCAGATCTTCCATCTCCACACAACCACAACCACCTACAACTCCGGATGTTTTACAGAACAGTCTCTCTACCTGCTTGCCTTAACTGATGCTGGCCATTTTCCTTGGCTACCCTCTTCAGTATGGCTTTTTCAAGTTGAATGCTTTACATTCACCTACTTGCTCCATGCTTCAGAACTACTGGATTATTGGGCATTTTTCTTCCCTCCTTGCAATTTTCCACTGTTACATTTACACTGCTGCATTGTCCACGATAGTAGCCACATGTGGCTATTGAATACCTCTCCTCTGGCTCATCCAAGTTGAGACGTGCTAGAAGTGGACAAAACACCCCAGATTTTGAAGACCTAGGATGAAAAAAGCATTAAAATATACCATTGACAAATTTTATATTGATTGCATATTGAAAGAAACATTATTGGACATATTAAGTTAAAAGAACTATATTATTTAAATTAATTTTATTTCTTTTTAGTATTTAAACTGTGGCTGTAAAAAGATTTTAAATTACACATACAGCTCACATTATATTTCTCTTTGAAAGAGATGGGAATTACCATAGCTTTATGAAAAAAAAGAGAACCTTGCATGATTACTTATTTCATGTACTCTGCAGCTGCTGTGTACCAGGCATTGATCTCGGTACTGGGGAGGTAGAAATGAGTGAAGTTCTTGTCATCATGGAGCTAACATTATTGTGAGAGGAGACAGATGATACATAAATTAACAAGTACATATAACAGCAGTGAGATATGGATAGTGTTGTGGTAAAGAGAGGGAAGATGCTTGTGGTCAGGGGAGGAGTTATAAAGAAAGAGCGCCAATGAGGTAAGAGAGGTTGTACAGAGGCACACGTGTGTCTATATCCGTGTGATGGATGGGGGGCATCGTATCATGCAGGGCATTGGAAGGCTCTGTCTTACTCTAGATGAGATGAAAAGCCAATGGAGGAGGTTGAAGAGAAGAGTACCTTCTCTCATGGCGATTTTAAAAGGATGACTCCTACTGTTACATTGATAAGGGAATGGTGACAGATGAGGACTGACACAAAGGAGACAGATGGGGAGTGATGGGGGGTTGAATTATGGATATGTGTTGAGGATACAAGTACTAGGGTTTGCTGGAGGATGGGCTATAGGAAATGGGAGGTAAAGAGGAACCAAAGAAGACCCCTAAGCATTGTCGTGACAACCAGCAGCCTATTTACTGAGAAAGAATATGATATGAGCAGTGGAGGAGGGACTTTGTGGTTGGTAGTCCATATGACGGGCAAACACTTGTATTCATAAGAAGGAGATAGAGACTATTTGCCTAAAGATGTCAGGGAAGGTTCCATAGGCTACACGTTTTTAAGCTATGCCTTAGTGCATGGATGAAGTTTTCACATATGAGAAAGAAGGAAAGGAGTGGCCTGCCCTTTAAGTGGGAAGAGCAAAGGCAAAGGAAATGAAACGGCATGGGCTATTGTTCACCATGGTGATTGTTGTGGTTTGCTTGCAACCTATGATACATGTAGTGAAATGCAGAGAAATAGGCTCAGAAAAGCTGGATGGAACAAGATGGTGATGGCCTTGGGCGCTCAGTTAAAGAGTTTGGACTTGACCTGTTAGGCAACTAAGATATGCTGGAGAATTGTAAGCAAAAGAGAGAATGGTTTTAGTGTCTACTTTCAGAAGATTACTATAGAACGTAATGTGGATTGACAGGAGGGAGTGGAGTTGAAAGCAGGAAAGTAATTAGGCACCAGTGCTGGACTTTTCCTTTTGCCCCTCCAGATTCATGGTCCATCCTTCTCCATTCTGTCCAACCTTCCATTCTGGAAGCTGACTTTCATGAACTATTTAAAAGACTGCCTCTGCCCTCTAATTTATTATTGAATTTGGCCAACAGAAGACATGGCAGGAGAAAAGAGGGTTGGTAGGGAGTGTGGACAGAATAAGGACTGTTATCCTGAGTCACTTCAAGCATGTCTACTTAAAGACCAGAGCTCCTATCAGGAGGCCTAATTCTATAGCAACTGGGCTCTGATAACGACCCACTTCTTAATTCTTTAGGCATACAAAGCGGCCAAACAGGCTTTCTTGCAGTTGGTAAACATGTTTTTATGCCTTAATTCTACCCACACCCTTCAGTAGCTGTCCTCAGTAACTGTATTTGAGCCTGCCATCCATTTGCTACTAAAAACATAACTGTATATCATAGAAAAAACTCCAATAATAGAGTTTAAAACTCAGTTGTTTACTTTTCTTTCAAGTACAAGAAGTCAGAGAAGTTGGCAGTCCAGGCCCGACATGATGGTTTCTCCTTCACTGTATCAGGGCTGGCTACCCATATGCCACCGGAACACTGACCGTTACTTTCACGGTCTAGGCAACAGGAAGGGGGCAAAAGGGCTTCAACTTCTCAGCAATTTCAAGACAACTTTCATAAAGTCTCCTCCAACACTTTGGTGTCTATCTCATTGGCCAAAACTTCCCATGGCTATGTCTAGCTATAGGAGAGGCTGGGAAATGATTCATTCAGTTGAGCACATGTAATGCCAAATAAATCTGGCGTTTTCTTACCAAGGAAAACCTGGAAATAGTTATTGTATAGGTAGTTACAAGTCTCTACCACGAAAAGCTAGTTAAATAATCCAGAGGGACACCTGGGTGGCTCAGTCTGTTGTTAAGCATCTGACTGTTGATTTTGGCCTAGGTCATGACCTCATGGTCAGAGATCCAACCCCACGTCAGGTTCAGCAAAGCCTGCTTGGGATTCTCTCTCTTTCTGCCTCTCTCCTGCTCATGTTCTCTCTCTCTCTCTCTCTCTATTTCTCAAAATAAATAAATAAACATTTAAAAATACCAAAAAATATAATATACAATGAGGGCCTGAGAATGGTGGGGAGGAATGACAGATGATAGATATTGTGAAAGATGGATGGGACTAGATGTTAACATTGAAATAGGCCCCCTTAGTATCCTCTTTATTTAACAAAATTTTACTAGGTTCCTTCTGATGTAATAAGGATGTTCAGATGTTATTTATCTGAATATAGAACTTTTTAAAAGCTATTGTTGAGGACTACTACAGAAAATAACCAGCAAATCAAAACCACAATGTGATGTCATCTCACACCCATTAAAAATGGCAATCATCAAGAAGACAAAAGGCAACAGGTGCTGGTGAGGATGTGGTGAAAAGAGAACCCTTGTGCACTGTTAGTGGGAGTATCATTGGTCCAGCCACTATAGGAAAAATTTGGAAGTTCATCAAAAAATCAAAAATAGATCTACCATATAATCCCACAATTCTATTTCTGAGTATATAACCAAAGGAAATGAAAACGGGATTATGACAAGATAATATCCACTTGCATGTTTATCCCAGCATTATTCACAATGCCCAAGATACGGAAACAACCTAAATGCCCATCAATGGATGAATGGATAAAAAAGATGTGGGGGCGCCTGGGTGGCTCAGTCAGCTAAGCATCCGACTTCAGCTCAGGTCATGATCTCATGGTTGGTGGGTTCGAGCCCCGTGTGGGGCTCTGTGCTGACAGCCAGCTCAGAGCCTGAAGCCTGTTTCCAATTCTGTGTCTCCCTCTCTCTCTGACCCTCCCCTGCTCATGCTGCCTCTCTCTCTCTCTCTCTCTCTCTCTCTCAGAAATCAATAAAAAAAATTAAATTAAAAACAAGATGTACATGTACACGGGAATATTATCCAGCCATAAGAAAGGAGGATACCCTGTTACTTGCAACAACATGAATTGACCTCAAATACATTATGCTAAATGAGATAAGCCAGGCCAAGAAAGGCAAGTACTATATGATATCACTTATATGTGGAATCTATAAACCAAGCAACAAACAATAAATAAATAACCAAACTCGCAGAAAAAGAGTTCAGACTTGTGATTACCAGAGGTAGGTGGGGGCAAGGAGAAGGAATTGGAGAAAGATAATCACTCAGAAGGTACAAACCTCCAGTCATGAGATAAATAAGTACTAGGAATGTAATGCACAGTGTGCTAACTACAGATAACACCATTGTATGATACATAGAAAAGTTGTTAAGGGGGTAAATCTTGAGTTCTCATCTTTTTTCCCTTTTGGTAATTTAGATCATGAGAATTAACTGATATTTTTTAAGTCATTCACCTAATGTTCATTGGGCACTTTCTGTTGGGCAGTAACTATCTGTCGATTATAGTAGAAGTTGCTCGTAGAAGTTGTCTACAGTAGAAGTTGTCTCAAGATATCTATCCTCCCCTTCTTTTTGTAATGGAACCCTGTAATTTTTGATTGACACATTGTGATTTAGCTAAGGAATATTTTTCACAGTCTCCCTTATACCTAGGTATGACAATTTGAATTCTGGCCAATAAAATCTCAGTAGAGATGATGTGGAACTTCCTGAAATTCTCCTTAAAAGAGAGGGCAGGTATAGGGGTGCCTGGGTGGCTCAGTCAGTTAAGTGTCCGACTTCAGCTCAGGTCATGATCTCATGGTTTGTGGGTTCAAGCCCCACATCAGGCTCTGTGCCTACAGCTCAGAGCCTGAAGCCTGCTTTGGATTCTGTGTCTCCTTCTCTCTCTAACCCTCTCTGCTTGTGCTCTCTCACTCTCTCTCTCAAAAATAAACATTAGGCAAATGTCTAAAAGAGAGAGGGCTTGTATAATATTTTTTTCTTTCTTACCTCATTCTTCTTCCTGAGTCTTGAATGCAGAAGCCTTAGGAGTAATTCTGGACCATTAAAACAAGGGCCATATCCTAGGGATGAAGCATAGGAAAAAGCCTAGTGACCTCATAGAATCACTACACTGGGTCTGAATTGCCTAACTCTAGACCGATTTTTCTAATAGAGAAGTAAAATTCAATTTCGATTAAGCTGTTGTTACTTGGATTTTTTCTATTTTGCTCATGTGAATCAACTGCAACCAATACAACCATTTGAAAAAAGAGTTTGAATATTCTACCTTTGCTAATTATGAGACTCTATTACCTTTTTCACTGTGGTGATATTATATAAAAGACAGTCTCTAATATCTCAGTGGCTTAAAACGGCAAAGACTTTTCTTATGTGTCTGCATGTTAGCTGCTATTCATCTGTTCTGGGACATGGTGATGGTTTTGACTGGGCTTGGCTAAACTCCAGACACCAGGTCAGGATTCAGGTGTGCTCCACATGTCATCATCTGGACCTAGAAGTTATCTGGACTATCTATTTCTAAAGGTGAAATAACAAAAGTGCAAGAGAACAAACCAAATTGGATAAATATGTTTAAAGTTTCTGCCAACATTTCATTGGCAAGTTACATGACCAAGCTCAACATCAATTAGACGGAAAAATATACTTCCACCTACTCTATTGAGAGAAATTGCAATGACACATGGTAATGTGTGTGAATGAATAATTTTCTAACAGGGAAAGAGTGAATCTGTTATGGAGACCTTGGAAAAGTTACAGAGATCATAGAAAGGTTACTTTAACTTCTTTGTGTCTCCTTTTTTTTAATTTGTGAAGCTAAAGTGTCTGGTTAAACTTCTTTGGCTATAATTCTATATCATCTTGTTTCTTTCCTGGTTCTCAGCTAACACAGGTATACTGAAGCATAGTACTTCCCTAGTAGTATGTACTTTCCCTTCCCCAAAACTAGGGAAGTTTTGTTGTATTTTAAGCACTGATTAGAGTTATTGCACTGATTGAAGTGAGAAAGGGTAAAGGAGATATCAGTGGGTCTATCTGGGATTATCTTCTATGAAATATTTTGTTTCCACCATCTTATCCTACCCTCAAAAGAAATAAAGGGCACAGTCCATATAAGTTTTCAGATTCAGATGGTTAATTTTGTTACAAGAAAGTGATTAACATAACATATCTTGACAGTCATATCCAGCCTGATGATATCGGTATGGTAAGAATCTTCTAAATTGGGGTAAGAGGTGGAAGTCCATGGGCAGGAGGAATCAATATTCTTTCTTTGTGTTCTTTTTTGCCTACTGCCCTATTTTTTTAATGTTTATTTATTTATTTATTAATATAGTTTATTGTTAAGTTGGTTTCCATATAACACCCAGTGCTCATTCCAGCAAGTGCCCTCCTCCATGCTAATCACCCATTTTCCCCTCTCCCCAACCCCCATCAGCCCTCAGTTTGTTTTCAATATTTAAGAGTCTCTTATGGTTTTTCTTCCTCTCTCTCCTTAACTATTTTTTCCCCGTCCCCTCCCCATGGTCCTCTGTTAAGTTTCTCCTGTTCCACATATGAGTGAAAACATATGGAACCTGTCTTTCTCTGCCTGATTTATTTCACTCAGCATAGCACCCTCGAGTTCCATCCACGTTGCTACAAATAGCCAGATTTCATTCTTTCTCATAACCATGTAGTATTCCATTGTGTATATAAACCACATCTTCTTGATCTATTCATCAGTTGATGGATATTTAGGCTCTTTCCATGATTTGGCTATTGTTGAAAGTGCTGCTATGAACATTGGGGTACATGTGCCCCTGTGCATCAGCACTCCTGTATCCCTTGGGTAAATTCCTAGCAATGCTATTGCTGGATCATAGGGAAGCTATATTGTTAAATTTTTGAGGAACTTCCACACTATTTTCCAGAGGGGCAGCACCAGTTTACATTCCCACCAACAGTGGAGGAGGGTGCCCGTTTCTCCACATCCTCGCCAGCATCTATAGTCTCCTGATTTGTTTATTTTAGCCACTCTGACTGGTGTGAGGTGGTATCTCAGTGTGGTTTTGATTTGTATTTCCCTGATGATGAGTGATGTTACATAGCTCTATTTTTTTCAATGACTGTTTAAAGATTACTTAATTCAATTAAATCATCATGGCAATAGGCTAGAAAGAATTGTTAAGGCTGTCAGAACACAAATTAGTCCCAAAGCTATTCCCCAATGATTATGAATACTTTTCTGTATTATTGAATATTTCACTTTAACAGAAATTCTCAACATTAAGGCCACAGATACTTAGGTCAGAAAACCTCCTAACATTTTAAGCAGACTTTTATATGTATTGTGTATATTACTGGTGGGAAGAGTCTCTAGCTTCATCAGATTCTGAAATAGGTCTGTGACTCAGAAAAGACTGAACCCCACTAACTCTAAAATAAGACATACACAGCCTGCTTTCTTTCTTTTGGGCCTTTTTTTTTGGCACTAAGAATTACACACAGTCTCAAGACATCAAATTCATTCATTTCTACATTTTTATTGAGTCTACTATGTGTCAGAGACTGAAGCACCAGGATCTGATACTTAAGTGCCTTCTTCTCTGTAGATAGACTGCCTTACAGCAGTCAAAGGTGGTGGTTTTCAGTTATGTGGGGAGATGCTAACAGTTGCATGTCCAGTTTCTGATCACACATCAACAGAAAGGAGAAAATATTATTATAAATGTGCAACAAGTGACTCTTGCAGTGCAATATAAGACAAGGCTTTAGGGAGCACAGTTTGGGGGAAAGAAGCAAGCTCCTTTGGAGCAACACTGTTAATCACTCATGAAGAGACTTAGCCATAAATAGCCAGAATAAAGATCTACTTTTTTTTTTTTTAATAAATATTGCTACCTCCCTCTGCCCACCTCCAGTATTCTCCTGATCAGTAAGGTTAATTCTGTAGAAGTCAAAGAGGGAGATAGCATTCGTGGTTTCTAGATTGCGAGATCAGATAGCAGTGTTGTTGGAAGACAATGTATTTGGAGACCTAAATTTGATACAGATATAATTTCATCCCTATCTCTACCTCCCTCCTCTTCTGCCCTCTACAAAATAAGTCAAAAACACAGCAAGCAGAGTTGCAGCAACTGGGGATAAAAAATTTTTATACTTGGTCAGCAGGCTCCTCAGTTAGGCTTGGGGGCTCTAGAAGATAAATATTTTAAAAATTCTTAAAATATTTTAAAAGTAAATATTTATTTTCTTTCCACAGGCATTCCTGTCTTAGAAACAGAAATCAAAAGACTGCTCATCTCTCTGAGGAGAAAAAATGCTTATCCATTAGTTTTGTTTTTGGTGATGACTGGTGTCTTAGTCCATTCAGGCTGCTGTAACAAAATACCACAGACTGAGTAGTTTGTAAACAAGAGACTTTTATTTCTCACAGTTCTGGAAGCTGGGAAGTTCAAGACCGAGGCATTAGCATGGTCACATTCTGGTGAAAGCCTACTTCTTGGTTCAGAGCTGGCATTTAAGAAAGGGTTAACCAGCTCTCTCTGTGGCTTCTTTTATAAGGGCACCAATCCCATTTGTGAGGGCTTCACTCTCATGACCTAAGCACCTCTCAAAGGCCCTCCCTTCTAATACCATTGCATCAGGCATTGGGATTTCAACATATGAATTGGGATGGGGGGGCAGACAGGAGAACACTAGCATTCAGTCTGTAGCAATTGGCAACTTTTGAAAGAGGGTACATGATCGTGAGAACTCTTGCAAAAAATTAAAGTCACTAAGCAAAGAAATGGTGAGAGGGCTGAAATGAAGAATAATTTCAACGCTATGAGGGACAAAAAGAACTCAGTGGACAAATCGTTCTCCTCTTCTAAAATAAGGAGCTGATTACAGACAGGGGGCCTTGGGATTCATGTTTGTTTACCTAGTACAGAGTTGTTAGATATGGGAGGGTGATCACTGATTTCACATAGGGTGACAGAGGTTTAGCATGGCACAGGTTCTGGGCTCTGAACAGGCTGGACTCTCAACGTGTTTGTTTGAATCAAAGGCCACTACTTGCTTTCTAGGGAGTTAGGACTCTTGGTTGCAGGTGATGGAAATGTAACTGGACCATGAACAATAAAGAGGATTTGTTAGAAGGGTACCAGTGAAGCTCCCAGAGCCAATGCAAGATTAAACAACCACCTCTTGGAAAGACAGGGATTAGAGCAGCTCCAGGAATTTTAGTAGCTTCAGGACCTGAAGATTTTAATGTCATTAGCACTCCCTATGTACTTCTTGTTCTTTCTGCTTCTCACTGTTGCAGACAGTTTTCTCATATTATAGATTGGTGGGGCATGGCTCTGGATGCATGTATTTATTACTTACTGCTCCAGTTTTAACAATCCAAAGGAAAGTCTCTGACTGGCCTAGCTTGAGCTGAAAGCCTGTGTTTAGCTTTGCCTAGTCATGGAGACAAGACCACACAGCTTCCATTGGACCATATGCTAGAGTGGGAGTGGGCACAAAAGAATCGGTCCTTAGAGAAAAGGTGCATCAGTGTCTGACTACTGGGGACATCACTTTGGGCCAGGTGATCATACCAACTAATGTCTACTGTATATATTTCCTGAAGAAACTCCTAAGTTTCTCTGACTCGAAGAACCTCACATTTCCAGGTTTAGGCAAATCTAATATGAGGAAGGAAGGAAAACTCTTTCAACATTCTAAATAAACACCTGAAGGTATAATACCTCTACAACCTGAGTTTTAAACCATCTCAAAATGGTCCCCTGCAACTCTCAGTCAAAGAAAAAAGGCAGGAGAGTTGGGTCCCACCTGAGCCACTGGCAACCTGAATACGACAATTCTGTTGGAGAGAACTATCCAGGGTGACAGATATTTTCTTAGAGGAAGATGAGCTTTGAAATCTGTTTGTTATTCATGACATCTAAACAGTAGTGAGGAGGGGTGAGAATGGAGTCTGACAGCTTGAGGGCCATTTGATTACTTGGTACTTTCATGGTTGGGGGTATAGGAGTTTATCACTTGGGAACTTTCCTCACAGTTATTAAGTAAAAGAAAAGGGAAGTTTCTTTTATTTTTTTAAGTATGTTTATGTGGGAAGACACATCTTCTAGTACACAGCCCATTTTACTGCAATTTATAAATTCCATTCTGCAGTAGGTGCACAGGCTGCTTAATGTGATTTAAATACAATACACAGAAGGTATCATCTTCTAATTTCACTTGCTTCTGTGATGAAATGGACTTTAAGCCTGTGTTAGTCAGGATTCTTCAGAGAAACAGAATTTGTAGGATATATAAAGAGAGATTTATTATGATGGGTTGGCTCATACAATTATGGAGGTGGAGAAGTACCATGATGTGCTATCTGCAAACCGGGCCCAGGAAAGCTGATGGTATAGTTCCAGTCCAAACCCAATGGCCTGAGATCCAGGGAAGAACCAGGTGGCCAATGTAAGTCCTGGTCTGAGACTGAAGGCCTGAGAACCAGGAGCACTGATGTCCAAGGGCAGGAGAGGATGATGCCCCAGCTCAAACAGAGAAAGCAGATTCACCCTTCCGTCTTTTGGTTCTACTTAAGCCCTCAACAGTTTGCATGATACCCACCCACATTGATGAGGGCATCTTCTTTCCTCAGTCTACTGATTCAAATGCTAATCTCTTTGGAAACACCCTCATAGACACACCTGGAAAAAATGTTTTACCAATAATCTGGGCACCCATTAGCTCAAGTTGACACATAAAATTGACCATCATAGGCCTATAAAGGGAATTTCAATCAAGGATGTCTCAGAAAACGAAGAAAAATCCCAAGGTTTCACTGACTTGTCAAATCATGTATTACCAGGGAAGGTCTATTAATGTGCTGTGTAACACTTGAGCTGAAGGTGAATGTCAGTAGAAACTAACATTAGACTGCTCTGCAACCACAGTTTATAAATTAGGCATGTGGATATTAGATAATGTCTCAGTGATGATTACTGACCATTTTTGAGTCAGTCTAAAGATGCTAATACATGCTGCACCTTTACCATAAAATAGCTATTGTGCTAAGAGACTTATGTATATAGTGGCCATCTAAGGAACCATTATACCATTACTCCTGCCTGTTGTGGGTATTGTGCCCTTTCTAATGGAATCTACTATTCTCCTCTCTGGGCTGTGTAGTACATATAAGAGCTACCGTCTCACAGACCATGCCACTGGCCATGTCTGGTTGATTCAAGGAAGGTAACTTGACCCGAAAACAGCCAGTTAGAGCCCATCACTGAGAATTTTGAATTTAAGACCAGAGAGCATATGGTCTTAGGAAGGAAAGAATGTCATATTTGGGAGCAATTAGCAGCTGTGGTTCTGCTTTACTAAGGAAATGCTAAAGAAGAATAATATTGATACACCAAGAGAAATAGTTAAAATACATGGGGAGAGAACAAGAGAAAAAGAGCCCTGGAGCTACTTAAAGACCTGGGTTTCAGTTGTTTTTAAGGGTCAACTGTGTCCTTGTGGTTTAGTTGTTAAATATTTCCTTTGTCGTACGCAATATCTTATCAACTAACTTCCAGTTTTTCTTAGTTTGGGTTGTATTCCGATCACTTGTAACAAAAGCATAGGACTGACACCATGGATTATCTCATTTGGCTCTCTCAGTGTTTTGTGGTAGGTACTGTTATTCCCTTTAACCAAGTTTAGAGAAGCTCAAGTCTCCTCCAAATCAAGCACCTTGTGAGTAGCAAAGACAGGAATCAAAGCCCAGCCAACCTCAGCCACACCTTCCAAAACACAGAACTAATGCATTAGGACTATAAGATGAAGAATGATTTTTCAAACAACAAACTAGGACTTATGCATAGTAATAAGTATTTTCTTTTTTTGTTTGTTTGTTTGTCTAAAGAGGATATATATATTTTCAAAGGTTAGTGTATTGGTTAACCATTGTTGCAAAACAAATTATCCCAAAATTCAATGGCTTAAAACAATCATTATTTATTATTTTTCATGCATCTGCAAATGGGCTGAGGGTCAGCTGGTTTAGGCTGTACTCAGTTGAGGTAGCTCTAGTCCATATGTCATTTGTCCTCCTTGGACCAGCGGACTGACCATAATCAAGGCATAGTCTTCTCATGTTGATGGCAGAGACACAGTGAATAAACCCAAACATGTAAGCTCATTTAATGCCCCTACATGTGCTATAATTACAAATATCCTTTAGTGCAAAAGGAGTCACATAGCTGAAATGACAGTCACAGAATGGCCAAATATACTCTGCCTCAAGGAACTGCAAAGATACATAAGAAGAGCATGGAGATGGGGAGGAATGAAGAATTTGGGGTGGTTAATGCAATCTACCACACAGCCAGTTATCACAAACGTTTTGGACTTTTCTTAGTGACAATGTTCTGGCTAATTATTCCTGTGGATTAGAAAGTCAAAAAAGGCTCCCTTAATGGTTCTGGATCATGCAGCTTCTCATACAGTTGCAGTCAGATGATGGCTGGGGTCGGAACAGAAGGAATGCTAAAGCAGATGGGTGCTGCCTGGGTATCTCGCTCTGCCTGTGGTCTTTTGACATGGGTTAGTGTGGGCTTCCTCACAACATGCTGGCCTTAGGGCACATGGACTGCTAACTTTAAAAACAAGGCTTAAGAGCAAATAATCTAGCTCATGAAGTTCAAGCAAGCCTTGGAATTAATGTAACTTCATGTCTGCCACTTCTTGTTTTTAAGTTTATATACTTAATTTGAGAGAGAGAGAGAGAGAACAAGTAGGGGAGTGGCACAGAGAGGGAGACAGAGGGCCCAAAGCGGGCTCTATGCTCATAGCAGAGAGCCCAGTGTGGGACTCGAACCCACGAACCATGAGATTATGACCTGAGCCAAAGTCAGATGATTAACCAATGGAACCACCCAGTCACACCAAATATTCCTTTAATAATTTTTTATTTCTTATTTTTTTATTTTTGAGAGAGAGAGAGAGCATCTGCCACTTATTCTATTAATGATAAATAAGTCACAGCCTACTCAGACTCAAAAGGAGTATTAGACTTCACTCCTTGATAGAGGTGAGGCAAACTTCTAGGGCAAACGGAACAAAAGATTTTATTTTAGAAAATCTAATCGGCCACAGGCCATATGATAGACCAGGAGGTTGGACCTTGAGTCCTGGTTCTAGTCTGCCATTTCCTAGCTATGTAACCTCAAACATTATCTGATCTGCCAGTGTTGGCCCACAGTAGGTATCACATAAATATCAAATGAATGAATGAATGTCATAGAATGACTTCTTCAGGATTCAGTAGTCTCTTTCCTGTGTGCGACTAATAATACCCATGGAAAATCATGAAGAAGTCAGTGAGATGACAGACTCGAAGATGTTTTGAAAATTTACAAGGGCAAACATCCACAGGTTTTCTTATCCTTTTTGTTCAGAGCCAATGGCATTCTTTTTGGACTATTCTCAATGATGCCAAATCTTTGTCCTCTGAATAATTTGGATTTTGGAAAGATGTGAAGGTCATCTGGAACAGGAAAAGACATATGATTTCACTGAGTAATAACATTCTGGGGTCTGAAATGAGATATTATTATAATATGATGAGACTGATATTGTTAAAGTGGCTGGTAACCTGGTCTGGATGACATTTCCAAGAAAAGATTACTAAACATGTTTTGAGAGAAGGCAGGGAAATTGAAATAACTGTATGACAGCCGCAA
The DNA here is from genome assembly GCF_003009895.1 of Hyaena hyaena. Classification (NCBI taxonomy): domain Eukaryota; kingdom Metazoa; phylum Chordata; class Mammalia; order Carnivora; family Hyaenidae; genus Hyaena; species Hyaena hyaena. Next base: position 925,559 of record NW_024081167.1, read on the forward strand.
ATGAAGGATAAATACTCATTTGAATGTTTAAGAATGAGATTAAATGCTTTATCATCTCCCTTGTCCAGCATCTTAGAAAAGAGTCAAGCTTCATTTCCAGGATGGGGAGATTTGAATTTTACCGGTGATCAGTGAAAAGAAAAGCCAACAGGAATTAAGTGAGAAAACTATATGGATAGGTAAGAACCCACTGTAGATTTCCAAAAGTCATAAGAAAGCCACTTTAGTTCAGTCACTCCTAGATTTATCTTTTAAGGATCAATATCTATGTATTATTTTGTAATTACATATATTTTTTCTTTTTGTAATCTTGTAGACAGCTAATGGACATTTATTTTTAGGTATTATATATGAAGTTTTCTTTTACTTTCAAAAAACAAGTGATTTTTTAGTCACAGAAACAAAAATAATAAGAAGGAAAGTGATTTCAGCAAATGGAGCTAATCCGTTACCAGCATTTTCTTTCTTAAAGACGTATGGTAGTGGTTGTTTTTCTCTAGGGAAACCTCATGTGACAAAGCGGATGGCACTGTGACATCAAACCAGTGAGAAAGAGTCTTAGCTGACTATTTAGGTAATTTTGATATTATTTTCACTTGGAGTAAAGCTTCGGAAAAAGAATGTATTAAAGGAGAGAGAATGTAAAGGAATAAGATGAGAAATGAAATTACATGTAATGAATAATATTCCACATAAGATATAGATAGTAGGTGATATATATTTCATAAATGTACATACTAGAATTGGGTCAGAGCTTTTAAAAGCATATATACTAGAATTACGCACTGGATTAACATTTTAGCTGATTGCATACTGTCCTAAAAAGATCACTAATGGTCAGTACACACCCGCTCATTTCTCATCAAACCTGAAAGCTGGTTTCTTGGGTGACTTATGGTCTGCTTGACTTTGTGGGCAAGGCCTCCGTTTTCTTTCAGTTGCCCATTCCCCCGTTCTCCTTCTTCAGATGAGGCCAGACTCAGGCCCAGACAGTTAGCTCAGCCGCGCACATGTCACTGCTGATTGAGCTGCTGGCTCCTCCAGCAGACAAAGAGGATCTTGCTGGCAGCAGCCTGCAAGGTAGTTTTGAGCCCTGGTTCATCTTGTATGAGAAGCTTTGTTGAACATAGGACCCATGGATCATCTTCACCTTGGTAAGCAAAGCTGCTTTCCATAGAATAACCAGGATGTTAATGGCTGCTCCCTCGCTCCAAGTCCTTAGAGAGTACACATCCTACGCTCTAGGAAACCTCTCCTTGGGGGGCTTATCACCTGAGAGCCAGATGGGTCTGAAGAGGGTCATTTATTACACAGAATGCATTTCTCCAATTATAACTACTGCCATGAACATCTTTTGATTGAAAGTATGTTAATTAAGACATACTGCTTCCCGTTAAAGATAATATCACTTATTTGCAACAGCAAAGTCCCTTATCTTGAAAAATATAATGTTGGCTATATGGGAAAAATATTTTAGAATCAAGTAGCTTAGAAGGGAAGTCAAAAAAGACACAATAAACTAGCTTTAGAAGTGTTGTTGTAACTACAAAATTTGTTCAGATCTGTTGCATCACACCAGGCACCACTGAGCACATGAGTTGCATTATTTTCATATTTTACAATAAAAGAAAAACTCTTCAACAAAAGGGAAATAAATGAAACACACTCAAATATAGTGACAGATATTGGTTTTCCTAATAAAAATTTTTAAAATGATATAATATTTAGTTGTTTTGAAAGTACACAAACATTTTAATTTTATCTTAATTGCTGCTTAAAAATATAGACCACTACTGCTTCATGGCCTCCAAATTATAGCCTTACTGACCTTCCTAACTTTATTTCCATTTTACTTTTAATTCATTTTTCCTCAGCTTCACAGTTCTTTTTTTTCCCATTACTAAATGTTTATTTATTTATTTATTTATTTTTGAGAGAGAGAGAGAGAGAGAGAGAGAGAGTAAGCACACATGCTGGGGAGGGGGCAGAGAGAGAGGAATAATCAGTGCAGAGCCCCATGAGGGGTTGGATCTCACGAACTCTGAGATCAGCACAAAGCCTGGTGCGAGGCTCAGTCTCACAAACTCTGAGATCATAACCCAGAAGTCAGATACTTAATCACCTGAGCCACCCAGGTGCCCCCACAGTTCTTCTTAATTTCTTTTCCCCCTCCATGCCCAGTAATCCTTGTCTTTCTTCTTCTTAGACTCTATCTTCTGATGTACTGGATTTGTTCTTTCTCTTCCTCCCTGGAAATCATTTTCTATCTTAGCTTCTCTACCTTTCCTGTTAACTTAATAATCATAGGAGAGCAATCTGTTTTCTACCATTTTGCTGCTACTCCCACTGCTCTTACTGTATCTTACTCGGATTCTTTCCATGGCCTCCTAATCAGACTCCTAGCTGCCATATTTGCTCCCCTCCAGTTGATTGGCCACACTTCAATTAAGGTGGTGGCTATAAAGCAGAAATTGAATCACAGCACTCTGTGCATAAAACCTCTTACTGGGTTCCCATTGCATATAGGATAAATTCCCAAATTCTTAAAATCTCCCGTAAGGTTCTATCTGACCTGTCTACAACTCTCCTGTAGAGTTATTCACTGTCATCCACCCAGGATGGACTGTGTCTTTAATCCTATCTTCTTCCTTGTTTGTTTTTTTCTGTTTAAATTTAATTTTTTTTTTAATGGGAGAGAGTCAGAGTGGTAGTTAACTCTTAATGAGTGTTTAAAAGGAAGATGTCAACATAGGGGTAGATGAAGTTCTGAAAATGCTTAGCTATCTTGGAAGGCATCACTTTTGCTGAAAGATCATCTAAAGCCTTTTTAAAAACCAAAAATAACACACGGTAATTATAATAACAATAAAAAACCACCCAGAAGTAAGTTTCAAAAAAAAAGTCCTTCCAGATTTTCCTCTGCATTTATTAGCATATATGTAAACAGAGGTAAGTTCTTTTTTGGAAAAACAAACAAAAATTATAACTCCTCTCCCAGAAATAGCTGAACCTCAAAATAGAAGGCTAGAATAAGAAACAATAGGTGTTGGCAAGAATGTGGAGAAAAAGTCATCATAGTGCACAGTTGGTGGGAATGCAAACTGGTACACCCACTGTGGAGGATAGAATGGAGGTTCCTCAAAAAATTAAAAATAGAACTACCCGACAATCCAGTAATTGTACTATTGGGTATTTACCCAAAGAAAACAAAAACACCTCAAAAGGATATATGCACCCTATGTTTATTGCAGCATTATTTACAGTAGCTAAATTATGGAAGTAGCTCAAGTGTCTATCGATAGATGAATGGATAAAGAAGATGTGTGATTGATATATGTGTGTGTGTGTGTATAGAAAATGCTGTGATGATGTGAATATATATACACACTATATATATGTATATATATAGGAATATTACTCAGCCATAAAAAGGAATGAAATCTTACCATTTGCAATGACATGAATGGAACTAGAGAGTACTTTGCTAAGTGAAATAAGTCAGAGAAAGACAAATACCATATGACTTCACTCATGTGGGATTTAAGAAACAAAGCCAACAAACAAAGGAAAAAAGAGAAAAACCAAAAACCAGATTCTTAACTATAGAGAACAAACCATAAGAGGGAAGGTTGGGAGTGGGGCGGAGATGGGGAAAATGGGTGATGTGAATTAAAGAGTACACCTTTCAATAAGCACTGGATGATGCATGGAATTGTTGAATCACTATATTGTACACCTGAAATTAATATAACACTATATATTAACTATACAGGAATTAAAATAAATAATTTTAAAAAATGTAGAAGATCTGATTGCATAGGGAAGCCAACTGAAAGCTCTAAAAGAGGGGAAAAGACTTGATATCAGCAAAGCAGTATCTAAAAGTCAACTCCATCAGTGTGGACTTGCCTAAAATAATCTGATTCAAAAGAGCAACATTGTTAGGATTTTTCTTTTTTTTATTTTTAATTTAATTTTATTTATTTTTTTAATTTTTTTTTCTTACAAATCGTTTATTGTCAAGTTGGTTTCCATAT
>NW_024081167.1:930171-1013528 GCF_003009895.1 Hyaena hyaena
ATGTCCTCTTTGGAGAAGTGTCTGTTCATGTCTTCTGCCCATTTCTTCACTGGGTTGTTTGTTTTTCGGGCGTGGAGTTTGGTGAGTTCCTTATAGATTCTGGATATTAACCCTTTATCTGATATGTCATTTGCAACTATCTTTTCCCATTCCGTTGGTTGCCTATTAGTTTTGTGGGTTGTTTCCTTTGCTGTGCAGAAGCTTTTAATCTTGGTGAGGTCCCAACAGTTTATTTTTGCTCTTGATTCCCTTGCTTTTGGGGATGTGTCCAGTAAGAAGTTGCTTGTTAGCATCTTTCTTAAGCCGCTTGTATTATTTAAAAAAAAATTTTTTTTTTGAAATTGAACAAATAAGAATAAAAGGTTAGAAACTGAGATGTATTTATGAGGAACCCTTGTAGAATCTTGTCTGCTTTTCCTGCAGACTCTGGGCACAGTCACATGATCAGTCCATTTCAAAATTACTTTAATTTAGCTCCCCCTCACCCCACCCAGTGTGGAAACGCCATCTTCGTTACTGCAAACTCTGATACACTGTCCAACAGGGCTGCCCCTGCACTCAGGAAGCCAAATCACATGGAGAGGGGCCATTGTCCAGAAATCCCAGGAGGAGCACGTGGCAGTATAACAATACCTCCATCAACTGTGGGTATCACCAGTCATTAAACTTTGGCCGATGCATCGCACAACACAGCTAAAAGGCTTCTCATTCTAGTTGGCATTTTCCTTATTGCTGACAGTGGTTGAGCATCTTTTTATATCAGTAATTTGTGATTTTTCTGTAAATTGCCTACTTTTGCCTTCTACTCTGTCTGCTATTGGGATATTTTTCTTTTTACTGATTTTTAAGGCTTTTATAAAATTGAATATTGTAATATTCATGGAGAGGTGCAACTCAGATCCCCCTTCAAAGAGGGACTTGTGTCTTTAACTGCACGGAACACTGTTGGCATGGAGTCTTCAACTTTTTTTTTTTTTTCAGAGTTGACATCAACTGCAGAAGCACCTTGCCCAAGGTCACAACCTCTACCAAAATGGCTTACATCCAATAGAGGAAAGGTCATAAAGGTCCAGCCATTCTGACCCATTAGAAGGCAGTTCTGACTGGCCCTGTTACCTCTAGCACTCCTGTGTGGTCAACCAAAGCTGCTATTTGGGTCTACGTTGCATCTGAACTGAAATCCTGAGTCCTTCCCCTGCCTTCCACAGAGATTGAGTCTAAGGGCACTTCCTAAAAAATATTCTGTCTCTGGTTCTGCTTCCTGGAGAATCCATCCTGTGAAAAAAATATATATTTTATATATCGTGGCAAATATTTCCTTAGAAAAATTCCTTAGGCAAATATTGCCTCAGGATCTTTGCACATTCTTTTCCCTACAGCACTTTTCCCTTGGCTCTCTCCCCTACTTCTTTTTTTTTTTCATAATGTATATTTATTTATTTTGAGAGAGAGAGAGAGAAAGAGGGAATCCCAGGCTCCGTACTGACAGAGCCTGACATAGGGCTCAATCCCATGAACTGTGAAATCATGACCTGAGTCCAAATCAAGAGTCCAATGCTTAACTGGCTGAGCCACCCAGGCACCTGTCTCTCTCTTACGTCTTTAGGTATCAGCTAAAATGTGATATCCTTACCAAAGCCTCACATGATCTCCAACCTAAGTCAAGTCTTCATATTATTTTCTGTCATGGCTTCGTGTATTTTCCTTTACAGCACTTATCTGTTTTTTTTTTAAAGCTTTATTTATTTCTGAGAGAGAGAGACAGCATGAGTAGGGGAGGGTCAGAGAGAGAGGGAGATACAGAATCCAAAACAGGCTCCAGGCTCTGAGCTGGCAGTCAGTACATAGCCCGATGCGGGGCTGGAACCCATGAACTGTGAGATCATGACCTGAGCCAAAGTCGGATGCTTAACCGACTGAGCCACCCAAGTGCCCCCACTTATCTCAGTTTTTAATCCTATCACTAGATTTATGTGATTATTTCTTGAATGCCTGAACTATTTACTAGACTATAAACACTGTATGGGCAGATATTTAAATTTTTTCCCATCATTCTCTTATTCAGTTACTATCATACTTTCTGATATGTAGTACATCTTAAATAAATACTAGTTATATGAAGAGATGAATAAAGGAGTGAAGGTAAGAATGAGTTCTCTTTCTAGAAACATGATTTTCCAACAAGGAAAACACCTCAACTACTAAGTTTCTAACACAAACATTACTGACTGACATTATGAAACCATTTTGCATTCTTTCTGCACCTTAAAATTCTTTTGTGGCATAGGCAAGAGGTTTGATTATAAATTAATCCTGTCCATATTTTCTTGCAGTGGATTACTTGAAATTTATTTGAAGGAATTGCCTTTAGAATGGAGAGTTCTTTTGAATCCAATTTTAAAACCATCATTCTATGTAATTAGAATAGTATAAATGGGGGGGGGGAATAGGAGTTCTATGGTTAAACCATTTAAAAACAAAATTAATTCCCATTGCTCAAGGCCTAAAGGGAAAATCTAGAAAGTGGGCAGGGAAATTGGGTTGTCTCATTAGATTTTGTTCAGGACCTATTATTACCAAATTAGTAGCTTACTCTTGAATTAGATTAGAGTATTACCATGATTACTATATTTATAATATTACAAGGAATTTATAATGTATCATTTGCAGCTGAAATTTCTCATGATTATTTTAGCTAGAAGCAGTAATAATACAATGAAGCAAAATTTTCTATTTTTTTTGTGCCATTTAACAATGTGTAGTTAAATCACATGTGATTCTTGGATGATGGATGAATTTTATTACATTCAATTTACTAATGAGCCAGAAAGACTGAAAGCTTAATACCAAATGTATTCTGCATATCACTGGGACTTGGTTAAAAACAACTCGATTGTTCTCTTTTCTACTTTTAAGAGATATATGGGCCTCAGAACATGGACTTATCGTCACATATATATCTACAATCATTCAGAAAAGAATTTCCACTAACAACAACTTTTTTTTTCTCCCAGATAAGGGGGAATAAAACTAATTTCTCATCTTTGATTCATTTATGTCTCCATTAGCTAGGCGAGTCTGCTTCCTGGGCCATTTGTTTCATCAAAACTTGGACCAAAATATTTTTTAAATAGGGAAGAAAAAGATTTAAAAAATAAGTAGAGGACAGACTCTTATCTGTTCTTCAACCATGACAGTCTTAAAGAGAAATCCGGAACACCCATTTATGTTTTTCTTTGTCCTCTATTCTTCTATTCAGCTCTTAACCACTTCCACCAAAGCGCTTCTAAGGACAAAAGGGAAAGAATACATACCCATTCCCTTTACTGGTGCTTACTATCAGTGTAAGTTGACATTTACTACTCAGTGTTCTGAGTAGATTTCAGGGGTCAGTAAACTTGGGTTTTAAAAACAGATTGCATCTTTATTTTCACTGACTTCTAACTAAAATTTAGCATTTTAAAAAATATTTTTATTTTATTTCTAGGAGAGAGAGAGAGAGAGAGAGAGACAGCGTGAGCAAGAGAGGGTCAGAGAGAGAGGGAGATACAGACTCTGAAATAGGCTCCAGGCTCTGAGCTGGCAGTCAGCACAGAGCCCGAGCGGGGCTCGAACCCACGAACCTCGAGATCATGACCTAAGCGGAAGTCGGACGCTTAACCGGCTAAGCCACCCAGGCGCCCCTAAAATTTAGCATTTTAAATGTAGACAACAAACTCCACATAGTGGAAGAACGGTCTATACTTCTCTTCTGTGGAAGGAATGATAGGTACTTGTGACATCATTTCCTGATGGTACAGGTGTCTCTATCATTTACATCCATCACTACTTCAGAATTATGGTAGCGATTAGATCTGCTGCTGGATGGAGTCGCTTCGTGTCTCAGTGAAGAAGCAAGTGTGTTATTAGATCACAACAGTTTTTTTCTAAAGTATTTTTGTAGATCTATTTCAGCATCATGGGCTTACTCCTTAACAATGTATTTTAAGTATTTATAAACATTATTTTGAGAAGAGTTTCATAGGCTGCCTTAGACTACTAGGGTCCATGGAACAGAAATGGTTAAGAATTACTAAGCAGTTATTTTCAAACTTATTAGACCTAACTTTTCTCTTTTTAAGAATAGAGGTGAAGTTCATATAATATGCAGCTAACCATTTTAACATGTACAATGCAGTGGCATCCAGTGTAGGTACAATATTGTGCAACCACTCCCTCTCCAGTTTCAAAACATTTTCATCACCCCAGAAGAACACCCCATATCCTTTAAGTAATCATTCACTATTCCTCCCTCCCCCCATTCTTCTGACAACTGCTAATTGTTTTTATGTCTTTATGGACTTGTCTAGTCTGGATAGATCATATAAAAGGAATCATAGAACACGTGACTTTTTGTGTCTGGAATCTTGTATTAATGCTTCTTTTTTAAAGTTTATTTTGAGAGAGAGTGTGTGTATGCAAACAGGGGAGAGGCAGAGAGAGAGAGGGAGAGAGAGAATCCCAAGCACTTTCAGTGCACAGCCCAACGCAGGGCTCGATCTCACAAACCATGAGATCATGACCTGTGCCGATATCAAGAGTTAGGCATTTAACTGACTGAGCTACCCAGGTACCCATAACATTAATGCTTTTGATGTTCACCCAAGAATGTATCAGAAGTTTTTCTTCTTATGGGTGAATGGACAAACTAAACTTTTCTTTTAATAAAAAGTATTTTGTAACAACGTCTTTACTCGCTTGAAACGAAATTGATAGGTGATAAAACCTACTACATGGGTAACTTCAAAAAATTGATGGAGTGGTTAACTATTTTATAAAGCAAACATAAAAGAAAAATAACTTGTAACCAAATCATATGTATTTCAATATGCAAATGTTCAGGCACTAGTATTAAAGACATTAAATAGTCCTATGCTTGCATCTACATGGAGAATCACCATACTATAATTAAGAAGCTATAAATGCAGACTAATATAGTATGTAATATTAAAGTCTCAAATACCATGCACATTTTAAAACAATGTAAAAAATATTTTGTGTTATATACAATATGCCATTAGTTTTTAGGCTGACATGATTTCTTTAAAAAACAGGTGTTGCACTCATACAAATGTCTGATGGGACATTTCAGAGCAATGAGGGACATGGGACAACTTTTGTTTGTATAGGGCTTTCTTAAAGTGTTATAGCATGGATACTATAACCCTGGCTCCTGTGCACCGAGTGGTGGTAATGTTTCTCAATCACTGTAACACCAGAACACACCCCGGCAATTTCCAAAAGGCCACTATGGGGGCATTGGTGACCCAAAGAGAACACGTGACTCAGTGTTTACTCCCTGAATCTTGACATTTCTCTGAAGATTTATGTTTTGTCTTTAAAATTAAATGCATATCTGTATTCTAGGATACAGTGTAAGGGTTCCTGCGTCAATATGTATGTAGCTCGCATGTATCTGAATGCATGGTGGCCAGACTCCGTATACTGTATTTTCCTAAAGCATAAATCTAATTCCAAAAGTGTTAATGAGTAACACAGATGTCCCTGTAACTTTTCATAAGTATTTCATTTTTAATTTTTTAAAAATTTTAATGTTTATGTATTTTTGAGAGAGACAGACTGTGATGGGGGAGGGGCAGAGAGAGAAGAGGATACAGAATCTGAAGCAGGCTCCAAGCTGTCAGCACAGAGCCCAATGTGAGGCTCACACTCACAAACTGTGAGAACATAACCGAGCTGAAGTCAGATGCTTAACTGATTGAGCCACCCAGGCGCCTTCCTGTCTTTACAATGTTTAAAGAAAGTCTTAGGAAAGGGTTACATGTACAGCAAAACTTCTTCAAAATCCATTTGAAATCTCTGCTTTTTTTAACAAAGTCTCTCTCTTTCCCCAAATATCTATCCTTCAGCTCTGCCAGCCAGGCTGGCTTCAGATCATTCCACAATTTTCTCTAAATCTTGCACCTTAACGTGCACCAAACAGAACAAACATTACACAGTAAAAGCCTGTGACCAAGTTTCCTGGTCCCTCCTCCAGAGAGGAGGCCGATCCTCCAAAGAGGTATTGACATTTTTCCTTCTGTTGCTTCATGGTAGAAAAAGGTGGTTTGGCACTTTGGGTTTCATTTTTGAGGCTTCTGGGCTTTAGGAACAGACTTTAAGAATGCATGGGCCCTAGGGGCTCCTGGGTGGCTCAGTCGGTTAAGCATCATACTTCGGCTTAGGTCATAAACTCGGGGTTCCTGAGTTGGAGCCCCGGGTCCAGCTCTGTGCTGACAGCTCATAACCTGGAGACTACGTCAGGTTCTGTGTCTCCCTCTCTCTATTCCTCCCTATCTCCCACTCTCCTCCCCCCCCAATAAATAAAGATTAAAAAACATTAAAAAAAAAAATGGATGGGCCCTGGAATCTGCCCTTTGCAGCCCTGCCCAGGAACCCCCACCCCCCTCCCTGCTAAGTCAGTGACATTATGTCAGTGCCCCAAGGTTGTACTGATGACGTTTTTGGGGGTTATGGTGGGTGATCCAGAGCCAACGACCAAGAAAAAATTCTTGAAGATGTCTTTGGTACAAAAAAGTGATGTTATTAAAGCTTGGGGACAGGACCCATGGTTAGGAAGAGTTGCACTGAGGTCATGACAGGTAACTCATTATATACTCTCAGGTTGGGAGGGGTCAGGGATACAGTAAGTCTCTAAGGAATTTTGGAAGCAAGGTTTCCAGGACTTCGTGAGGCTAGCTGTTGCTAGGGAAACACCATTTATTACCATTTAATAAAACTTCAGTCATGAGACCCTTTAGATGTATATCAGGGAGACATAAGCTTGGGGTATGATTGCCAGCATATATGTTAGGGCAGTTGAGATAAATGAAGTTGGCTTACATGATACTCAAGGTTGGGATAATATAAAGCTAAGGTTCTCTATTACTCCCAGCAAAGTGTCATCCTTGAGGCAGCTGAACTCCTAGAGGGAGGTTACTCTTCCGGTCTCAAGGACTCGTCATTGGGCTATAGGCAGGAAGGGAATTTAATTTCTCATTTGCCTTAATTTCTCATATTACCATTGCCAGATTCCAGCTCTGGCCAGGTCCAGGGGTCCCTGAAGGATGGACGATGCCGGCGAGGGAGGGAGTGAGAGGGCCCTGAGATTCTTTCTGATCACCAGGCAGGCATCTCTTCCCTATTGGTTTTGGTGTCTTTATTTATAGGTCAAACATTAACATGGCATCAGAAAATGGAATTTTTACAATGGATAGTTCTCTGTGATAAGATGTTTTGAAAAATGTACAGAAACAGGTTTTACAGAAGTAATCTTGCAGAACTACCCCAATTATAGTGAGGTTGAGTAACTAAGAAAATATCCTGTTTTTCTCAGTGAAAAACAGGATAACATACACATTTTAATAACACTAAGATTAAGTCATAGATTAAGTTATAGATACTCTTAACCATCCTGATCACAGCTGTCAGGGTAAGGGAAGGTGTTTGTGGAATGTAGGCCTTAGGGAAGGGACTGCTATACATCACCAGTTAGCAAAGGTATACGTAGTAATTTATGTTCTGCTCTTATCTGTTCCTTCTCTCTAAGTTAGGCTCTTTGTCTCCGGGCAAGACTTGATTTTCCAGTTGTATGCTTTATGGCACTGGAAAGCCAACCATACCTTTAAAGAATTTAGCTCATTTCCAATACATAGAATAGCCTCTTCGAGTGCATTTACCTTTGTGTCTAGTTTTTTGTCTATGATTTCTTGAATAGCTATGGCATGAGAGACATTTTTGGTTAGTTGATTTACATGTTGAGCTGTATGAATATCTTGGACTAAAGCAACAGTAAAAACAGAATTGTACATGTAAAGGTCAATCTTGTATGAGTAAGGGTCATTAAGGGTCATTAGCCTCTTCATAGCTCAAGGAAAAGTATGGAGGGAAACAGGACCTGCTGGAGACACAATGTCTGTTCCCATAATCAAAAGAAGTTTGCACAATAAGTTCCAAGTCACTCCCGATACCAATCGACGAGGTACCTTGGGGGTTGGTGCTCAAGCAGAAATAATTGAGTGGGAGTGGATATTGGTCATCATCTGATTGGCAAGAGACCGGGCAAACTTGCTTTACCCTCCCAGGAGCTTTCTCGATTAGTGGGCTCAGAATGGCTCCCAACATACCATGGCAAGCACTTAAACTCTTTTTCTTTGTTCTTAGGTAGCCATGAGAGTCCGAGGAATATCACACATATTCCAACTGGGGGTGGGGGGTGGTGTGGCAGCCTCTATTTTTCCCCCAGCTTGCCCCAAGATCCCTTATCAATATAATGAAGCCTGTTCCTTAGTGTCTGGGGGTCTGGTTTCTGTTTCCTGACGTGCAGAGGTGTTCTGTTTTTTTTCTAGGTAAGTATGAATGATCATAGATATGCAAAGAAAAGGTAATCAATCATGCAGGCTAAGGTTGTTTGCTAAGGGTTGAAGACTACCAGATTGGCTGGCGGGCCAAGGTGGCTTCCTAATGACATGTATCCATCATTATGGAATCATATAGAGCAGTTTCACTGCATTACAAATGCTCTGTGTTCCACCTGTTCATCCCTCCCTCCAACCCCAACCTCTGGCAACCACTGATATTTTTATTGTCTCCATAGTTTTGTCTTTTCCAGAATTCATACAGTTGGAATCCTACAGTATGTAGCTTTTCAGATGGGCTTCTTTTACTTAGTAATATGCATTTAAAGTTTCTGCATGTCTCTTCACAGGTTGAAAGCTCATTTTCTTTTCAGCACTGTCCTGATGGGCCACAGTTTATTTACCTATTCACCTTTGAAGGACCTATTGGTTGCTTCCCAGTTTTAGCAATTATGAACAAATAAAACATCCATCTGGAGGGTTTCATGTGGACATAAGTCTTCAGTTCATTTGATAAATACCAAGAAACAAGTGTACTGTAATATATGGTAAGAGTATGTTTAGTTTTTTAAGAAACCTCCAAATTCTTCCAAAGTAGCTGTAGCATTTTCTGTTCCCATTAGCAATTAATGAGAGTTCCTAGTGCTCTACATCCTGGAAGTAGTTGGTGTTGTCAGGGTTTGGATGTTAGCTATTCTGAGATAGTGACATCTCCTTGTTAATTTACTTTGTATTTCCCCAATGACTAATGATGTATTTTTTCATATGCTAATTTCCATCTGTATATCTTCTAAGGTGACCTGTCTGTTTGGCTTTCCCTATTTTTTCATTTGGTTATTTGTTTTCTCATGTTGAGTTTTGAGTGTTTTGGGTATATTTTGGATACGATTCTTTATTAGGTATGTGTTTTGTAAAAAATTTCTGCCAGTCTGCTTAAGATTTCAACTAGAATTCTCTTTTTTAAAAAAATGATTAATTAAGCAGAACTTTTTATTTCCAAACTCATCGAAGATCATTACAAACACAAATAAGTATCCTTTTAAAAGTGTCCCAAATTAAATCAAAGGTACATCATCAAAGTAAAACCTACTTGTGACATTAAAAATTCATTTAGGCCGTAATATTTTCACATTATTTTGTTTTTAATCATTTGCAAAATGTTCCAAAGATCACATTTAAACATTTTTTAAAAGACATTATGTAGTTTTCTTTTCTTTTCTTTTTTTTAAGTACAACCACAACTATTATACAGAGGAACTTAAGCAGATCAAGACCAACTCTGTTTCATATACAGGATGGGTCAATCTAATACACAACCCAACATGAATCTTTCCATAACAAGTTTCCTAAGAAATAGCTCCTATGTTTAGTGTTACAAATAAAACAGTCTTCTCATTTAGAAAAATCAGATGGTGGGGCACCTGGGTGGCTCAGCCAGTTAAGCGACTGACTTTGGCTCAGGTCATGATCTCACTATTGGTGAGTTTGAGCCCTGCGGCAGTCTCTGTACTGACAGCTCAGAGCCTGGAACATGCTTTGTATTCTGTGTCTCCCTTTCTTTCTGCCCCTCACCCTCTCACATTCTGTCTCTGTCTCCTTCCAAAGTAAATAAACATTAAAAAAACAGAAAAATCAGACGTCATTTGGTTGATAAAGCCTATTCTTCCCCCCATTTTATACTTGTTGGTCTTCGTTTAGAAACTGTAAATTCACAAGAAAAAAACAAGTTTTCTATGGTATAAAAATCTTAAGAGCAACAAATTACAAATATTCAAATTCTTAACAAACAAAATGTTTCCTTTCCCACAGTGTAAACATCCAGTAAATAAAATGAATATAATATTCCAGGCATATAGAAACACCAGTAATTCGTTTACGAAAGAGGTGTATTTGGTGGTAACATCTGTGCTTGTCTTACATATAAAAGAACTTTACCAAAAGAATCAGGCCATTATTACTTAAATAGTAATACTATTTAAAGTATTACTTAAAGTCTACTCCTTCACCCAGTTTCCTTATCTGAGTAGAAATTCATCAATTTTTATAGAATTTTGGCTATAGCCCCAGGCCACAGGAAAGGTGTGAAATATCTAAAGTCATTTGGCCGGAGAAAAGTGTTTTCTTGTGACGCGGAGGCAGTTATTCATCACGTTGTACTTAGAAGCACTCCCCAGTGAACTTCTTCCCTACAGCCTTTAGGATAAATATGCACAGGAATCTGGGCTCCCCAGAAGGGATCGCTTCCAGCTGGAACATCTGAACTTACACCTTAAACTTAGAGGGCATCTTCCCAGGCGTTCTGCACGCAGTTAACTGCTGAAGCTCTGTAGCTGCCTGGGGCGAGCCCTTGACCCTCTCCATGCTGGCCCCCAGCTAGAGCTGCTGCACACAGTGCTGCAGGGTGTTCACGCTGACCCTGGAAGACATGGCCAGCCATGCTGGGCTCCGAGGGCCTAAAATTCTCCTGTAATATCATTTCATTTGGCTTTTAGAGTAAAACTTACTACGTATTTTTTTTTTCCTTAGTAATATAAGGAACTTAGTTTAAATACTTCATAAGTAACAGTTCATGGAATATTTTCACAACATTTTGAATGAAATTATATAGGTAGTAAAGAGGGGGCCTTCAATTAGTCTGAATTTCTCCTAATAAATTTTTCTTTGCAAGAAGAAGAAAATTAAGATGAGAATTAAATTCAGCTAGAACTGGAAAACATTGACAAAAAAGAATATTCGCGGTTTAAATAAGATGGAGATTTATTTCTCTCTCATGTAGAAGTCCAAAGGTATGTAGTCTAGAGCTATATGGCAGCCCTGCTTCACAAAGTCCTGTGGGGTGCAAGCTTCCTTCATCTCACAGCTCCATTCGCCAAAAGTGTGGCTCTTACCTTCATGGACAAGGTAGCATCCAAGTTCTAGGTAGCAGAATGCAAAACATGATGAAGAGGAAGAGATAAAGGATGAGCTATCTGCCTCCTTCTCCACACCCCAGCTTTATTGAGGTATAAATGACATATAACATCTTGTAAGTTTAAGGTGTACAGTGTGATGATTTGATACATGTATATATTATAAAATAATTATCAAAATAAGCTTAGTTAATAGTTTCACTGCTTGACATAATTACCTTTTTAGTCTGTGTGTGTGGTGAACACATTTAAGATCTCTTGCTATTCTCTTAGCAATTTTCAAGTATATCATACAGTATTATTAACTATAGTCATCATACTGTATGTTATATCCCTAGAAATTATAACTGGAAATTTGTACCTTTTGACTACCATCTCCCTATTTCCTCCACCCTCTAGTCTCTGGCAGCTACTATTCTACTCTTTCTATGAGTTTGCCCGCTCCCCCTGCCTTTTTTAAAATGTTGCCACAAACATTTATAATTGAGACCGTGCGATATTTGTCTTCAAGGTCTATCCATGTTGCCACAAATAGCAGGATTCCCTTCTTTCTCATGACTAAATAATACTGTTGTGTATATATGTATACCATATTTTCCTAAGGAATGTTCCTAGATGTCCCACTGGGTGGACTTTAGTTGTATGGTCACACCTGTTGTAAGGAGAGCTGGAAAGTACCATTTTTATTTGGAAAAGTCAAAAATTCTTTTGTTATAAAAGAAGGGGAGTACTGATGTTGGGGGACTATTAGGCTCTATCACCCACAAACTTATTCAATCATTTTGCTGTATTTCTCACTATTTTGTTACTTCTTTCTTTTACCCATTTTTACTTATTTGTTTTTGAGAGTGCAAGCTGGGGAGGGGTAGAGAGGAGAAAGAATATTAAGCAGGCTCCATGCCCAGTGCAGAGACCAACATGGGGCTCTATCCCATGACCATGAGATCATAACCTGAGCCGATATCAAGAGTTGGTCACTTAACTGACTGAGCCACCCAGGCACCCCTCTTTTACCCATTTTTAAAATTATTATTCTTATTTTTCATTTTTAAGAGTTCTTTATTTAAACATTATTAAACTACTTTTTAAAAAGTTTTTTAGTTATTTATTTTGAGAGAAAAGGAGGGAGAGAGCAAGCACGATTAGGGGAGGTGCAGCAAGAGAAGGAGAGAGAGAGAATCCCAAACAGCCTCCACACTCTCAGCACAGAGCCCAAGGTGGGGCTCAAACTCACAAACCTTGAGATCATGACCTGAGCTGAAACCAAGAGTTGGATGCTTAACAGACTAAGCCACCCAGGCATCCCTGTCATATTTTGATTGGCTAGCAAGCATGAGCAATAGCAATGAGTAATTTTTTAGGTCTGTTCATTTATCATGTTATAGGTAAGGATAATAATGACTTTTAGAGACATATGCTGCTTTTACAAAATATCATTACATAGATGACTACTCCATAATTCCAAAATTCTTTCATTTCCCATTAGGATAATCCAGCATTTTGGAAAATGACAACTCTATCCAAGATAGACTTTGTGTTACACTTACTGATGTTAAAATCAGAAACAGAACTGGGATCTTGAATTATCTCATTTTTTTGTAGCTCCAACACCTATCTAGCACAGTTTCACAGCTGTGGAAAACACTGATTTGTCTCCGTGGGGTTTGTCTTGTTGAAAGATCTGAACTTCAAAGGTTAATAGAACAACTAAACTATTTTTTTCTACATGAGGAAACAATAAAATTATACAACCACTGTGACATACACACAAAAGAAATCCCACTCCCCTACTTTTATGGGAGAGTCTGCCTTACAGGTTAGCTTAATGAAGCTGACACATTACAAAGCTACCACTGTTGACAAAAACATTTTAGGATCCACGATCCAAGTAGAGGGTCTTAATGGTTATTGACAATACCTTCTAGAGATCCTTTCTGGAAATTGAGTAGACCAGTCTTGTAATTTTAACTGTCATTAAAAAATTGGTGACATTGAAAGAACTCGGGTGCTCAGTGGGAAAGAATATGGACCCAGGTCCCAGTTGGAGTAGAAATGTGAAGAATTCCCACAGACCTTTCCAAGGAAGCTGGACTGTTGGGAAAGAAAATGACATTTGTGGCAGACTGCAGTTTGTACTCCAAGATTCATTTTTCCCTTTGTCTGTAGTAGTATGGCTCCTACTTTGTATCTGGGCCTCTGATAACCCAGAAAAAAGGATCCTGGTTGGAGCTGTAGTAGTTATTTTGAACTATTAGGATGAACTTAGCAATGGAAATCAAACACAGAAGAGCAATGAGATAGAAATAACTTGGCCCTCTAATATGGGAAAGCCCTATTTCACCTGCCTCCAGACATTTATGTTGATCAAAATCCTGACCACCACCTAGATATAAGTACTATTCTCTATCTACAAAGTTACATGATGGCTATAGAGTCGTCTTGGTAACATTTCAGATTACAGAATTTTATAAATTTGTTTCAGCCAATTTTAATTTTAATTTTAATTTTTTTATAGTTTATTTTTTAGACAGAGAGAAAGCATGAGAGGGGGAGGGGCAGAGACAGAGGGAGACACAGAATCTGAAACAGTCAGCCAATTTTTAAAAATCTTGTCTTGTTAATATTGAGAACCAGAGGGTGTACTCATAGAATGCAACAGAGGGAAAGAAACTATTTAGACTAGAATCAGATCCATAATTGTGGCTTAATCAATATAATTTAATTAACATAATCCGTGCAGAGATGTTTGTCTTATAAGACGTAGGATTTTAAATTAGAATTTGATTTTTCACGAATTTATGTATTCATTGAGCACAGTAGCATTTCACTTAGAAGCCAATTTTTATTACAGTACTTTAAGAGATTATTTTAAAAATGCCTTATCTTTTCATTAAAACCATTTCACTTAGTTTTTGCAAAGATCTTAAATGCTCTTTTTTTTGCCTATTTCTGTAATATTGCTAACCTTTTTGCTTTCACTTTTAAACTGAATAAGATATTTAATTTTCTTTAAGTTTTAATTTTTAATGAAAAAATCTTTTTTACTGCTTTCTTCTGGATTCTCTTACTCTGATTTATTGTGAGAATTGAACTCCATATTGACAAGGAGGTAATTGATGATCTTAAGAAGGTGGAGGAAGCTCATGTGAATTGAAATAGGGAAAGAATGTGAAGAAGTGAAGATACTGCCTAGTGGCAACTATTTTCACAAGTTTTTCTGGAAAGGGAATAACTAGAATTTCACATGCTAATAGAAAAATTTGGTAAAAAGGGACTTCCAGGAGCAATTTACCTCCACAACAAAGAAGCCATTATTTTATGCAGGGCATGCAGCTACAACCTGCAAGGATACTAAATCTTAATTCCAAAGTGTTGGCACATTAATAATCCAGTGGGTTGGTCAGGGTGAAATATGTTCACAAAGATAGGAGTACAGTAGCAAGTGCCACTGTAGAAGTGAAAATGGAAGAAAAAGAACGGCTAAATCACCTCCAGTTTGGTTAAATAGGAAAGGCTTCATGGAGGAGATAGCATTTGAAAAAGTTAATGTTTTTTTGCTCTGTCAGTCAGTGTCAAGGTCAAATCTTCACAAGGGCTGATCATGACTTATGATGTGTGTGTGTATGTGTGATGTTTGTCTCCTATATTGGACAGGATCTAGAACAGCGCCTGGCACATAATTATCACTCAATATTGCATCATTATAATAAAGATAATATGATGGTAAATATTGACTGGACTGGTGAAGGCATGAATGCATATACGGGTGGTGGATGCCGTCTTATTAATCTTTGATTACACTGCTCACACAGTGTACCTTACTGACAATTTGCTGGGCACTCCCATTTCTAGGATACAGTCTCCAGGGCCAGCCAGAGATTGGCTGGGGCGGGAGATCTAGAGCCCGACCCGGGGCCGGAGTGATGACTCCGGCCAGCAGGGGGCGCCGGCGCGAGGCTCGGCTAGGAACCCCAGCACCGCCCAGCGCAGAGTCCGACCGCCGTATACGCCATGCGCGCGCTGCTGCCGCTCCTGCGCACGGGCTGGGGCTGGCGCGCGGGGCCCCCCGCTGCTGCCCGCTTGTCCCGGGGAACCAGTGCAAGGCCCACGCCGCACCGCGCCATGGCCCTCTACCGCACGGAGGAGCGCGGCCAGCCCTACTCCCCCGATTACCGCCTCTTTTTCAGTAAGTAGCTCGCGGCGGCCCCGGCGGGCGGCGCGCCAGGGGAGGCTCGGGGTGGAGCCTGTGCGGTCCGCTCGGCCTCCTCCCTCCTTCCTTTGGGTGGCCGCGCAGTCCTGGCCGCCTGCCCGCACGCGGGGGCCCGCGCCGAGCCACGGAACTGCCAGCGAGGGGGACGGCGGCCCGAGCCCCCAAACGCGGAGCGCAGAGACGCAGGGCAGCTGGCGGCGCCCGCGGCCAACCGCCCTCTCCGAGCGGCCGGCGGAGCGCCTAGGGGCGCCCGCGGTCACCCCGCCGGGGCCCAGCAGCCCTCGGGGGAGCCCCTGCCGCCGTTCCGGGCTCACGTAACTGAGTCGTGGGAGGGACGCGCAGAACCCGCCCTCGGGCCGGCTTTCTCGGTGGGCGTGATCGAGCTCCTCCTCCCGGGGAGGGCCGCCTGCGCTGGGAGAGGCCGGCCGAACTTTGGAAGTGCCTCGTCCGGTGGGTCCCGCTCCTTCCGGGGCGACTCTGAACAAAGATCTCTCAGAAGCAGGAGTTGATACGCACAAGCTGGCACTCTGAGTGCTGTGCTGCATCAGGAGCCTCGTGGGCCCCCGGGGAGCCGTGCCCCCCTCCCCGCATTGAACAGGCCCCAGAGGGCGAAGCGAATTGCAGGGCGCTGAGCTGGCCTGCCCAGTCGGGACATGACCCGAGTTCCCGTTATTTATTCTCATTTTTCTTTGCAGCCCCCTGTAGCGCCGCGTCGCTTAGCAGTAACGTGAACATAGCGAGGTGGAGCTGCTTTCGTGCCTCGTTGATTTCAGGGCCCTAAAGGCGAGGAGGACTCTTTTCTGTGGAGTTGGCCTTGCCTGATCGCCCAGCTCGTAGGCGCACCAGCTTCGGAGGCTTTCAGATTTAATTAAGCTCGAATCGTGGATTTTTCAGCTCTCAGCTCTGTGACCCCGATGCGTTTCTTATCTTGCTACGCCTTGCTTTTTTCTTATCTGTGAAACAGGGCTGGAAGAATTACGTGGTGAAGTGTATGTAGTATTAGAGCATGTGGGATATAAATTATTATTAATAATACCTGTCATCATTATCGATACTTGTAATTTATAGAATGTTTACACATATCCTTACCTGAACTTAGGGTCGAAGGGTATTTTGTGGAAGAGGAAACTGAATTTGTATAGTCTTAGGATGCAACTGATAGTAAAATACTCATATTCTTCAAAATTGGTTGCTTTTTTCCTCTTGCTACATATTCTTTTACATCCTTGTTTAGTCAAGACTGATCAGGGGGAGAGGAACCCTTAACAAGAAGTCCCACGTTTCTGAATGGATGTGCTCCCAAAGGTTATGTATGATGTGATGATTTGGGGCACAGTTTTCTATTGGAAGAATGTTACAAAATGGCAGTTAGGTTTTTGAGTGGATAAAAGCTTGTCTAACATGCGTGGTATGGTGAAAGGTTCTAGATTTACAAGTACAGTAATAATAGACCAAAAAGTCAGTACATATTTATGAATTGTGCTAGACACTGTTAGACGTGGCACTGAGGAGATTTTCATCATGGGCCCTGCTCTCGACAGTCACAATACCAATATGTTATTTTATATTATGTTATATAGAAATTAAGGAAAATGTAAAGACACTGAAAAATATTTTACTTGAATGTTGGCTGAGAAAAAAAAAGTCTTGAAGAGCCTAGAACATATGGTATAGTTGACTGAGCACTGGCTTTGGAATGCAGAGTCTGTCCTTAATCTTGACTTTGCCATATGAGCTCTTCATGTCTGTTATTTGGGCAGGTGATTGCTTCATTTCATACAG
This sequence comes from Hyaena hyaena, assembly GCF_003009895.1. Taxonomy (NCBI): domain Eukaryota; kingdom Metazoa; phylum Chordata; class Mammalia; order Carnivora; family Hyaenidae; genus Hyaena; species Hyaena hyaena. Next base: position 947,469 of record NW_024081167.1, read on the forward strand.
GGCCAGTGTCTTTAGCTGTGAAATATGCAGTTGACCTTGCATTTGATCTTCAAGGTCCTTGTTGATGCTGCCATTCATTGATTGAAGGCACTGGATGAATATGAAATATTCTGACATTCTCTCTTGGACAGGGTCTCTATTAGGCCATCTCCAGGGCGAAATTGGCCTCTTCACCATGGTTGGTTTCTTTAGCTGCAAGTGTGTTTCAGACTCATGATTTGTCTTTAGAATGGCAGAAATATCTTTACTACCCAGTTAGGATAAATGACAGAAAACAAGAAAAAAAGGTTTTCCTGAAGTAACTGGGAAGAATTGGAAGAAAGGTATATGGTTTGGGGGAAGGGCCAGGTGGTGAGGTGGTAATTGGAACGTGGGGGGTGGGGGGGTTTAAACAGTTCTGAATCAAAACAGCAGATGGCATCCTTGGCCCAGGACTGTTGACTGCTTGCTGGCAGGGATAGGGCAAAATGAAAGGAGGCCCCTTCAGTGTGAGGGAGTACGACGCAGTGAACAAATTGCTCTTTATAAAGATGGTCTCAAATTGGGTATTTGGAACCCTGGCAGTGTCCAAATGCGGTATTAGGGGTAGTTGTATGTCACTTCAAGGTAAAACATGAAGGGTGCCTGGGTGGCTCATTCGGATAAGCATCTAACTTTGCCTCAGGTCATGATCTCAGGGTTAGTGGGTTCGAGCCCCGCGTGTGGCTCTGTGCTGACAGCTCAGAGCCTGGAGCCTGCTTTGGATTCTGTGTCTGTCTCTCTTTGCCCCTCTCTGACTTGTGCTCTAGATCGATCTCTCTCTCTCTCTCTCTCTCAAAAATATATAAATAAATGAACATTAAAAAAATATGTGAGTGTGGCACTACTTGGCTGAAAAGTATATTGAGCATTTTTACAGTGGAATCATTTCCCACATTTCCGAATATATCCCAATTCCCTGAACTACTACTGTACGGGGAGGTAGACCTTTTTTGAGCTTCGTATCTGCAAATGCTTTCTCTTTACTGCCATTCAGAAGAATCAGAGTAAATGATAACTTTAATACTATTTTTGTTTTTCCTTTTTAATTAGGGTGGTCTTTTTTAGAAACAGTAGTGAAGGGAGACAGGATGATAAAGAGGAAGGAATCATCAGGCCTCTTTGGTGCCAGCCCTGTCTGTGTGTCCTTGAGTGAGTCATTTAACTTATCTGTATCTCATGTTTTTAAATCATAGAAAGGAAATTGGACTAGATGGTCATTTTCCAAACTGCTGAGTTGAGCACAAACACACCATAGTTTCTTATTAGATTTTTAAACAGAGGGCTTCTTGGTTTAATAAATGAGCAGAACACTTCCCATTTTATCACCCTCTTGGAGAGTCACAGTGTGCGTATTACAGTTCTGGGAAATTCTGATGTGAAGTAATTTGTCCTAAAATTTTGGATCCCAGAGCCCTTATTTCTCATAACATTTGTTAACATCTTAGTGACTCCAGAGTTCCGTGGAATTAAGTTGGGGAAGCGCTGGGTGAGATGATTTCTGAAACTTCCAAAAGCATATGTGTCTCAAAGAAACAATTCTAGCCTGGTAGTAAAAACTGCTTAGTCTGTAGGCCTGTCTTAACTGTCTTGGGCTTCAGTTGACATTCCTCAGCTCAATTTCTCCACCTGCAAAATGGGGATAATACTAATAATATTGTAGAACTGCTGTGGTAGTTAAATGTGTAAATATTATCAGTGTCCCACACATGGCATGTGGTAAATATTTAACGTATATTATTTATCTTTTTTTTTTTTGAGTTCAAGATATAAGACCAGAATTCTTGTCATATTCCATGAAGGGTGAAAACAACAGGATGCAGATGAACATGGAATATTTTGAGTATGTCCCAATGTATTAATTCCTAGGTCTCAGTTTTAATGGATACCGCCCTTTACTCTGAATTAATTGTGAAATCATGAGGAAGTTAGACTTGTTTATATGGGACCAAAGACATGCACTGTATGTTTTGCTAATAACTTGAAAATCCATTATTTCAGGTTTTTTAACCTTTTCTCAAAAGATGAGTAGAAGCTATGCTTTTCATAGTTTGCATTTTTTTTTTTTTTACACTACAGGATGGTAGTGGGTAGGTGACTGATTTACTTAGAGAAACAATGCTGTAGGTAATTCATGTTGCTTTTATTTAGCATGAGAATGAGTCATGCAGTTCTTTAACAATGAATTTGGTTTATCATCTATAGTACGTATATGCTTAAGTTAAAATTTCTATAGGTTTTCTTTTATTTAAGTACATTATTTGAGTAGTAGGTGATGGAATCTGCCATTGAATGTACCATACATTTGAACTTACTAAAATTTTCTGTGAATGATCCACACAATATGTATTTGTCTTAAATATATGAGTTTTTGTAATCTTTTTTTTTAAGTTGGCTCATACCATGGAATTTGAATTCTATGTAGAACATACAGAACTGAATGGTTATTGCATCAATATTGAAAAATTATTTGTACTTGGTATTCTTCATTGCTGAAGCTTCCAGTAAGAGTCTCTAGAAATGGTTTTATTTTATTTTATTTTATTTTTTTAATGTTTTATTTATTTCTGAGAGAGAGAGAGACAGCGTGAGCATGGGAGGGTCAGAGAGAGAGGGAGACACAGAATCTGAAGCAGGCTCCAGGCTCTGAGCTAGCTATCAGCATAGAGCGCCCGACGTGGGGCTCGAACCCACCAACCGTGAGATCATGACCTGAGCCGAAGTTGGCCGCCCAACCGAGTGAGCCACCCAGATGCCCCTCTAGAAATGGTTTTAGTAACAATATGTAATAGTATGTTGGTACCTGGCATACATGTAGCTATTTGGTATGTATACATATAACTAAATACAGGTTTTGCATTCCATTCCATTTTCTCACTAATACTGTTAATAAACTTTCATCCTGATACAACTTGGTGTTATGAGAGAAAAACATAGGTAATTTACAAAATCGTAGAATAAAATCTCATTTCAGTCTAGTTGAGAGGAAAGTTTTGACATTGTTTGGCCATGTCAAGTATATATATATATATATATATATATATATATATATAGGTGAGCCTGAAAGAATTCTTAGCTTATACTCAGGGATGCTGTCTGATTTTTGACAAAGTGAAATACCAAGACAAGATGGTGGAGTGACTACAATTGTTTGTTAGATCTTCCCCCAATGGATTACCTATTATACTGATAGTAAGTAAATAAAAAAAGGATAATCCTAAAACAGATGAGAAGGATCCATCAGAGCAGGAGATTTCAAAATATTTATGGAACATGAAAACAGATGGAAGTGTGGTTATTGATGAAACAACATGTAGGAAGTCCCAGCTTAAGTATATGTGCTGAAGGGGAAGCCAGTCTCCTTGCAGAACCTCACAGTGGTCGTGGGTGTGTTGATGTCAGATAGCAGGGGGAGAGTGGCATGTTGCACTTAACATGGGGGAGGGGTTGATACAAGTTTTATTATGGAATAGCACACAGACGCTTACCGTGCAGGCTTGAGACTCGTGGGATTGGCCAGTTTCGTCTACAGAAACTGAAGAAAGTGTTTGGAGGGAAGTAGAACAACCTGATGGGGTTGCCCCAGCCGAGCCCTCTGCGTTCTAGCACATAGGCTCCAGCCCCCGCCCCGTGTAATAGCCACTTCTTACGCATATGTGCCTCTCCTGTCCTAACATCTGTTTTTCTAGTCTCTTTTTTTTTTTTTTTAAGTTTTTTTAGCGTTTATTCATTTTTGAGAGACAGAGCCAGGGCACCAGTGGGGAGGGGCAGACAGAGAGGGAGACACAGAATCTGAAGCAGGCTCCAGGCTCCAAGCTGTCAGCGCAGAGTCTGACGTGGGGCTCAAACCCACCAACCGTGAGATCATGACTTGAACCAAAGTTGGACACTTAACCAACTGAGGCACCCAGGCGCCCCTCTAGTCTCTTACTGTTAAAATGTCAACTGAATTGTTAAGGATCACCTTCAGGCAGGCTTTCATCACTGCTACTCTACCAAACTGCTTTTGTCAAAATATAATGATCGGGGTGTTTTTTTTTTTTTTTTAATGTTTATTTATTTTTGAGAGAGAGTTAGCGAGCACAAGCTGAGGAGGGATCGAGAAAGAGAGAGAGAGAGAAAGAGAAAGAAAAAGAATCCCAAGCAGGTTCTGCACTCAGTGCAGAGCCCAACTGACTGGCCACATCTCACAAACCATGCAATCATGACCTGAGCCAAAACCAGGAGTAGATGCTGATCTGACTGAGCCACCCAGGTGCCCTTATTATGATGTTTTAAGTTTTCGTCTCACATGAATGATCAACAGAACTTTTCAGTTTATTTCTTTATCTTTCTTGATTTTTTTTTTTTTTTTTTTTTTTTGCATTTTGTCTTTAGGATAACGTTCTCTTTTATTTTTATTTTGATGGCTTTTCCAGCAGTCTCTTTTGCTGGATCCTCATATTTCTGAACTCTAACTTTTGAAATGCTCCAGGGCTCAGTACTTAGCCCACATCTCTCTCTCTCTCTCTCTCTCTCTCTCTCTCTAAGGCAGGAGTTGGCAAATGTTCTGTAAAGGGCCGTGATAGTAAATAGTAGGCTTTGCAGACCATAGGGTCTCTGCCACAAGTACTTAACTCTGCCTGTAGCACAGAAGCAACCAGAGGGAGTGAAAGTCTGAATATGACTTTGTGTTCCAACAAACCTTTATTTATACAAATTGAAACAGGCCGTGAGCCAAAGTGTGCTGATTACAGCCATTGCTCTCTGTGATCCCTTTCAGTCCCATCTGTGCTTCCCAGATTTGTAACGGCCTGAATTCCTCTTGAACTCATTTTTACACATCCAGTAAGCGCACTCTGTATTTCCATGTCAGTGTCTCAGAGACATCTCAAGGTTCATGTGTATAGGACCCCTGCCCCTCCCTCCACTCAGTTGGTTGTTTCTGTCCTCACATCTATAACCAGCAGCTTAGGAACCATTCCTGTTGCCTTTCTTACTCTTACCCCACTTCTAGTTCAGTAGTTTCTCCGTTCAGCTGTGCTTTTGAGATGTATTTGGGAGATATTTACGTCTCTCCACTTCCACCCTTGCCATTCTGTCCACCTTTCTCTCTGCCGACTGTAGTAGCCTCCTGATTTTTTCCCCTGCTGCCCCCTGTGCCCTTCTATAGATTGCTTTCCACACAGAAGTCCCCTTGGTCCTTTTGAAATGGAAGTCACCTCATGTCCAGTCTCTGCTCAGAACCCCAGTGACTTTTCATTTCACTTAAATACATTTTAAATATCCCCCATGGTCTATAAGGTCCTGTATGTCCTTCTCCTGGGGGTCCTCTCTGAACTTGTCACTTACCTCTCTTCCTTTGGATCATGGTTCTCTGGCCATCTTGGCCTCCTTGCTGTTCCTGCAGTGTTCCTCCGTGGATGCCTATTTGATCTGGTTCTGTACTTTTTGTCTGTGCTGAAATGTTACCTACCAGTGAGATCTTCTCTGTCCTTTCAATTTAAGTTTTATCTTTTCCCTTACTCCTTTCTTGCCCTCGTTTCTTTTCCTTTGTGGTACTTACTAAAGCCGATATAGTTAAAACATATTCACATTCATTGCTTCTATACCTACGCCCCTACTTGAATATAAATTTCATAAGAACAGGGAATTTGTACGCCTAGGACGTAAAACAGTGATTGGTGTAGTATGTATCTTTGGTAAATATTGAATGAATGCACTTAAGGAAATCTTGTAAATTAAATAGGAAAAAGAGAAAGTAGAAAGAAGAGAATTCGAATTTTAAGGAGTCCAGTGGGTGTCCTCTGAGATTTTAGAAACTTATATCCTTTAAAAAGGAAGAGGAAGCTATGAAGAAAAGATAATCATGGATGTATTAAAATGCTATAATTATAGAGACAAAGGACTCAGTAGAAGGTGTAGTGGGACAAATGGTGTTCTGTTTTAAGCCACCAACTTTGTGCTTGTTTGTGATGGCAGTCCTGGAAAGCTAATACAGAAAAGTTAGAATATAAGGTAAAGAAATCTATGAGAAAGTAGAACAAAATATCAGAGACAGAAAATAATTTTCCTCCTAGAGTTTATCTAGACAACCGTCAATCCAGAGTGAAGACCAAATAAAGACATTCAAGCATTTAAGGACTTGGGAAATTTATATTATATGCATCCTTTCTTACAGAACACAAATTAGGGATATGCTCCGGCAAAACAAGTAAGTAAACCAAAAAAGATGAGTGTGTGGAGTCCAGAAGACAGAGCTGAGCTGGAGACCAAATGGAGCAAAGTCTTAGGATGCCAAAAGAGCATTCAGTCCATGTTGCAGCAAGAGGATAGAGATTTCCAGAGGGAACTGTTTACGTAAAGAGAGAATTCCATAGTCTCTGTGGAATCTGTGAGGCATTTGAATAATTTATAGATATGATTATGACTGACAATGAAAGAAACATAATTAGAAGCTTACGTCAAAATAGAAGCTGAACAGGAAAGGAAAGTTAACTATAACGTAAACTTGGCCAAAAATCAACAAATAGACAATGCTTCTCAAACTTAACCTCAGTCTCAGAATTATTTGTGGGTGCTTGCTAAAAATCTAGATATCCAGATCTCTTAAGATTCTGATTCCCTAGGTATGGGAGATCCAGAGACTTTCTAACAAGGACTCCAAGTTTTTCCTGTATTTAGAAAAATTTTGGAAATACACTAATAGGAAAAGCATAGAAAATTCAGTGTGATTGTAGAACATTTATAAACCTTGAAATGAAAAAAAAAACCATGAAAATGCAGAAGATAGGAGAGAGAAATTAGGAGAGAGAAAGAAGAATGAGGAGAATAAGGTAAAAAGCCAGCTAGTAGGGTCAAAAGATACTGTGTTTGGTGGAACATTGGAATCAAGCTGTAAGATTGGTCAGTAGAAAACTTAAGAGGAATAGGTTGGAGACGAACTATCCTCATCTCTTAGCATTGGAATCAGTAGATAATTTCTAAAATTTGTAAAGAATTCTCATACAAATATATTATTCAGAGAGATGTAGGTGATCATTAGACCTAAGGTAAGTTAAAGAGGTGAAAGTAGGTTGCTCTGAAAGCGGATCTGAATTGGAAAGAGGTGGAACTGATGTCATTTTTTAACCATGTACATACAGGGCTTTGTTTAATCCATGTACATGCATTGCTTTGTTTAAACAAAGTAAGTATTTTAAAAAGCAAATTTGGGAGCAACAACTTCGTTTTAAATCTAAAGAAACAACCAGTCTGAACTTCGTATAATGAAGTTCTCACTCACAATTTATCATTAATGTATTATCCTGAGGCTCTGAGAAAGGGCTGTCTGTACTGTGTGCCTCAGTTCTGCCATCTTTACAAGGGGCATAAGTTACCACAGTGCTTGCTGCATATACCACATCTCTCTGTCTATGGCTCGTGTGTATAATAAAGATTACCCTTTTTGTTGCATAGAGAGGATCAAGATAGATTCCAGCTATCTACTTTTAGTTCTACCTTTAGTCTATTTATAGGGGCTCCTAGGTGGCTCAGTCAGTTGAGCTTCTGACTTTGACTTAGGTCATGGTTCATGGGTTTAAGCCTTGCATCAGGCTCTGTGCTGACAGCTCAGAACCTAGAGCCTGCTTTGGATTCTGTCTCCCTCTCTCTCTGCCCCTTCCCCGCTTGTGATCTCTTGCTCACTCAAAAATAAATAAATAAACTTAAAAAAATAAATCTACCTTTACAGATTCTTCATACCCTTTATATGGAACATACTAACATACTAATAACACTGATCCTAGAAAACTTTTAATGGGTTCTCATTCTTTCCTTTGTGCTTTAGGTCAGTGATCAGCATTCAGATAATGATGCCAAGAGGACTCCTTTGTCTTTGCACTTACTGGATGATGCTCATATAGATGATTTAGTGCACTCCCATTCTTGGCTGTGGATATAGCTCACTTGTTAGCACACTTGTATTCCAGCATCTAGTACGTTACCTTTTACATACAAATTACACACTGCTCAATTGAAAAATTGAGGAAATTAAGTTTTAGAGAAATTGAGTGACTTTATCAAGCTCAGTAACTAGAAGTCAGGCTCTTGATCTCCGTATTCATTGATCTGTGCATATATTGGTATATTGCCCATCAAAGCATTATCATTATCTGACATTTAAAGCCACATTTTATTTTTATTTTAGTAAATATAATTCTTTCTATTCTTTTTTCTTCATTAGTACATTTTTATTTATACTATTTCATGATCTAAATGGCTTCTAGTAGGTATGGTTATCTGAGACCACTCATTCACAAATACTCCTTTTACCTTCCAAGATCCCAATTAGATACCACTTAAACATATGTACTGGCATTACTATAGTGTTTGAATATGATGTTTGTTTTTAAAAATGTTTATTTAAATTTTTTTAAAATTTTATTTAAATTTATTTTTGAGAGAGACAGAGCACAAGTGGGGTTGGGATAGAGACAGAGAAAGAGACAGAATCTGAAGCAGGCCCTAGGCTCTGAGCTGTCAGCACAGAGCCTGAGGTGGGACTCAAACCTACAAGCTGTGAGATCATGATATGAGCTGAAGTCAGATACTTAACTGACTGAGCCACCCAGACACCCCTATTTTTTAGTTTTTTGAGAGAGCACGAGCACATGTGTTCATGCAGGAGTAGGGCAGAGAGAGGAGAGAGAAAAAAATCCCAAGCAGGCTCTGTGCTGATAATGCAGGACTTGATCTCTCCAACTATGAGATCACGACCTGAGCCGGAATCAAGAGTTGGATGCTTAACAGACTGAGTCACTCAGGTGCCCCCCACCACCTGAATATAACATTTAGATTGCAATTTAAAGAGATAGATACCTAAACACACTTCACAAATCTTTAGCTTTTAGCAATCACAGCTTAGGCTAGCTAGTCCCATTTTTCCCTTAGACTTGAGTAACATGCATTCATCTTAAATTTTACTAAATTTGTTGGGGCTTGTCCCCAGTTAATAGGAGCATTGGAGCTCTAAAGAAATTTAACACCAAATCAGTGTGCTAGGGATATCATTCACTCTTAATTACCAAGGCAGCGCAGCTATTTTGTCAATTCTCCTATACTTCCTTAATTTTAATAATGAATTCCCTGGTCTGTGCAACATCCTGAATTCTTAGAGCTGGGAATATTGTTAATTCCCATCACAGTGATAGGTCCCAAATATAATTATTGATATAATCTGCTTTAGTTTATTTTTCTCAAAACTGCCTTATCTTTGTGACTTAAAGCTAAGAATTACGGATTGATTACTCATTGGAAAAAGAGCTTCTAAAATTTTTTTTAATGTTTATTTATTTTTGAGAGAGAGACACACACACACAGAATCCAAAGCAGGCTCCAGGCACTGAGCTGTCAGCACAGAGCCCGATGCGGGGCTCAAACACACAAATGGTGAGATCAGACCTGAGCCAAAGTCTGATGCTTAACCGACTGAGCCACCCAGGCACCCCTTTTATTTATACTTTAATACATACTTTTCTTAACCAATTTATTTTTGCTCCATATTTTTTAAATTGCATACAGTAAAGTTCACTCTCTTTTTGCGAACAGTTTTGAGTTTTGATACAATATAGATTCATTTAAATGCTGTCACAGTTAAGGCACAGATCAGTTCACCACCCCCAAAACAGTCTACTTGTTTCTCTCTTTGGTCACCTTCACCCTCTGCCCTCAAGCCCTGGCAATCACTGATCTGCTCTTTATCCCTATAGTTTTGCCTTTTCCAGAAGTCATCTAAATGTAATGGTTGGAGCCTAGCTTCTCTCATGATGCATTTCTTTGGCATGATGCATTTTAGATTTATCCATTTTGTTAATGTGTATCAACAGTTCATTCTTTTTTATTGGGGACTAATATATCACTGGGTAAAACACCATTATATAGGTGTAGCAGAGTTTGTTTCTCTATTTACTATTTGTACATTTAGTTTGCTTCCAGTTTTGATTTTCAGTAAAGCCACCTATAAACATTCACTTAGAGGTTTTCATGGGAACATAAGTTTTCATTTCTCATGGTCAAGTGCTTAACAGTAGGATTTCTGAGTCAAATATTTCACTGTTATAAGAAACAGCCAGACTGTTTTCCAGAGTGGCTGTATCATTTTCAGTTCTCACTGAGATAATTTATTTTAATAGAAAATAAATGTGACCGCTTTAAGTATCTGTGTTACTTATAGAAAAAAAGATAATCGTGCAGCAAACTGATAATTTTGTTTCTTGTGTTGCTCATAGATGATTTTAAATTCAGGTAGAGAATTTGACGTTTGATCTGGTATGCAGAAGATTTTTTTTTTAAGATGCATCCTTTTTAACCGAAAAAGAGCTTTACAGGTCATGGCAAGATTTTCATATACTTTGCCACTTGTATACTCTTAGTTTATTCTACCCTGTGCATGAGCCTTTAGGAGCTTCCTGGATCCTAGAGGGGAAAAGAAAAATTACATAAACTGTTTGGAGGGGAAAATGAAATCGTAATCGAGATGTATTCATTGAATGCCTGCTAAGTTCTGAGTACTTTATGGATGCTGGGGACATAGGGGAGAGCATAACAAAACAAATGAAAACAAATAACAAAAACTCCTTGCAAGAACTTTAGTAGTAAGTGCTAAGGAAAACCTAGGGACCATGAGAAGAAGAAATGCAGTTTTGGTGGAGTGCGGGCCATTGTTAAATTCTGTGCTTCTCAGTTTAGTGGGCTGATGCCATGGCTTGTTTTTTTGTTTATTTAAATTTTATTGTGAAATAATTTTAGATTTGGCAGAGTTGCAAAGATAGTACAGAATTCCAGTGTATCTCTTACCAAGTTTCCTCTAATGTTAGTATCTTTCATTAGCACTGTACATCTGTTAAAACTAAGAAGCCAATATTATTACCTACTATGAACTCCAGATTTTATTTGGATGTCACCAGCTTTCCACTAATGTCTTTTTTTATTCCAGAATCCAGTCCAAGGTACCACATTGCACTTAGTCGTTTCCTTACTCTCCCCTAATCTAACAATTTCTCAGTATTTCCTTATTTATTTTATGAGTTTGAGATACTTAACTTAAACAGTAGTGGTTACAATTGTGTAAAATGTCCCTCAGTTTGAGTGATACTGGGGTTATGAGTTTGGGGGGAAACTACAATACAAGTGAAGTACCCTTCACATCACACCGTTTCAGGAGGTACATGTTATCAACATGACTTTTCACTGGTGATGTCCACTTTGATCACTTGGTTAAGGGTACTTTTTTCAGAGTTCTCTACTGTAGTGTTATTGTTTTTCCCTTTCTATGTTCTGTTCTTTGGAAGGGAGTCATTAAGTCCAGTCTACACTCTGGGGGAGCAGGGTAAGCTTTCCTTCTTGGAGGGGTGACATCTATACGTATATACTTCTTGGAATTTTTTTTATAAGAAAAGTTTGTCTCTTCTCTCTCATTTATTTATTTAAATAATCATTTATTTGCATCAGTGGGCCTCTATTATTTATTTAATACTTTGTGATTAAATACTCTATTATTTTTTCCTCAATTTGCTCCACCTTTGGCCTTTGGGAGCTCTTAGAGATTGGCTCCATTTCCTTTTGACATACCTCCAACCTTTTGTTTCCTTGAGTGCTTGGCTGATTTCTGGTAACACAGGATCCATTGAGTTCATCTCGGATACTTTTTGTCCCCGTCTTAGAATCTACCTCTTTAAGAAGTCCTAGTTCTTTTCACTGAGGAATGGCACTTGGAAACCAAGATTGGGGAGCTGAGTGTACTCATTGCTGTTGGACTGCCAGCCAGTTCATGTTTTATTTTGTTAATTTTATTTAAAGCCTCAATTTGAATATTATGCCCAAGAGGTAGCAGGCCACAAACAAAACATACCCTGACTGAGGTAATTATAAACTGAAAAATTTTTATGGCTATGGTAAGCCCAGCATTAGAAACAGATGCATTCCAATAAAAGTGCATATTAGGTTGTATTTTATTTAAATAATATATACTTTTAAATATTTAAAATATACATTTCAGTATGCAGTAAAGATAAGGTAGTTTCTGTTATTAAAGTTTGTGTTTGTTTTAAGATAACGAGTATCTCTTCACAAGTGAGATGTTTCATATTTGGGACTTTACTCAATTTTAGATATTTTCTGCTTTGGCTGTTTTAAGCTACAGAGACAAGTACATTTGGTCCTTGACCAATGCAGGGTTAGGGGCACCTGCCCACTTCACAGTTGAGAATCCTCGTATAACCTTTGACTTTACAAAAACTTCTAATAGCTTATGTTGACTGGAAGCCTTACTGATAACGTAAGTAGTCGATGCTGTTTGTGTCATATACTGTATTCTGACAGTAAAGTAAGCTAGAGAAAAAAATGTTACTAAGAAAATCGTAAGGGAGAGAAAATATATCTACGGTACTGGCAGTTCAAACTTATGTTGTTCAAGGGTCAACTGTAAATTATTTCAGCAAACGAAATGTGGTTTATTTGATATGTATTCTCTTTGGTCATCATACTGGGGCAAGTTTTAAAAGTTGAATTAAACTTTAAATTGGGAGTAAGGTTAATTTTGAAAACATTTTAAAAACTTGTTTTAAATTTAAAAGTGAATAAGGATATAATTGCTCTGAAGAACGGAATAATACATTGCTATAATTCTGTATTTTTATTTTTGTTTTTTGTTTTTTGTTTTTTCTTCCTTTGCAGAGAATGTAGCTGGTGACTACATTTCCCCCTTTCATGATATTCCTCTGAAGGTGGACTCTACAGAGGTATAGTCTTTAACTTGTTTTGGGTGAAATATGTACTCCTGGTATCACCACAAAATGCTTTTTAGAAGCATTTCGGAAGGAAAGAATGTGGGTTGGAAGTCAAGAAGGACAACAGAGTTATTACAACAGGATTGTAAGCCTCCTTCCTGAATTAGAATTAGTGTGAGACTAGGATCCTTCCAGAAGGAAGGTTAGGATCAGTGGTGTGGGATTGGTGCCTCCTTCACCCCTTCAGAGGACTGGACTGTCACTACGTGGCTACAGGGAGGATAATAGTGAAGATTTATTGAATGTTCATAGTGCTTATCCAGGCACTGTGCTCCGAGCTTGAGTTGCATTATCTGAGTACGACCAGGGCTACTGTTATTACCCTTATTTTGCTAATGAGGTTCAGTACCTTGCCCCTGGTCGCAGATCGGTTGTCTGTTGTGGGAAGTGCAGTATGAATTTAGGTGCTGTAACTCCAAAGGTTGTAATCTTAATTGCTCTGTGTAATCATTCCTGCTCATTACTTCTAAGTGGTATTCAGCTGCAGGACAGGAGGTCATATAATCTGGAGAGAGAAAGAAGGCAAAGAGAGGGCAGAAAGAACTCCATTTTACTGTATGTGTGTCCATATGTTTTGTTTTGGCCAGTGAACAGTCCAATCCAAATATCTCCTGTCTCCCAACGCCACTGCTTGCTTTTGGCCACAAGTGCATGCATTTATTTATTCACTTATTAATTTCTTCTTTCAGTAAACAGTTCTTGAAGGCTTGTTATGAGCCAAACGGCATTCCAGGCACTAGGAGGTTGCAGTGGTGAATAAGATAGATAGGAGGTACAGTTCCCACCCGATGGGAGGAGGCAGACAACCAGGAAACAAGTCAGCCAGACACTGTTAAGTGCTATAAAACTAGAACAGGATGATGAAAGAAGGAGCAGTTGGTGGCTGCTGCTTCATGTGTGAGTGTACCATGACAATATCTGTTCACCTAACAAAATAATAATATGTTTTGGAATCAGATAGTAGGTAGGGGTGGAGCAAAGAGTGGACTAGAAACGTCCCAGTGGTCATGATATGCTGCCTAAGGAGAATGGGTTTTGGGGACTATGAGAAAGTTGAGAACAGGACAGGGCTAAACCGTAACAGGATATGTTTGTGAACTTTGGGCACGTTGGTACACAGTGGTTGTGTATCTAAGTTTCCCCCATCCTCAGCTATTGTGATTAGAACTGTTGCACCTTGTACTTTGGAAGGTGTTATTTTAGGAACAGAGATAATGTTTCAGGGCCTAGTTGGAATAATCATTTTCTATTTTGTTTCCTTCTTTGGTGTTTTTGTTTGGTGTGTAAAATAAGTGTGAGCATTTGTGAATGGCGTAATTTTTCTTCCCAACCCATCACATGGTCTGTTTTAATTTACAAGTGCTTGATGGAGGCATAGGAATCACACCTTTGTGGAATGTACAGGCAGGAGGTGCAGCTGAGTACTTTCATGGCTTGTTAGTCACGCTCCCTAGAGTTTCATTTCAATAATGAAATGACTGTTTTAAGTGTAATCACTGGAAACTGACAGTCTTTCCTTTAAGACCGAACAGACTTTGCTTCCTTTTATAAAAACTAGGAAAATATACCTGAAAGAGATTTAACTTTTCTAATAATTTATTGTATGAAACACCTGGATGCTCATGCACTGGGGATGCAAATGCAGAGAGGAAAGGAACTGGGCATTTGGTAGGTTCTCTCTTGAACCCAGTGTCTGGACAGCTTCTGTAGTGGAATGTTCCTGTAGCAGGCTTACTTGGATTGCTTTGCAGTGCAGCTGTGTTCTTTGATGAAATATTACAGTCACAAATACCATCTTTTCTTTTATAGGAAAATGGCATTCCTACAAAGAGAGCACGAAATGATGAATATGAGGTATATCTAAAGGTTTTTATTTTTGTGAATCACTTCTGTTGTCTGACAGTTGAAGACCTTGGTGATCGTTTGCATTTGTGAAATGCTTCTAAAGTTTTCCCCTCTACGAGGATTTTTGTGTGTGTTCTGATGTTTTTATTTTTCCAGTATCTGTTTACGGCAGCTAGGGATGGTCTTACCATTTTGCTTCTTTTTCTTGTGGTAAAATGTACATAAAATAAAATTTACCATTTTCTTTACTGCACAGTTCAGTGTAATTAGTTACTTGCGCATATGCAGCCGTCACCACCGTTCATCTCCAGAGTTTCTTCTCAAACTGAAACTCTGCGTGCTGAACAGTGACTCTCCCTCAGTCTCCTCCCTCACCCAGCCCCTGGTAACTACTATTCTACTTTCTCTTTATGAATCTGACTATTCTAGGAATCCCCTTACCATTTCATCTCGTAAATGAAAAACCATAGAGAGTCAGGAAAGGAACCCAGGTTTTAGTAGCAAGTTACTTGTCCTGGTAAATAAAGTAAAGGTACTTTATGAAAATTGGTCAGTTTGTCACTTTTTTTTATTATAAGGGAAAAGGTGGCTTAAGAGACTGTTTTAGAATTCAGGGACAAGTCTTTTGGAGGATAGAGGTGGAAAAAAGTTAGACCAACTATGTGCTAAAATAAACATGTGTTAAATACATCTTTTAAATGTGTGACTGTCAAACCTTTAATAGTTATTGACTTAGGCCCAGAACATCCAATTGATGTCAGTCATCCCATCTCATGCTGTTAATGCCTTTTATCTTGCTGATGTCAGACAGCGTTTCCTATCACTTTCCTCAGCCTTCTTTTCCCTTCAACCTTATTTCCGTTTTTTTCCCTCTATTTCAACTGAAACTCATGACCCCAGCCTTTGAACCTACTTCCACAAATAGCCCTGGGTGCTGTTCAGTCCCCATCACCTTTACCTGCTGCCTATCTTCTGTTCTTTTAAACTGGTGTTTGTTAAAATGGTCCTTTAACCACATACATTGTAATAATGTAGAACACTTGTTAAAATTTCACATCCAGGCCTTATTCCATATCTTCAAAATCAGAATCTCTGCTTGATGGACTAGTTAGTGCACATATTTAATGAGCATTTCAGGGCATCCATACATACTGAAGTTTGAGAACCACTGCCCTAGATGCTATGTGAATAGACATTGAGGGGTTCAAGGCTTTATAGCTTCCTAGAGACTTTGTATATTAACCTGGAAATATTGTTCTCATTGGGGAAAATGTATTCTGAGTCCATACAGCCAACTTAAAATATAATTCTTTTTTTTAATGTTTTATTTATTTCTGAGAGGCAGAGAGACAGAGAGAGAGAGACAGCATGAGCAGGGGAAGGCCAGAGAGGAAGATACAGAATCTGAAGCAGGCCCCAGGCTCTGAGCTAGCTGTCAGCACAGAGCCCGACACGGGGCTTGAACCCATGAACTGTGAGATCATGATCTGAGCTGAAGTCGGACGCTTAACCGACTGAGCCACCCAGGTGCCCCAATTCTTAGAACATGGTTTATTTGTCAGAGACTGCCTAATTTGAGTCCGATTGCAGCTTGTGTGTTTATTTATTTATAATTCTGAACCATTTTTCCCAGCCCCAAGCCCTTGGCAGCCTCTTTTCTACTCTCTGTTTCTATGAATTAGGCTGCCCCCCTCCCCCTTTTTTTTTTCTTTTAAAAGAATTCCAGATATAAGTGGCAAAATGCAGTATTTGTCCTTTTCTCTGTCTGGCTTATTTCAAAGAGCATAATCCCGTAACAGTCCACCCATGTTGTTGCAAATGGCAAGTTTCCTTCTTTCTCCATTGTCTGTATTAAACTTATCTTCATTATCTGTTCATTCAATGATGGACTCTTAGGTTGCTTCCATATCTTGCCAGTTGCAAATAATGCTGCAGTGAGTATGGGGGAGCAGATATCTCTTTAACATCCTGTTTTCTTTTTCTTCCTTCTTTCCTTCCTTCCTTCCTTTCTTTCTTTTGATAAATACCCAGAAGTGGGATTGCTGGATCATATGATAGCTCTGTTTTCATTTTTTGAAAAACTGCCATACTGTTTTCTGTAGTGGCTGTGACAATTTACATTCCCACCAGCAGTGCAAAGTGTTCCCTTTTTTCCACATTCTTGCCAACACTTGTTATTTCTTAACTTTTTTGATGACAGCCATTCCAGCAGACATGAGGTGATACCTCATTCTCTCATAATTGTGATGTTGAACACCTTTTCATATACCTGTTGACTGTGTGTCTCTTGGAAAAACGTCTGGTTTCTCTGTGCATTTTTTTAATCAGATTGTTTTTTTTTCTATTGGGTTGCATGAGTTCTTTATGTTTTAGATATTAGTACTTATCAGATACATGATTTACAAATACGTATTTTCCCATTTCCAGGTTGCCTTTTTATGTTGCTTATGGCTTCCTTTGCTGTGAAGAAGTTTGTTAGTCCAGTAGTAGCACCTGTTTATTTTTAATTTTGTTGCCTTTGCTTTTAGTATCAAAGCCAAAATTTATTTGATCTTTTAAGAGTTGGAAAGAGAAAAGCAGAATGATTTCCTCCCATTTTCCCCCAAAGCATATAAAACTTACTGATTTTTTTTCATCTTATTAATTATGGTTTTAATTTTTGCAACAAAAATAGGGAAAAATGGAGAAGGTAACTGAAGGAGGTAAATGGTCCAAGCTCGGACCCAACTTTCTCAGTGGAAATGTGTCCCCTTGTGTTTTTGTGATTTTCTGCTAGATGTCAGTAGACTTACTGGTTTATAATTAACAGTAGTCTTTGGATAACCTGACTAACACTGGCTTTGAAAAATTATAGATTATATGCATTTTAGCTGAAAAGAAGAAAAGCAAGCTGGAAATTTGCTCTTCAGAGATCAGAACAAATGAGGAAGGGGAAATGGTTTGCAGGCTTAAGATTCAAACCTTATCTTTTGTTCTTTTGGCCTAATTCAAGTCTCTGAGTGGTTTTGGTAGGTGTCATTGTGTAAAACAATTGCCACTAGCCTGGTCTTCTCTATCACCTCTGAGTATTCATCTGTATGCATTTGTCCTCTTATAGCCAGGCTTTCAAGGATGAATAAATTATGTGAACATCTGCCATTTACTTAGGTTTTTCTTTTTAACAGCTACTTGAGACATATTTAAACAGGTGCTGGGATACCTCATGAAAGAGCATAGAAAATGAAACATAACAGCAAGACTGTGGATGAGGTTGCTAAGATAGGTATGAGACGTACTTCTAAGGAGCAATTGTTGAGAATTCATTCTTGGCTTTGTTCTTTATCTCATTATGGATATGCAGTTCTGTCATTGGTAAACTTTAGCCTTACCTAGAAGAATTGAACAACCATCATTATTTTTGTGGCTCAATTTATATTTATACCGAATTGTATAAATGGCACTCTTTGAATTAATAATAGCATTCGTGTGTTTCACTTGGAAAGCCCTCAGATGTTGTTTAGCAATACTGTAAACCAGAAATTCTCCATGCTGGCTACATATTAAAATTGTTTGGAGGGCTTTGAAAAATAAGCAGTGCCCTGACACCACCTCAAAACCGTTGAATTCAAATACGTGGGAGGTGGGGCTCTAGGAAACCTTTTTTTTTTTTAATTGATAAAATCTCTCCTGGTGATTTTGATGTGTGGCACAATTGAGAATAAGTATATTTAATCACTGCTTTCTCAAATGATCTATGCTAAAGGATTAGTTTTTTGGTTTATTTATATAATCTGTTGTGAACTGATACTTTAAAAAAATACAATTATTAGAAAAGTGTAATTAAAGAAAAGTGTAATTCAGGGCTCAACAGACCTCAAAATTACTCCCATCAAATTGCTGTAAATGTTTCTAAATGAACCTGTAACTGTCAGCTTGCAGTTAGCTCTGGTTCTTGGCCACAGTTGGTGTAGCACTGTTTTCAGCCATTGCTTTGCTACAGTAAGCTGTTAGTTACTGATATCAAAATGCCATGCAAGGCAACTTTACCCTTGAGACTTTCTCTTTATGAGGCCCAAACTGCAGGAAATTATGGACTTGTATTTCTAAGTATCATAGGAAATTATTTTTGCTAATCATTGACCTAGAATCTCCTTTGCTTTAAATACTGAACAATTCAAAAACTATAAAAAGAAACAGTCGTCTTTTTCTAACTTTAGGGAACCAGAGATCACTGGATAAGCAAGCTAAGTGTAGAAAGGTGTTAGTCTGACTCTTTGTAAACTTGATATCTACCTATGCCAATATCCTTAATTTCACGTTATGATCATAGTAACTTGGATTTAAATAGTGCTTTGTGATTTTCAAAATATTTCATAATTTTTTTTTGTATTTTCATTGAAATTATATAATTATATAATTGATCTTTATAACAACCTAATGTGGGGAGTAGGACAGAGTATTTATGCTTACTTTACAGATTGGAAAAGTGAGACATTCACCTCACATGATGGACCCTGTCTGTCACTCCTGTTTTAGTGGGAAAATACAACTTGAAACAGGTTTCCTGACCCCATTCTAGTTGTGTCATTACACTGCGAAGGTATTTCCAGAAATATAGCAACTTTTAACACTGCAGTAGTTTTCAAGTGACAAGGTGGCTTAAATTCTGCTTTGTTTTAGACAGCTTCTCTAATTTTTCAGAAGAAATTTAAGGCATATGCAGATGTATGATGCAGTCTCCACACATTTTTGTGGGGAAAGAAACGAAAGCATTTTTACACAGGAGATTAAGTGATAAAGGATAAGTAAAATTTTTTTAAATTATCTCTCTTTGTTTTTTGTTGTTTTTAACTGCAGAATTTGTTTAATATGGTTGTAGAAGTACCTCGGTGGACAAATGCTAAAATGGAGGTATGGATATATTCTATTAATATCAAATGGAAATTATAAGTAATAATGATATAAAAACTTTGTTTCAGATTGTTTGGCATTAACATTTTGAATTTGGGATGGTTGATAAACTACTTTATGATACAAACAATTGAAAACACTTTTGTGAACTTTGAATCACATTTCTAAAAGCAAAATAGAGCTGAATTTATACTTTGAAGCACGTGTTTTCTATTTTGCCTCTCTGGTTTGTTACACACATATTCATTTAATTTTCTTTGACTCTCTGTCTTTGAAAATAACAAATGTTTTCAAGGTTTATTTAAACAGATTCTGAGATGTATTTTGTTCATACAGTTGAAACATATTTATTTGGGACTCATGGCAAGTTTAGTTTGTCAGGATTTAATTGTCCTTTAGATTTGCTCTACCAGGAATGAAAGTGTTTTCTTGGCCAACTCTTGATCAGTGAGCACTATCTAAGAGCATCTGCTCTCCCCCTGGTTACCTTTTTTTTTTTTTTTCTTTTCTATCTTTTTCATGAGACATGAACCTATCAAGAACTTTCTTTTGCTTTTCAGAATTTTATTGTTCCATTTTCAGTTAGGTAAAATTCCTTAAAGGTCTGAGTGAAATTTAATTTATGGCACTTAGTTCCTTTAATTATTTAAGTGTTTTCCTATAGCTCTGGATGAGATGGCAAGTACCCTTTCAAGTATTTTAATTAAGGATTGTTATGTAGCTATATATTTTTCAGAATTTATATTTAGAGAACTGTCAGTAATTACTAGCATTGCTTTGGTTAATATTTTGATAGGGAAAAATAAAAATAATAGATTCTTTATTTGGTCTTTCTTCAGAATGTCTCAGAATTCTGGCTTCTTTCTACCTCAGGTATAGGATCAAGAATCTGTGAGAAGCTGCCTAATTTAAGCAGTGTTTATTCATTCAAAAATAGCTTCAGTTATTCTTTATAGGATAGATTTTTTTTTCCCCAGGCAGTTTTAGTATGTTTGATAGAAAGGTAACTGAAATGAAATTACTTCGTGAAAATCTTTTTTAAAAAAAATATTTAAATGTTTATTTTTGAAAGAGAGAGGAGAGAGACGGAACAAGAGTGGGGGAGGGGTAGAGGGAGAAGGAGACAGAACCTGAAGCAGGCTCCAGGCTCTGAGCTGTCAGCACAGAGCCTGACACGGGGCTCAAACTCATGAGCAGTGAGATCATGACCTGAGCCGAAGTCAAATGCCTAACCGACTGAGCCACCCAGGCACTCCTGAAAATCTTTAAGATAACTTTAATATCATAAGATTGATGATAAGATGCTCAAAATAACAAAAAGCAAGTAGGTTAACCTTGATCCTCTTGCCATTTCAGTCATTCTGTTACTTGTATTAGAAATGAGTGCATAAATAATAGAATGCCTAAGTCTATAATCGGATGTTTCCTTTCCAGATGTTTTTTCTTACGCAACACTGTAAATTAGAAGTAAGAACTGGTGGGGCGCCTGGGTGGCTTAGTCGGTTAAGCGTCCGACTTTCGCTTAGGTCGTGATCTCGCGGTTCGTGGGTTCGAGCCCCGCGTCGGGCTCTGTGCTGACTGCCAGCTCAGAGCCTGGAGCCTGTTTCAGTCTATGACTCCCTCTCTCTCTGACCCTCCCCTGCTCACGCTGTCTCTCTCTCTCTCCTAGAAATAAATAAAACATTTAAAAAAAAAAAAGAAGTAAGAACTGGCTTAATTTATTTTAAAGTGTCTTTGACCAGTAAGTTAGAATATATATATTTAACCTGATAGTCCTAGATTTAAAACATATAGTTTGAATATAGGATTAATCATTTCTCATTCTCCTTTCCCCTTTTTCCATGATCTGTGTAGATTGCCACGAAGGAGCCATTGAATCCCATTAAACAGGATGTAAAGGATGGCAAGCCACGCTATGTGGCAAATATCTTCCCTCACAAGGGTTATATATGGAATTATGGTGCCCTCCCTCAGGTAACATTTTTGTTATAATGGTAAAACTTCTCTGTCTTCTGAAAAAAATTGCCTTGTAAATCCCGTGAACTACTTGAATTTAAATTGGTTCTGAGGACATGTCAGTTTGACAAATTTGTAAATTAAAAGTTTTTTTAATGGGGAGTTTTATTGTATCAATAAATTTTTTTTCAAACTGTATATGCGTCTATACTCAGGTTCTTGGAGTTAGGCGTATAGAACACTCACATTTGGCATTTTGAACACATTTCTTTTTCTAGGCTTGTCTATTAAGAGTCACTGAAAAATGTCTTATCTGCTTTATCTTCAGTCATTTCTTTGAAGGTGACAAGTTATGTTTTTATATACCTTCATATGTGATAGCATCTTTTCTTATCTCTTTTTTTTTTTTCTTTTCATGTTTCCTCACCCTTGGGAAATGATATCCCCTTCCAGATTATTTAGTGAGTAAAACTCAGAGTATATAGAATCAAATTTTGTCTAGGTTTAGTGGATATCGGGAAGTATCTGTCTTTATGATTATAAGAGCCATCTATATTAGACCATCTATCTGGATATTTTAAGTTTTATATTTTTATTTTATTTTAATATTTTACATGAAATTGCAAAATTATTTTGGGGAAATAGCTGAAAAAAAAAAAGGAGCCTTGCTTTATCCAACTCAACAAGCCAGCTGCCCATGTAGAATAAATATTTACAGAAGAAGAAAAAAGAAAATTGTTTTCTAAAGAGTCAGCCTACCTTTGATGCATTTAGACCACCCACATGGATACATTCTTGGTTTAAAAAAGCCCTTCTAAAATGATGTACTAAGAATGAGAATGCCCGGTCTGCTGAACCCATGCAGACAGGTGTTCCGACTCCCCGGATGCCCAAGTAGACACTCTGTTTGACCTCGCAGTAAAAGGGTAAAAAAAAAAAAAATTGTTAAGCTTAGGTAATGTCTGTAGGAGATGATGTACGGATGAGAGGAAGGCCAAAGAAGCATTTGAATTAGAGAAAGACCAAAACAGAGACATATCAAGTAGAGTAGGCAGAGGATAAACCAAAGTTCATGTATTTATGTATTTCATTAAACATGTATTAAGTATTTATGCTGATAAGCAGTGTATGGGTATTGGGTATACAGTGAAAAATGGTATATAAATATAAGATGAAGGCAGCAAACTAAGTGACTGGGAATATGGGTTTTGGAGCCATATTGCCAGTCAATAGTAATGTGACCTTGGGCAAGTTACTTTGTCATTCTGTACCTCACTTTCTTTTTCTGTTAAATAGAGATGATAAAGCACCTGTTGCCTATGGTCATTTTGAGGTTACATGAGTTATCATCTCAGAAGAGTGCCAGCTGGATAGTGATCACATTATTATACCTACTGGTACTTTTATTATATGATCTTTTTTCTAAAGGAAGTCATTCTCATGAGGGTAATCAACGACTGAGCCACTGGTTCCCATAGAGCATAAGTGCTACTAATTCATCTACTAATTCTGAGCTTTTGTAGTTTATCTAAAGTCCTGACAAATTTTTGTGCTCCTCCAGATGTGTTTTTGAATTTTCAAGGTGCTCCTACCTGTGATTATGTTAGTCTGTTAGGTATAGTAGTTCTACTTTACTTATAACAGAATTAGACTGTGGCAGTCTCTCGGTGCATCCTGAACTGTTGCCTACTGAAATTTAATACTCCATCCAGCATCCAAGGTAACATTTTAAAACTTAAATCTGCTAATGTTTTGCTCCTCTAAGAACCTTTTTAGTGGTTTCTTATTGCCAAAAGGATAAAATAGGATACTCTTAACATGGCTCTTCAGCCCTGCCTAATCTGGCCTCTGCTTTCTGCTGCAGCTTCATTTTGCAACATTTGTCTTTTCTTGCTTCCATTTTACCACAGCAACTTCTTCAGTGTTCCTAATTTCTCTTGTTTGTACACCAAGCCTTCACAGAGCTGTTCATTCAATTGGCACGTATTTTTGGAGTGCCTGATGTGTGCAAGGCAATGTTGTAAGTACTGGAGTTACAGTAGTAATCAGAGTAACAAACATCCTTCTGGGCCTTTTATTCTGGACAGAATGACAGACCAAAAAGAGTAACAAAATGTATAGTGGGTCAGACGGTGATAAGTGTTGGAGAACGATAAAGCAGGGAATGAATGGAGCTATGATATATTGGGAATGTTGCAGTGTAGATAGGGGGAAGGCCTCAGTGAGTAGGTGTTATTTGAGTGAAGACCTCAGGGAAATGAGGGGACAAGAAGTATGGAACCCTGGGGGACTCCAACAGGAAACAGCAGGTGTAAAGGTCCCAAGGTGGAAGTAGGCCTACTATGTTGGAAAACAGAAAAAAGGCCAGTGTTGCTAGAGTGGAAGTGAGGAAGGGGAAATAGACCTGTGTTATACCTCTGCCATTTTTAACCAGAAATCTTTTCTATCTTTTTAAACCCAAATCCAAAAGAGTATGTTAGTCATCAGCAAAAGAATACACTATCAATTGCATAGAAGTTACTTATCAAACAAAAATAACTACATTGATTAATGGTTTTTTTTTTTAACTTTTTTTTTTTTTTTTTGGCTCAGGTCATGATCTCACGGTTTGTGGGTTCGAGCCCCGCAGCGGGCTCTGTGCTGACAGCTCAGAGCCTGGAGCCTGCTTCAGACTCTGTGTCTCCCTCTCTCTCTGACCCTCCCCTGCTCATGCTCTCTCTCTCTCTCTCTCTCAGAACTAAATAAAAAACATTAAAAAAAAAAAAGAATTAGGCCAAATGTTGATGGGAAAGGATAATTGTATCTAGTATCTTTTTGCTTCATTGTCAGTATCAAGACAGAATGAGTCTGTTAAAATGATAGCCAGCACCTGGTCCCATTTACATTTTGTATTTCACCTCCAGCTTCTCATCCTTCTCCTCCTGCTCCCTCACTCTCACACGGGCCTTTTCTTGATTTCCCTTCTTCCCCAGCCACGCTCGTGCCTCAGGCCTTCACATTTATTGTGTCCTCCAGCTTGGAACACTTTTTCCCAGGTACGCACATGGCTCACCTCCTTAAACGTTTGCTCATAAATGACCTTCTTCATGATGTCCGCTCTGAAAATCTTCTAGAATTTTAACCCTGTCTCCTGAATTCTTATTCCACTTGTATACTTTATTTTTTCCCGTTTCTATAGAACCTACCGACTTCTGACATGTTCCATAATTTATTATATTTGTTGTTAATTTCTCCCAGCTAGATTGCAGACTCCAGGAGGGTAGGGGTCTGTGTTGTTCATTGACATCTTCCAACTAACTGCCCAGCTTAGTGCCTGGCACAGAGTAGGTGATTAATAAATATTTGAGGAATGAGTAATGAATGCATTGTGTGTGTTGCCTTGTTTCATAGACTTGGATGGTATGGGATTTTGCTGTTTTCTTATGCTTTGTCTTGTAACAGCAGGAAATTTGTTGAGAACAGTTACCAAGCCAACCATGCTTGGAAGAACATTAAGCAGCGGAGTATTGTTTAAGTAGGAGTCTCTCTTACTTACTGGTGATTCATCAGTGTGCTGACGTTATTTCAGATCTTCAGCTGCTAGACTGTTGTTGAACCTTGGTAACTTCTCCCTCGCTAGCAGTAGTGCCCTCCCCGGGTTTGAGTTTGGCCTGAGGAAAACTTTTCTTTGTTTTCTCCCAGTTATATTTCCATATATAACAGATTATTCCATAGTTAAATCTTCTGAGTGAATATTTAGAAAACCTGTTCATGTTAGTGGACTGGGTAATGTTAAAGGACTAGAATCATGAAATTTAGTATTTCTTTAATTTTTTTTTAATAAATCAGGTTTTTTTTTAGTTGAAGTAGAGTTCATATACCATGTTTTACATTACTTCCAGCTGTACAGCATAGTGATTGGACGACTGTTGGTTATGCTAGGCTCACAAGTGCAGCTACCATGTGTCACCATATAATGCAGTCACAGTACCACTGACTCTATTCCTTGTGCTCTACCTTTCATCCCTATGACTTAACTCGTTCCATAGCTGAAAGCCTGCACCCCCCACTCCCTTTCACCCACTTTCCACCCCTCCCCTCATCCCCAAGATTTCTTCAGTATTTATGTAATGCTGTTGTGTTTATTATTCATATTTCATTATGAATTTGGTTCATTGACCCCAAGTATCAGTTAGTATCAATTATTAGTTTTATAACCTGGAACCAGTGACTAAATCTCTCTAGGCCTATTTGTACATCTCTGTCATCATACCACCTACCCCAGAAGGTATTGTCAGTATTGAATGGGATAATCAAAGCAAATTAACTCCATAGTAACTTTTCAGTATTATCTCGATGTTGACACTCTTGCCTCTGATAGTAGTTGCTAATAGTAAAACATCTCGTAGAGGCTTTTGCTTCAAATTGAGTATGTTAGAATAGAGATAGTGGGTAGGTAGATATGATTTCCTTTGACTTGGTTATAGGAATCCTGATTAATCAGGAAGTAGTTCTCAAGAAGCACCTGTATGTACAGCTCTGTAGAATTCAATGCTATTTCAACCTAAGGACCAGAGTATGGTGATTACAGATGTATTGATTAATATTTTTAGGTTGTAAGAAATGATACCAAACACCTGCACAAGGATGAGAAAGATTTAGTTTAGGCTAGATCAATAGTCTTTGTATTCTGATTTATTTATTTTCATAGATTTATAGTCATCTTTTTGTATGAGATTAACATTATTTATATTTCTATTGATAGTTTCTCATTTTTTTAATGCTTTTTTTGGGTCCATGCTGAAATTTTTCTATATACATAGTATACATAGGCATATACTGCTATATACCTAGCAGTATATGTACATTATAGTATAGTATATACTATATATATATATATATATATATATATATATATATATATATGAGTCAGATTGCCTACTTGGGAGTTGCACACTTATTTTACTAGGTATTGTCAGTTGTTGACTAAAGAAATTGTTACACTGTGCACTCCTATCAGGAGTATATGGTGTTCCAGGTGCCTTACATTCTTACCAGTACAGCTGACCCTTGAACAACATGAGTTTGAACTGCATGGGTTTGAATGCACTTATATATAGAGTTTTTATAGTACCATACTGTAAATGTATCTTATCTTCATTATGATTTTCTTGATAACATTTTCTTTTCTGTAGCTTATTTTAAGAATACAGTATATAATTCATATAACATACACAGTATGTGTTAATTGTTCATGTAATTGATAAGGTTTCTTGTCTACAGTAGGCTGTTAGTAGTTAAGTTTTGGGGAAGACAAAAGTTACAGTCAGATTTCTAGCTATGCAGGGGTTCGCCATCCCTAACCCCTGAGTTGTTCAGGGGCCAACTATATTTCACATTATTGAATTTCTAGGTTTTTGACACAGTGTCTTGTTAATGGTTTTAATTTTTATTTTTCTGATCAGATTAGGTATCTTTTCACATATTTATAAGTCATTCATGTTTCCTCTTTGAATTACCTGTTCTTGTCTTAACCCATTTTGTATTGAGTTGCCCTTTTTCCTATTTAGTTGTAGAAGTTATTTCCAAGTTCTGGATGCTAATCTTTTCTTACTTTTGTGAAGCAAATACTAAGATTCAGAATTCCCTGTTGTGGATATTGAGCTTTTTAAGTTGTTGCTCTGCCTAGTTATACACTTAGGACTCCACAAGAGGGCGTGATCAAAGTTTTAAATTTGTCACAATTTCTTCTGGTGATTGCTTAGAATTATACTATATTTTCAAGTTAAGTTAGAAACCATTTAGTGTGAATCTCTTTTTGCAATAAAAACTTAGGTGTGTGCATATAAAGTATTAAAGGCAGGACTGAAAATAGAATGAACCAGTCTGGTATTTTGCTGTAAGGGAAATTATGAAGAACTTGTTTTAGAAGTGACAAGAGTATAGAGCTTAAGATTTTTGCACTTATGTACTTATTTCCTCAACAAGAGGAGTAAATTTATAGATAATATTGATAGTCAAGTTCTCAGAGGAATATAGACCAACCAGTTGACAAACAGAAACACCAAAGAAAACCAAATAGAGTACAAACTTATATGAAGACTGTTTTTGTCTCAGTTCAAGGAGAGTTTCTTAAAATTAAAGCTGATAAAATGGGCTAAGTTATGTCATGAATTTGTGAACTTCCTATTCTTTGGTAGTATTCATGTAGATTGTGAATGACTACTAAACTAATAATGATAGAACTCAGGACTGAGATAGATCTAGCAATTGTCTTATGTAAGCCATTTTTTAATAGATGAGGAAGAAACAGGTCTGGATGTTCTGGCCAAGGTAGTCGTGACTGAAATAAGACTAGAATCTAGGTCAGAGTGACTTTAGCTTATCACATTTGTCCCCTTCTGAGAGTGGGACTGAAGACAGGGAGGAACAAGAGAGGATTCCTGCATTAGGAAGGAAGAACCTTTCAGATAATTTTCTGCTTCTGATTCTAGCTTTTCTGATTTCCATTATATCTCAGTTCCATCTTGGTTTCTCCAGCACATTAAGATTAATTTTATACCATTTGTGACAACTGTTGTACCATTTATTAACATGACATTCTTCAGGGTATTGACTGTGCCCTATTCATCTCTGTTCCTAACTCCTGGCCCAGGGTAGGTACTCAGTAAATATTTACTAGGTGAATGGATGCCTACTTGGGAGATTCTGAGATAAGAGCAGGTATTTAAAAGAAGAGAACCATGAAATAGAATAAGGTTTTATATGAAAGTAATTGCCATTCAGTTGCCATTGAAACTTGGGCATCATAGCATAATAATTAGTACCTTGAGTTCTCATCCCATTGTCACCATTTAGAAAATGTGATCTTGGGCAAATTTAAGTTCTTTATGTTTCAGTTTACTTATGTGTAAAATGAGATTAACGTGTGTGTGTGCGTGTGTGTGTGTGTGTGTGTGGTTGTGGTTGTGTGTATCACGTAGAAAGTGTCTTTCACTAAGAACCAGTATGTTTATGTGAGCTCTTCTTATATTTTGCTAGTAATATTAGTATTTGAGGTAGTGACATGTTGATTTACTGATTTTTTTTTTTTTTTGGTAAGGGTGGGTTCAGTTTATTCCTAAGTATAATTATGACCAGAAGGAAAATATTAGAGTTTATCTAAGGTTTAGCTATAAATAAGAGTATATTTTTAAAATTATCTTTATAAAATTAGAAGAACCAAGTTTGGATAATCTGAAATTATCTCTACATGATAGTCCTGAGGTGACACAGTCTCCGCAGATCTTATAATATAAATCTGAGGAAATAATTTTAGGGAATTTCCACTGTTCCATTTAGAATCAGGTAATTATGAGGCTCTTGTGGAAGGATTTTGCCTAAGGGGATACTTAAGTTTAATAACAAATTTCTGTGAATGGTGTTCATTTATAAAAATGCCCATGTGTATATTTTTTAACCAACAAGGTATATCTTTTCAGTAAACTATAGAGTTGACAATTTTTTGTGTTTTTGTCAAGGTCTTGAGATTTGATGGCAAAATAGAGGGCTTTTTAAAATGAATTAAAGTGAGACAAAAAGAGACTTTTCTTTTATTTGTTGTAGTTACTATCTTGTTCTTTAGTTTATGAAGGGAAAACTGGGGATTTTTCTAGTAGAAGTCATTTAAAGAATAGAAAGTATATTTTCAAACACGGAAAGCCAGACCCAGTGCTGTTACCATGACAAAGGAAGCAGTGAATGATGGAAGCAACACTTTAGGCAGCCAGTGGAATCAGCACAGACAGTGGAAACCTCTGAAAAAAACTTGGAAAGTGAGCATGAATTCACATGCTGACTCACCTTGGAAGAAGAGTATGTTTATAAATACTGCCCATTTTCTGATGTGATTATACAGAAAAATGAGAGGCGGGGGGGAGGAAATACTGTAAATTTGTCTTAATTATTATGATGTTTAAAGTTGTGCTGGCATGTTGATGTGGAGCCTGTGTAATTTCTGAGAATTTTTCCTTTGGATTATGACTATAAAACTTTGTGATCATGTGGAAAAATTAAGATACATTTTAGTGAGTATTAACCTATATTTTTGCCTCCTTTCTCCCTCTGTTTTTAGACTTGGGAAGATCCCCATCGAAAAGATAAGAGTACAGATTGCTGTGGAGATAATGACCCTATTGATGTTTGTGAAATAGGCTCCAAGGTTTGTTTTCTAAGACCTTGCTATTCTAATATATGTTCTAGTTTATTCATGCCATAAAATTTCAGTTCTCTTCATTTCTTCAGTTCTTCTAAGTTCTAGCCTGTTGCTCCCTCTGATACGAGTCCCTTTTCGTGTCTTTATTTCCTTCTCTTACACTAGGGGTTGGTCAGCTGCAGCCATGGCAAGTTAAATATAGGGCACCACCTGTTTTTATCAGCAACACAGTTAATGCCCATTCGCTTATGTGTTGTGTATGGCTGCTTTTGCACCAAAGTTGGGGAGTGTTTGCAGAGACCGTGCCATCCACAATAGTCTAAAAGTAATTACTGTCTGACTTTTTACAGAAAATGTTTGCTGAGCCCTGTCTTTAGCTTCCTTACCCATTATCCAGTCAGGAAGTGTAATACCGAAAAAAACCAGCTGGTACTCTTGCTTTTGTGTCTGCTTCCAGGTTGCCAAGACCCACTGAAGGGGAACAGAGCCTACAGTTTCATACGTTCCTGTTCCTTCTAGAATTCTATGTGTGTTGGGTCCATTCTTCTATTTTCTATTGCATTTCTTGGTAATAATTTGTTGTTCTCTGCAGACATTCAGTGCCTTGTGCTTTGTTCTCACTTAAAAGCAGAACATTTTGCCTTTTAAATTTGTAGAGCCCATAGGAACCAGCAGATAAGAGCTCCCTTACCCTTCTTAGGCAACCAAACTACCTGGGTCCACACAGATTATTTCTTCCCTGTCTTTTACTGTGAGAATTGTCTTTCTTAGACGAGACCTGGGCTTCTACCGGTGCTCTAGATCCTGTCCCTTCCTGCCTCTTGAGTGACAGTATTTTCTTACCACTTCTCTGGTCTGTATTTACAACTTCTCTTTCGTTATTGGCTTCTTCCCGTATGCCTTCTTCCCCTTCACATGAAGACTCATCAAAAGAGTTGGTCAACACTCATCTTCATCTCCTACTTTCCATTTAATCGTCAGCCTGTTTCAAAATTGTTTCCATCCCCCATTATTTCCATGAAACTATTCTCACAAAGGTCCCTGCTAACTTGCTTCTAGCTAAATCTAGCAGGCCTGTTTCAAAGGTTTTGTCTACTTTGAATTCCCCTTAGCATTTTATACTGTTGTCTTCCTTCTTGAAACAGTCTCCTCACTGGACTTTGTGTCATAATATCTTGGTTGTGCTCTAATTGTTTCCTTCTTGATTTCTTTTTCAAACTCCTTCTAATTCTTAAGTATTGTTGGCCCAAGGTTCGTGCCTTTGTCCAGCTCTTCTCCTCTAATTGGATCTCCCTTTATTTTCCTTCCAGGGGAATAGGCTTTTTATTTGTACCTGGTTTTCTTTTTTATCATTGACCCAAGTTCCTTCAACATTTAGACTTTTTGTTCCCCCCTTTGATAATACTTATTATTCAAGAAAATTTAGACTTTTTGTTCCCCCCTTTGATAATACTTATTATTCAAGAAAATTGTTGCTGTGTTAATGGAAATAAAATCAAGCATATACCTTCCCTCACAATCCTGCTATCCCGATAAATGATATTGGTTTTTATCTTTCCATGTTTTCTTCCTCTTGGGATAAACATATAGACATTTTAATTTCCTTAGACATTTTTTTCCAGTTTATTTTCTGTTATACGGTTAATAAAGTTAAAGGCTTTCCTGAATATAACTTTTCCTTTTCATTTCTTTTGGGACAACTGGATGTGGGGGGCAGGGTTTCTAGACTGGCCCCTCAAAGCTGTCTACCGTAATCCCTACAATCTGTGAATATGGTAATACAGCACTCCCTTGATAATGTTATTTTATATAGTACAGTTTACTTTAAAGTAGGATCATCCTGGATTTCCCATGCAGACCCAGTGTAATTAAATGAGCCCTTAAAAGTAAGGAGCTTTCTCTGGCTGGTGGCAGAAGAACTCAGAGGTTCAAAGTGTGAGAAGTACTGATGTGCCGTTGCTGGTTTGAACATGAAAAGGAATGCAGTTGGCTTCTAGTTGCAGAGTGGTCCCTGGTTTGACATCCAGCAAGTTAATGGGGACCTCAGTCTTACAATTACAAGGAACTGACTTTATGTGGATTCAGTTTTAGAATGTTCAGATCAGAGCCTAGCCTG
Source organism: Hyaena hyaena (assembly GCF_003009895.1). NCBI lineage: Eukaryota > Metazoa > Chordata > Mammalia > Carnivora > Hyaenidae > Hyaena > Hyaena hyaena. Next base: position 979,273 of record NW_024081167.1, read on the forward strand.
CACAACACCTTGATTTTGGCCTTGTTGGGCTGTAAGCAGAGATTCTAGCCATGTTGTGCTTGAACTTCTGACTCATGGATACTGTGAGATAATAAATTTACTGTTTTAATCCTTTAGGTTTGTCATAATTTGTTACACTACAGTAGAAACACAGAATAACAGGCTTTAAGCAGTTTTACTTTCCATGGTTTCCTTGTATTGATTGGGTTCAGCTGAAGTTTTACCTCATTCAGATTTGGAATCAACATAGAACTTTTGTGGTAGACCACTGTTATATTCTGCTCATACCAGGCCCCTGAGAAGTTAGCACTTGACAAGTGTGAGCTGGTAAATACAGGTAGAGCCCAGAGAGAAAAAAAATAATATTTCTGTAGAAGACCTCTTACGTTCTAGCTCATGTAGGTATTATATCCTTTGCTCTTCAAGGAATAATTGATAGGATTTCCATTTCACAGTTGAAAAACCAAGTCCTAACATATCACATTGTGTGAAGTAATTTGCCTAACATCACCTTTGGGAATGATGGAGAAAGAATTCAGTTTCATAGTATTTATGACTTAAAACTCCTGTGTTTTGAAATCTTCCCATAAGAGTTAGAAAGGTTGGTAATAACCCCAGTCTGATTCTGCCTAAAAGCTTTGCAGCACACCTACATTGTTTGAGAATCTCAACTCCTTTTTCAAATACGATGAAGAACATGATTCCCAAGAATTGGTAACAGACTCTGTTGGATACATTGATTTCCTTGGAAGGGTAGACTGATGGTTTTATAACAGAACTTGGAAAATAGGTTTTATCTTATAGCCAGTGCAATTTATTCCTTTACTTAATGAGACCTGAAACAATATTTAGTAAATATGAAGTAAGTGTTAGGCACCATCAAAAGTATAGGTCTTGGAGTGCCTGGGTGGCTCAGTCAGCTAAGCATCTGACTTGATTTCTGCTGAGGTCATGATCTCACAGTTCGTGAATTCAAGCCCTGCGTCAGGCTCTGTGCTGACAGCATGCACCCTGCTTGAGATTCTCTCTCTCCCTCTCTCTCTGCCCCTACCCATCTCATGCTATTTCTCTCTCTCAAAATAAATAAGCATGTTTAAAAAATGAAGAATAAGTCTTTGTTGGTATGGTGCTCCTTTCTTTTGTGTCTGGGTATACAAATAATCTGTAAGGAACATCGTAGTAGAAAGCATCTTTGAACACCATACTTTAAATAGACAAAGGGAAAGGAGCAGAGTCCTAGAAGCTGATAATAGAGTTAGATCCACAGATACAGAAAATTTTAAGGTTGTTGCAGTTCCTTGAGAGATCATGTGTTATTCATTTGGTGTCTAACACTATACTACATAAATTTGTTGAATTGATTTAGAATGAAGTGAATTATGGGGGATTCATTAGAATTTTACTTTTTGTTCTTAAGTTATCTTATTCTGAGTTTTCGGTTTGATTTACAGTTTCCTTTCTAGTCTTTAAAGGTATTCTAGCAGGGCAGTGGCTTGTCCAATCCCTTTCAGTTGCTTATGGGATTAGAGCATATATCATTCTGATGATAATCCCCAAACATGTTTCCTGTTTGCTGGTATAACCATAAATATCTCAAATCTGCTCTTATATGAAATTTCAAAGCAGATTAATTTTTTTGAATAAAAATAAAACAGTTTACAAGGCACTATTTAAAAATTTTTTTTTCTAATCTTCTTTATTTATTTATTTATAGAGAATTTATTGACAAATTAGCTAACATACAGTGTGTACAGTGTGCTCTTGGTTTGGGGGGTGGATTCCCATGATTCATCATTTATATACAACACCCAGTGCTCATCCCAACAAGTGTCCTCCTCGATGCCCATCACCCATTTCCCCTCCCCACCATCAACTCTCAGTTTGTTTTCTGTATTTAAGAGTTGTTTATGGTTTGCCTCCCTCTGTTTAAAACTATTTTTCCCCTTCCTTTCCCCCATTGTTTTCTGTTAAGTTTCTCTCATTCTTCATATGAGTGAAAACATATAATACCTGTCTTTTCTCTGACTGACTTTTTTCACTTAACATAATGCCCTCCAGTTCCATCCACATTGTTGTAAATGACAAGATTTCATTCTTTCTCATTGCCAAGTAGTATTCGGTTGTACATATAAACCACATCTTCTTTATCCATTCGTCAGTTGATGGACATGTGAACTCTCCATATTTTGGCTGTTGTTGATAGTGCAGGGGTACCTGTGCCCCTGTGAATCAGCACTGCTGTATCTTGGATAAATTCAAAGTAGTGCTATTGCTGAGTCATAGGGTAATTCTATTTTTTATTTTCTGAGGAACCTCCACAGTTTTCCAATGTAGGAATCAGTTTGCATTCCCACCAACGGTGCAAGAGGGTTCCCATTTCTCCACATCCTTACCAGCATCTGTTGTTCCTTGAGTTGTTAAATTTAACCACTCTGACTGGTCTGAGGTGGTATCTCAGTGTGGTTTTGATTTGTATTTCCCTGATGATTAGTGATGTTAAGCATCTTTTCATGTGTCTGTTGGCCATCTGGATGTCTTCTTTATAAAAGTGTCTATTTATGTCTTTTACCCATTTCTTCACTGGATTATTTGTTCTTTGGGTGTTGAGTTTGGTACATTCTTTATAGATATTGGATACTAACCCTTTATCTTATATGTCATTTGCAAATATTTTCTCCCATTCCATCAGTTACCTTTTAGTTTTGTTGATTGTTTCCTTTGCAGTGCAGAAGCTTTTTATTCTTGATGAGGTTCCAATAGTTCATTTTTCCTTTTATTTCCCTTGTCTTCAGAGACGTGTCAGATAAGAAGTTGCTGTGGCTGAGGTCAAAGAGATTGTTGCCTTTTTTTTCTCTTCCAGGATTTTGATGATTTCCTGTCTCACATTTAATTCTTTCATTCATTTTGAGTTTATTATTATGTACAAGGTAAGAAAGTGATTCACATCCATTCTTCTGCATGTTGCTGTCCAGTTCTCCCAGCACCATTTGCTAATGAGACTGTCTTTTTTCCATTGGATACTCTTTCCTACTTTGTCAAAGATTAGTTGGCCATGCATTTGTGGGTCCAGCTGTGGGTTCTCTGTTCTCTTCCATTGCTTTGAGTCTGTTTTTCTGCCAATACCACACTGTCTTGATGATTACAGCTTTGTAGTAGAGGCTAAAGTCTGGGATTGTGGGGCGCCTGGGTGGCTCAGTCGGTTAAGCATGACTTCGGCTCAGGTCGTGATCTCACGGTTCTTGGGTTCAAGCCCCGCGACAGGCTCTGTACTGACAGCTAGCTCAGAGCCTGGAGCCTGTTTCAGATTCTGTATCTCCCTGTCTCTCTGACCCTTCCCTGCTCATGCTGTCTCTCTCTCTCTCAGAAATAAATAAAAAAAACACATAAAAAAAGTTTAAAGTCTGGGATTGTGATGCCTCCAGCATTGGTTTTCTTTTTCAACATTACTTTGGCTATTTGGGGTCTTTTGTGGTTCCATACAAATTTTAGGATTGTTTGTTCTAGCTCTGAGAAGAATGATGGTGCTATTTTGATTGGGATTGCATTGAATATGTAGATTGCTTTGGGTGGTATCAATGTTTTAACAATATTTATTATCCCAATCCATGAGCTTGGAATGCTTTCCCACTTCTTTGTGTCTTCTGCAGTTTCTTTAGTAAGCTTTGTATAGTTTTCAGCGTACTGGTCTTTTATCTCTTTGGTTAGGTTTATTTCTAGGTATTTTATGGTTCTTGGTGTAGTTGTAAATGTGATCGATTCCTTTATATCTTTATCTGTTCCTTCATTATTGGTGTATAGAAATGCAGCTGATTTCTGTACATTGATTTTATATCCTGCAACTTTGTTGAATTCATGTATCAGTTCTAGCAGTTTTTGGTGGAGTCTTTTGGGTTTTCCATGTAGAGTATCATATCATCTGCGAAAAGTGAAAGTTTGACTTCTTTGCCAATTTGGATGCCTTTTATGTCATTTTGTTGTCTGATTGCTGAGGCTAGGACTTCTAACACTATGTTAAACAACAGTGGTGAGAATGGATATTCCTATTGTGTTCCTGATCTCAGAGGGAAAGTTCTGTTTTTCCCCATTGACGATGATATTAGCTGTGGGCCTTTTCATATATGGCTTTTATGATGTTAAGATATGTTCCTTCTATCTCAACTTTCTTGAGGGTTTTATTAAAAAAGGATGCTGTATTTTGTCAAATGCTTTTTCTGCATCTGTTGACAGAATCACCTGGTTCTTATCCTTTCTTCTGTTAATGTAGTGTATCACTTCTGTTAATGTGGTGTGTCACGTTGACTGATTTGCAAATATTGAACCAACCCTGCGGCTCAGGAATGAATCTCACTTGATCATAGTGAATAATTGTTTTAATGTACTGTTGAATTCAATTTGCTAATATCTTGTTGAAAATTTTCACATCCATGTTCATCAGAGATATTGGCCTGTAATTCTGCTTTTTAGTGGGGTCTTTGTCCAGTTTGAGAATCAAGGTAATGCTGGCTTTGTAGAATGAATCTGGAAGCATTCCTTCCATTCCTATTTTTGGAACAGCTTGAGAAGGATAGGTATTAACTCTGCTTTTAATGTCTGGAAGAATTCCCCTGGGAAGCCATCTAGCCCTGGACTCTTGTTTGTTGGAAGATTTTTGATAACTGATTCTATTTTTTCACTGGTTATGGGTCTGTTCAAGTTTTCTGTTTCTTCCTATTTGAGTTGTGGAAGTGTGTGGGTGTCTAGGAATTTGTCCATTTCTTCCAGATTGTGCAGTTTGTTGGCATATAATTTTTCATAGTATTCTCTAATAATTGTATTTCTGTGGTATTGGTTGTCATCTCTTCTCTTTGACTTGTGATTTTATCTATTTGGGTCCTGTCTCTTTTCTTTTTGAGAAATCTGGCTAGGGGTTTATCCATTTAGTTTATTCTTTCAGAAAACCAGCTCTTAGATTCATTTATATGTTGTAATGGTTTTTTTGGATTCGATATTGTTTATTTCTGCTGTAATCTTTGTTATTTCTCTTCTTCTGCTGGCTTTGGGGTCTCTTTGCTGCTCAGTTTCTAGTCCTTTAGGTGTGAGGTTAGATTCTGTATTTGGAGATTTTCTTGCTTCTTGAGCTAGGCTTGGATTGCAATGTGTTTTTCTCGTAGGACTGCCTTTGCTGCATCCCAAAGGGTTTGGACTGTTGTGTTATCATTTTCATTTGCTTCCATATATTTTTTAAGTTCCTCTTAAATTTCCTGGTTTACCCATTCATTCTTTAGTATGATGGTCCTTAGACTCCATGTATTTGGAGGCTTTCCAAATTTTTTATTGTTGATTTCAAGTTTCATAGCATTGTGATCTGAAAATATGCATGGGATGATCTCAGTCCTTTTATATTTGTTGAGGTCTGTTTTGTGACCCAGTGTGTGATCTATTTTGGAGAATGTTCCATGTGCACTCAAGAAGAATGTGTATTCTGCTTTTATATGAAAAGATCTGAATATATCTGTTATGTCCATCTGTTCCAGTGTGTCATTCAGAGCCATTTTTTTTTTTACTGATTTTCTGCCTAGATAATCTATCCATTGCTGTAAATGGAATATTAAAGTCCCTTATAATCAAGGTATTATTATTTATAAATTTACTTATGTTTGTGATTGATCCATATATTTGGTGGCATAAACATTTTATAACTGTTCCTCTTCTTGATGGATAGATGCCTTAATTATGATATGATATAATTATATATTTAATATATAATGAATATAATTAATTCACTTCCTGTTACAGTCTTCGTTTTAAAATCTGGTTTGTCTGATATAAGTATGGCTCCTCTGGCTTTCTTTTGACATCGCACAGCATGATAGATGGTTTTCCATCCCTTCACTTTCAATCTGTAGGTGTCCTCAAGTCTAATATTAGTCTCTTATAGGCAGCACATAGATGGATCTTGGTTTTTTATCCATTTCTGATACCCTCTGTCTTTTGATTGGGCTTTTAGTCCATTTACATTCAGAGTGATGACTGAAAGATACGGATTTAGTGTCATTATGCTATCTGTAGGTTTCACGCTTGTGGTAATGTTTCTGGTCCTTTGTAGTCTTTGCTGCTTTCCACTCACAGAGTGCCCCTTGGGTTCTTTTGCTGGGCTGGTTTAGTGATCACGAACTCCTTTAGTTTTTGTTTGTCTAGAAAAACCTTTATCTCTCCTTCTAATCTGAATGACAGCCTTGCTGGATAAAGGATTTTTTTTAAACATTTTTTAAATGTTTTTATTTATTTTTGAGGGAGATTGAGACAGTGTGTGAGGAGGGGAGGGGTAGAGAGAGAGGAAGACCCGGAATCAGAATCAGACCCCAGACTCTGAGCTGTCAGCACAGAGCCTGATGTGGAGCTCAAACATACAAGCCATGAGATCATGACTTGAGCTGAAGTCGGATGCTTAACTGAGCCACCCAGGCAGCCCTAGATGAAGGATTCTTGGCTACATATTTTTTTTCCTAGTCAGCACCTTGAACATTCCCTGCCACTCCTTTCTGGCCTGCCAAGTTTCAGTGGACAGGTCTGCTACTACCCTTATGTTTCTACCCTTGTACGTTAAGGCCTGTTTGTCCTTAGCTCCTTTCAGAATTCCTTCTTTATCTTTGTGTTTTGCCAGTTTCACTATGATACGTCATGGTGTTGACTTGTTTTTGCTGATTTTGAAGGGAGTCCTCTTTGCTTCATGGACTTGGATGCCTGTTTCCTTCCCCCGATTAGGGAACTTCTCAGCTATAATTTGTTCAAATAAACCTTCTTCCCCTTTCTCTGTCTCTTCCTCTTCTGGAACTCCTGTGATAAGGATATCATTTCATTTCATTGAATCTCTTAGGTCTCTAATTCTCCCCTCATGGTCTGGTAATTTCCTTTCTCTCCTTTTCTCAGCTTCCTCATTTTCTATAATTTTATCTTCTATTTCACCTATTCTCTCCTCTGCTTTTCCCATCCTTGCTGTCACTGTATCTAGTTTATTTTGTACTTCATTTACAGCATTTCTTAATTCATCATGACGATTTCATAGGTCCTTTATCCCTGCAGCAGTAGATTCTGTGCTGTCTTCTATGCTATTTTTAAGCTCAGCAATTAGTCTTATGACCATTATTATAAATCCTTGATAAGATATATATTTTTTGTATCTGTTTTGAACAATTCTCTGGCTCTCATTTCTTCCTGGAATTTCTTTTGAGGAGAATTCTTCCATTTCATGATTTTGGCTAGTTTTCTGTCCTTTACATGTTTTAAGAGCCTGTTATGTGTCCTTTACCTGTGAGTACTACTATATTAAAAAGGGATCGTACAGTGTTCAGGGCCTTGTAGTTCAGAAGGGGTTTTTGAAGTGTGTCACATGCCCCCTGTTACTGTGTCCTGGGCTGCTTTATCTCACTACTTGTCGTGGTAGAGTGGATCGTCCACCAAGTGTGCTTTGGTTTGTTCATTGAAGTAATCTTGGAAAAGAGAAGGATGTGAGGAAAAGAAACCTTATGCCAAATAGAGAAGTGATAGGGGAGGAGAAAAAGACCAGGCAGAGAATCAAAGAAACTATAGGACTTAATCCAGAAAGAGAGAGAGGAAAATAAAGAAGAAGGAGATATACAAGAGGTGTAAAAAGAATAGAGTAAAAATGCCTGATTAAACAAACAACCAGAACAGAGAGGAAAAAAAGAATGAAAAATAATATATTATGTATATAAAAAGAATTGACCAAAAATCAAATCAGAAGCTGTAAGGCTGTGTCCCACCAAACTGTCTCCGTACACCCCAAAGATGCTTCTGTCGGTTTGTAGTCTAGATTCCTGGAATTCCAGGTGTTCCAACCCCAGTACTGCTGTGTCTGAGGGATGAGGGAAATTCTGGTATTCCTACTCCTCCGCCATCTTGACTCCTCCCCTAAAATGTGCTTTTTAAAACTATCTATGATTCCTAGGAATTCCCCTTGCCACCAGAGTCTTCTGCAGGGCCCTCTCTTGGCACCATTGACATTTTGGATGGATAATTCTATTCTTGTGGACTACGCTGTTCAGTATCCCTGGCCTTTTCCCATTAGATGCTAGTAATACCTCCCTGTTTTTGATAAGAAAAATTGTCTCCAGACAGGGTCAGATAGTCTTGAGAGGGCAAAATGACCTCCAGTCGAGAACCAGTAATGTAATTTATGACTGAGTTAACCAGTGTGGCCAGCCTTACACTGGTAATTATGTGATAACTTCAAGTTTAAACATTTTTGTTTTATAAAGGATCTCCTGGCATGAGGTGTGCAAGTGTCCCCAAAAAGATCGGAAACCTTTGAGAACAGGGATCTTTTTTAGATACATAGTGTTTAACATAGTGATAGGTACTTCATAGAGCTTAGACGTGTGAGAATCTGGTTAATATAATTGTGCACGTTTCCCTACAAGTGAGATTTCAGTTTACTTTATAAAATGACACTAATCTATTGTGTGTAATTAGTTGTAACTAATCACAGATTTCCTGTAGTTTTATATTAAGATTTTAGATTCATTTTGCAAGTGTTCTGAAAGGATTTATTTGACTTTATGGTTTCAGATCTGGGGGTTTTTTCTTCTCAAATTTCAAGACACAAAAAATGACTTTCTTTTGCATACCTTGCTTTCCAAATGTAAAGCTGCATTTTGAATCATGAAGGATTTGTTCTGAAGCATGTGCTCAGATTTTAGCTTGCAGTGAAATTCTGTAGGGCCAACAGGATATAGAAAGGATGCATGCGTGCATATAAATTTGGCATTGCCAACTTTGAGGGACCACTGAAATAACTTTAATGCGTGGAACATCTTCAACATCATGCAATTTCTTGGTTTCCTTTAAAATCTTTTTAAAACATTTTATGAATCCTGTTTTATCTGTAATTTTAACATATTCTTTCAGTGTCATTCATTATATTCTTAAGGCTGTATTCTCATATGTTAAAAATTTACTTATTTACCAAAAAGACTTTTAAAAGGATTCTTAAGTCTCTTTTTTATCCTCAAGTAGCCAAAGCAGGTTTACACTGTGTAATGATATATACATGGGTTTATTTCTGTTTAGTAGGAGTTTCTAGGCCTAGTACATTAAATTTCAAGATGTATAAATAACATCAGTTTCCAAAAAAGGATCAAGATACTTAATTTTAAAAGGGGTATCATAAAAGGCTTTATAGACTGTTTTTGCATTATCTTTAATTATTAAAGCTGTATTAAATTTCATTCTGTAGTGCTTTTAATCTTTCGTATGGGTTTTATAATATATGAGTAAATTTCTCCAAAGTCTTGAAAATGCTGAATTTCTTTTCTCTTTAAAGGTTCTTTCTCGTGGAGAGGTTATTCGTGTGAAGATCCTTGGAATTTTGGCTCTTATTGATCAGGGTGAAACAGATTGGAAAATAATTGCTATCAATGTGAATGACCCTGAAGCCACAAAGTTTCATGGTAAGTTTGTAACTTTCCAGAAACAAGTAAATTAGAATGTCATTTGAATTCTTAGCCTCTACTACAGGGGGCTCATGTAAAACACAATGTGTATATTTGAGAGTTAAATTTATGTGTTTCTTTTATTCTTTTCATCCATAGATTATAAGGGGGAATCTATTATGATTATATCTGAGTTGTGTTATACTCTTAGGAAGAACAAGAAAGAGAAAAGACTAGATAGACAGGTGGTACCTCAGGCTAAGAAAGTATATTCTGTAGGTTCCCTCCCTCCCTCCCTCCTTCCTTTTTTTTTTTTTTCCTTAAATCTCTCTTGCTCATCTGAGTAACTAGAAAACTAAGGAAGGTGTGTTCATCAAGGACATAAACGGTGTTTGTACCTAGGTTTTGTTCTGTGTTGCAAAAATGGAGGGATCAGATAACTATACTTTGACAAAATTTTGATGTCCTAAAAATTTAAGTTCTAGAAATAGCTGGTATGATAAAAAGTGGACTTTCTTTGGAGTGGCACACACCTCAGTTTGAGTTCTGGCTGTGCTACTTTCTATCTGAGTGATTTTAGGTAGATCATCTAACCTTTGTGAATTTCAGTTTAGTAATCTGTAAAGGGATATAATTGTATCTACTTGTGAGCTTGTCGACAGTAATAGATGATTCACTTAAAGCATCTGGCTGTCACATATCAAGTGTTGAATATATGGCCACTGTTATTATTCATTGACTATTTTTCCCCCTATTTTTCTGTCCTTGTTTCTTTTAGTTTCATTTTTTTTTCAGGCTCCGGGGTTCTTCGAAACCTCAATTAGAAAATACACCATTTCTGAATGGACTGAAACTCATTAACACTTAAGTGTTAACCTCTCTTAATTTATGTGCATTTAAAACCTTTCTTGCACATGGAACAGCAAGAGATTTTATGCCATTCTTGAGTTTAATTGAGAAAGGGAAGGATCTGATAAGGTAAACTACAAATAACTTCAGGGGCAAAATTAAAACATAAAAACTACAATGAAAATATGAGATTTGAGTCCATAACCATATATATTTCTTGTCTGTCTTATTATTTTATCCTGGGTTTCTTTATTATAATTTTTCTCATATATGCTTATGTAAGAGCAGTAAAATACACTGTTAAACATTTTTTTTTTTTAAATATTTTTTAATGTTTTATTTATTTCTAGGAGAGAGAGAGAGAGACAGCGTGAGCAGGGGAGGGTCAGAGAGAGAGGGAGTCACAGACTGAAACAGGCTCCAGGCTCTGAGCTGGCAGTCAGCACAGAGCCCGACGCGGGGCTCGAACCCACGAACCGCGAGATCATGACCTAAGCGAAAGTCGGACGCTTAACCGACTAAGCCACCCAGGCGCCCCTAAACATTTTTTAATGCATTAAGTGCACCTCACATGAGAACTGATAAAATCATGGTGCAACAGCCAGCCAAAACAAATCATCTAATTCACTGATTTGCCATAGGACACACTGAAGTTAGGAAACTCTGCTAAGGGATGCCCTCTTTAAACTGGAGAGGCTGAGAGCTTGAATGAAACTATGTGTGAGGTGGAATCAACTGTTCTTTAGCTTAGTACTGTTGGAGATGTGATTTAACTTTTTAAACTCTCAGTATATGCCAAGTACTCATACCTGTTCTAATACATATTATTCTTAATTTAAAAGGTGCTTCCGGGATTTAAGTAACTTGCCCAAGTTTGCACATCTGTTGCCTAGTAGAACTATGATTTGAACTCATTTCTGTCTGATTATAAAGTCCATTGTCCATCTACAACACCGTACTAAGCAGATCATACTTGATTGTAGTAATTCGTGGTTTTTGTAACTAGCAGTATTGAAACCAGATTACATAAGGCTAATAAGTACCTTATGTTTCTCTTGAGTTTGCTAAGGGTTAGAATGAAAAATTTTAACTCTCTTTTTACCTTAATACTGTTTATGTCCTGAATGGAGTGACTTTGTACTTTGGCATCTTCTAAATTCTTTTTGTGTATGCTTGTACTGAAAGACACAGGAAGGAATACTGAATGAACCTTATTTAGGTTGAGGCAACATCAGACAAAAATAATTACAAGAATTTGTTTTGAAAGAAGAAAAGGACTTTTTTCCCATTCACCAGAAAGAACACTTGCATTATCTTCATCATGAAAAATACAACAATGCTTCTTCATAATACATCTTTTAAAATCCCAAAATTGAAAAGATTAGTTGAGTGTTATTGACATACTTTGCTCTGAAATGGTGTGATGACATTGTGTTTTGTATTTATTTCCTGAAAGAATAAGGAATACGGCGCGGGGGAAATGGATATTACTTACTTTAAGGATATTTGCCTAGTGTTCGCTCTGGGTAGTACCTTAAGTACTCTTATATATGTACATTTTGTAGAGTAAGTTATTCTATAGTTTTAAGAGTTTTAAGTGTTTGATCCTTATTCGTTTCACCTTCATCTTGTTGTAATATATTCTGTGTATCTGTATTGAATTTTCTCTCTTTTTACAATGACGCAAGAAAAAAATAGGTGTAGGCACAAAGTCAAAGGCTGAAGAAATCTTAGTAGAAATATTTTTAAATTATAAAGCATGGAATACTAGATCTATGTGGCAGCCTATTATAACTTTTTTTTTTTACATTTATTTATTTTTGAGAGACAGAGACAGAACATAAGTGGGGGAGGGGGAGAGAGAGAAGGAGACACAGAATCTGATGTAAGCTCCAGGCTCTGAGCTGTCAGCACAGGGCTTGACACGGGACTTGAACTCACAAACTGTGAGATATGACCTGAGTCAAAGTCAGATGCTTAACTGACTGAACCACCCAGGCGCCCCTAAACTCAAGTTTTTGTTTATATTCCAGTTGTATTGCAGCTGGAACATGATCCAGCTGTTCTCTCAACTACTTCAGACAAAAGACAGTTTTTGTTGTCCTGCTGCTCAAGCAAATATTAATTGGCAGAAATCATTCTTTTTTTGTTTAAAGTTTTATTTATTTATTTATTAGAAAGAGAAGGGGGTAGAGAGAGAGAGAATCCCAAGTAGGCTCCACATGGTCAGCACGGAGCTTGATGCGGGGCTCGAACCCTGATGTGGGACTCGAACCCACAAACTAGAGATCATGACCTGAGCCAAAACCAAGAGTTGGATGCTCAACCAGTAGAGCCACCCTGATGTCCCTGACAGAAATCATTCTTAATTTTACTTTTTGTCTTCATTTCTTAGCCTGGTGTGTTGTCTGTGTTTTCATTAGCACCTATTAAAGGGCGGCATTGAAGGAGATGAGAACTGAGAGATGCTCAGTAATTGCAGGGGTTGAAAGCTTCCTAAATTTGTGAAGGAACTATTTAAAAAACCAGTTTATAAGATTTGATGATATTTAATAGTTTTCTACTGTAATAATCAATATATTTTTTAAAAGTACCTAATGTATAGTTCAGTAGGAGCTTAAGTATTGGAAGCATATGGCTTATTTTACATGTTACAGATTAAAAATAGACCTTTGGCAGGGGAGAGGTGACCTTACAAATAAATAAATGAGTCAGTTTCTTGATTTTGAGATTAGATAAAATACCTATTAGAACAACTTGTGATTTTTGCGGTAAGATAAAAATGTATATTTGGACTCATATTAAATAAATATTAGCTAACAGTTATCAGAAGTTTGTTGCTGTTCTCTCTCTACATCTTTGAAAATTAACTATATTTAATTATAAATTAAGCAACACTTAAACAATTTATTATGTGTCCCTTCTGTATTTAACCTTCTAAAATCACAAACACAGTGTTTTGGATGGCATTTTTAATTATAAAAATAATCATATGCTTGGAAATAAAAACTCTGAAGTGTAAAGAGGTATAGAAAATAAAAAGTACAATTCTCCTTCCCACTTCTCACCCCAGTCTGACTTCTGGTATCTTCTTCCCTATATGTTTTTAGTTCCTCTGCATAGTTGCTTCTCTACCCCAAGGTTTGTATTTCTTAATTTATGTCTTTTCTTTTTGACTCAGGTTGCTGCTTTCAAAACTGAGGAATTTAACTTTTTACACATTTTTAAATTATGTTACTGTATTTCTTCTTCAGTTATCTTAATAACTCTAAGTATTGCTCTTTGGGTCGTATGTAGCACTTCATTAATGCTGAACTTGTGGTTGCCCAGTACAGAACTAGGCCATCCAGGTTTCTGTACCGCTTCTCTGTCCTTGACACACCAGTTTCTCTCAACTATACAGTAGTTCCCCTGTGACTAATTTTATCATGTTTAAATTCTGTTCGTTAACTGTTTTTCATATTTTGTCTCTTGAATCTGAAAATTGAAAAGTAACAAATAACATAGTATTTATGTGAATAATACTATTATTCACCTCCTTTATCATACTAATTATGTATACAGGAGAATAGCTTGCTGCACAGCAGTCATCACAGGGTTTGTTTTCAGTGCCCTGAGTTAATACTTTGTTTTTTTCTTAGGTTCTTTCATGTCCTCTCTTTCATTTTCATTGTTGGCTGGTGTACATTTTCCAAAAATTTTTACATAAAATAGATGGGAGATTGATTATAGGTCCATACATGTCAGAAATATCTGTTTTTGGGTCGCTTTCTACTTAAATAACCTTAAAATATCTAATGCAATACTTAAAAAAATATTTTATAAATTAGAGTCTTATCACAAAGGAGTAACTGATTTTATAACAGTGTAAACATTTGTTTATACTTCTTGGCATTTTTATTAGATCAATAAGAAGAAAGGTTAAAATCATGTAGGGGAGAGGATAGCTGTCTATAATTTTCTTTTAATTCTGTAGTTTTCTGAGGATGTGTGTAATACAGAAATTTATAGAGAAGTTTCTATTACTTTTTATACATTTTCATTATTTTTAAAAGACATTTAAAAAATAAATCCCAAAATAATTTCCACTACCTTAAGAAAAATGAGGCTATTTTTTGACATGATCAGTAACTATGTTTTCTTTTCTGGGGAAAAAAAAAAAAGGAAGTCTGTTTTAATTTATTGACAGTATGTGCTTCCATATTTCCATGTATATTTTTTTAAATTTATTTGGGTTACAATTCTACAAGGAAGTTTTAGGGTTGTTGTATTATGAAATAACCTCTTTGCTCCAGATGAACATAGGCGCACACTGTGGTACCCTGTAATGACCTGTTCTAATATTTATAGTTTTTAACTTTGACGTGACCAAACTAAAACTAACTGTTGCATCAGAGAACATATTTCAACTAGAAAGAAACTGTGATTGCTGGCTGTATTTCTGTAATTTTAATCTTATTTCAGTCTTCAAGATTTTTTTCGTCTGAAACAAGAAAAGCCACTGTGAAAATCAAAAAAGAAAAGTCTAAAAAACATTTAAAAACAAATTCCTTGTGTTCCCTGATAGATAATTGGTCACTTGGGCTGGCTCATTAACACCTGGAGAGCACTAAGACCTTCTAACACACTGTAATTAGGTTCCAGGCTCTAATCCTGTAATGGTACCGTGATGGCCTGAAAGAGTTAATAAGACTCCCAGTGCTCCCAAATTGTTACCAGAGAATGCCTCAGCCATTAGGGATAATAGTGCTTGGTTATGAAATGACCAAGATCAGAGCTTTTTAAGCAGATTGAAATGCTAGGGCATGCGTAATTTCTCCTTTGGTTAAATTAACTGCCGTCTGTAATATAGAGTTTCACATTCTCACCAGACAGATGTTTGAGCGTCTTCAGAATGCCAGTGATGCCTAAGGACCTTACGTCAGGTGAAGTAACCTCATACGAGGTAGTTTAGGCCTATAAGCTACTTCAGCTTGCAGAGTGTTGAAGATTTCTTTTGTTTGATCTTTCAATGAAAACAATTGTCCTATTTTTATACTGTTTCTTGTGCGGTGATTTTACAGTTTTTAAAAACAAAAGTTGAAATCAGAACAATTATATTAATATAGATGCCTTCTTGGATGAATAAATTACATGAGTAAATAGGAAATTATTGAAAATGAGGCAGTTGGGACTTTGTCAAAGGCCAGCATTGTACTCATCTTAGAAGTATTAGAATATATCTGTATTTCATATACGCAGAATTTCAGCTTACTTTTAGAGAAATTTAAAAGTCAAATAAAACTTCATAGTTCTTTTATGGCTTTCAAGGCAATAATAAACATGTGAAAACCGAATCTGTTCGGCTCAAATTTTCATTGGCTAAATGAACACCTAGTGTCCATGCAATTACGATCTTAAAAATAAGCAAATATACTTGGTGTTTGATTTCCTTACTTTCTGAAACACAATTTAATACTGTTATTTAAGGAGAAAAAATGGAGACTAGCATAGAAATGTTAAAGGAACATATTTGTGTTAACCTTTAGAACAAGCAGGAATGGAATTCAGTTTGCTTTTCTGTGCATGTACTCTGGCACTGTCATCCTAAAAGCTCTACCATTTCTGTAACAATTGCTGCATGTCTAGTAATTACGCTGAGTGCTTCTTTTGGAATTATCTGTTTAATATTTACATAAACTCAGCAAAACGTGATAGTGTCTCCTCCACCTTTTTCAGATTAAGGAACTGAGGCATGGGGGGCGGGGGGGCGGGGCGGAATTCTTGGTTAGAAACCTGTCTAAAGTCGAAGGACAAATATCATATGTTTGCACGTATAGGAGGATTAGGAGGAACTTGACGGAGGAACAAGCGGGAGAAGAAGGGCGGAAATGGTGGGGGAAAGGGAGAGAGGCAAACCATGAGAGACTCTTGAATGCTGACAAAAACTGAGGACTGATGGATGTGGGGGGGAGGGGGGGATGGGCATGGAGGAGGGCACTTTGGGGATGAGCACTGAGTGTTATGTAGAAACTAATTTGACAATAAACTATTTGTAAAAAAAAAAAAATGCAAAAAAACAAAAAACAAAAAAATAAAAATAAAACTCACTAAATTATATTCTTAAAATGAAAAAAAAAAAAAAAAAAAGAAACCTGTCTAAAGTCATACAGGAGCCACTGGAATCTAGCTGGGCTCCAGAGCCCATGCACCGCATCCCACCACTCCTCTGGAAAATCCCCGGGTAGTTTATACCTGTGGCCTTGGACAGTGTTGCTTTCTGACTTGGAGTGCTGACTTCTGGGAATGCAGACCGTTTGCTCTGAAATAATGTAGTCATTAGTGAGTTAATTATGATTAGAGGCCCCAGTAAAAGGATGGCTTTTTTGATCTTCATTCCTTTGATTTCATTAATAGGTATGCCTTAATAGGCATGGGTATGTAGGGAGGAGGTAGTTTGAGGAACAGGGACAAATTGAGTAAAATGTACTATAATTAAAAATAGAATTACATTACTGGGAACATCTTGCTTCTTTATTAAACCTTGACCTCTTCCAGTGTTTTTTACATTTCAGTCACATTCTTGTGGTATGGTGAAGGGTAGGGGAGGCCTAAATTCTAAAATCGTCTCTTGTGTTTGTTAGTTGACCTTGGGAAAGTCTGAAAAGCTCTGGATAGTTTAGTTTCTTCAACTCTAAAGGTGCAGGATTTATCCTCTAATCAGTAAATGATCCCTAGGGTTTTTCCATCTCTTAAATTTTGGTTGTTCTAGGAAATATTTTTATTTTTGTTTTAAATATTTACTTATTTTGAGAGGGTGAGGAAGAGGGAGAGAGAGGAAGAGAGAGTTCCAAGCAGGTACTTGGATGTGGAACTCAGTCTTACAAATCGTGGGATCATGTCCTGAGCTGAAACCAAGAGTCAGACTCTTAACTGACTGAGCCACCAATATTTCCACCCAGAAATATTTTTAATTCATTAATTTCAGCTTTCTTTTAAAGTGGGAAGACCTGAATAAATGATCTTCAGAGATGGTGCTGAAGGAAACACAGTTTAAATGAAAGGATTATGAGGTAGATTTCTTGGGCACATTTTTAAGTTCTCTAGGATAGCTCTTAGATGGTGGAGCTGGAACTTCATTGGAGGTATGTCTGACCCCAACCCTGAGTTTTCAGCCATTCTGTTAAATGCTTCAAAATCAAAACCAGATTAGAAAAATTATTTGAATCTCTGCTATATTTAAGGCACCCGAATGATTTTTCACTTTACTGGTCATAAAGTTTCTTGTGAAATGGCAGTGAATATATTTTTGGGGAAACAATCTACCAGGTCTTTTCCAGGAGGTTTTTCTGATAACAATACAAATAGACCTTGGTGTAGAATTACCTTGTTTGGTATTTCTTATTCTGCTGTGTGTTAATTTCCATTATTTTTCATGATATTAATATATATTCTTAGTACAGTTGTTGATAAGAGCAGAATTAGTGGAAAAGGGTAATGGAGAAGGAAAGGTGAATAAAATGAGGTTACTGAGTTCATCAATCTAGGTACCGTGAAGCAGCATAGATGTGCAGATTAGTGTGGAAAACAAAATCTTTTAGAGATCTGAGTAAACTGAAACTATTCAAATTATTAATTCTGAGCTAGAGCCTCTATTTATGATTCAGAAAATATAATGAGTGTTATGGGATGGAACTGTTGTTTCTTGTGAATGTCTGTAAGATATCATTAAATACGTATGTTCTTGCTTCCCACAGATTTTGTTTGAGGTCTGTTGTGCACATATTTAGCTCTGTGAGAGCAGCAGCTATAGTACTGGAATGAGAGCTTTGTGCATCATTTCCTTGGGTTAAATTCCATGGAATTGGAAACTTTTTTGTTTTTATCTTTTTCTCTTTGTCTTCTTTGGACAAAATTTCAGGCATGTGGACATTTTCTAGTAACTTCTTCCTTTTAAGTAGTATAGGCAAAGAGAGATGGCATTACATTTATATTACTGGTTTTTATTTTTAAAAAAATTCACCGCTGATTATATGCTTCCCTCCCTTTGTGTTTGGTAGAAATAATCTAGATAAAAACCGCATTTTAACTTTTTTCTACACATTATTAAGATCTTGTATTTTATGTTACGTTTGTGTCTAGGTTTTTAGTACTATTTTTTCCATTACAATAGCTTATTTTAAAGGGATAAAATCTACTTAAAATTATGGAGTTTTTCAACAACTGCAGTTTTGTTTCTTTAGAGTTCTGTGTATTTCTGTATGCATACATACCCGTTCTTTGCATGATGCTTTGGAGATTCATGTGTATTGTGTGTAATCAGTATACTTTGTTTCATTTGGGTGCTGAATAGTGTTGCATTGTATAGATATACCACAATTTATTCATCTACTGAGTAGAAATTTGGGATTCCAGTCTTGGGTTAATACAAATACAGTTGCTGTGAACATTTAAGTACAAGTCTTTGTATGAACACAGGCTTTCATTTCTCTTAGAGAAATACCTAGGAATAGAGTTACTGGGTCAGATGATAATTATATGCTTAATATCTTGAGAACTGTTACACTGTTTACCAGAGTGGCTGTATTACTTTGGGCTTCTCCCAGCAGTTGTATGAGACAGCCAGATGCTCCGAGAACCTCCATCCATTCTTTGTTCTTTTGTTTCATATTGGCCTAAATAATAAAATGTCTTTTAAAGAAATTAGAAGCGCACACACACGTGTATTCTTTTACATTTACCCACATATTTTATTTTATCCCCATACCCATATATTTTATTACAGAAAACAGAAACTGAAGATTGGTAGTTGGCATTTGGTGTCCTTTACCTACAACCTGAGTACTTTAGTATTTTTTATAGTTTTTTTTTTTAATTTTTATCTTAGAGGTCAGAGGCGGGGAGAGAGAGGGAGAGAGAGAGAGAGAGAGAGAGAGAATCTTAAGGAGGCTCTGCACTGAGCCCCAATGCAGGGTTCTGTCCCACAACACTGGGATCATGACCTAAGCTGAAATCAAGAGTCCAGCGTTCAGCCAAACCACCCAGGGTCCCCGAATTCAGCAATTTTTGTAGTGTGGTTCTGCTGGTGATTAATTCTCTCCATTTTATTGATCTGGTATTATCTTTTCTTACCTTTTTTTGGAAATGTAGTTTCACTGGATATAGAATCTTGAGTTAAAGGGATCTAAACAAGGATGTTCTATTTTCTTTTGGTTTCCACTCTTTCTGATGAGACGTCAACAGTTAATGTATTCTTACCCAGAGTATATGTTGTTTTCTCAGACTGTTTTAAAGATTTTCGCATTTTTGGATTTCAGCAGTTTTTCTGTGATATACTAAATAGTGTCTTTTCTTTTATATTGATACTGCTTAGAGTATACTGAACTTTGTAGATATGCAAGTTCATGTTTTTATCACATGTGAGTAATTATTTGCCATTATTTTTTTCATTTTCCATTCTCTCACCTTCATTCTGAGACTCTAAATACACATACTTTTGACCACTTTTTATTGTTTCACAGGTTACTAAAGCTCTCTCTATGTCTTTAAAGTCTTTTTTTAATTTTTTTAAATGTTTTATTTATTTCTGAGAGAGAAAGAGACTGTGTGAACAGGGGAGGGTAAGAGAGAGAGGGAGACACAGAATGCAAAGCAGCGATGCAGGCTCCAGGCTCTGAGCTGGCTGTCAGCACAGAGTCTGACACGGTGCTCAAACCCACGAACCATGAGATCATGACCTGAGCCGAAGTCGGACGCCTAACCGACTGAGCCACCCAGGCGCCCCTTAAAGTCTTTATTTCTTATTGTTCTTCATTTTTTAAAACTTTTTTAAAATGTTTTATTTATTTTTGAGAGAGAGAGAGAGAGAGAGAGAGACAGCATGAGCAGAGGAGGGTCAGAGAGAGAGAGAGGGAGACACAGAACCTGAAGCAGGCTCCAGGCTCTGAGCTGTCAGCACAGAGCCCAACACGAGGCTTGAACCCATGAACCGTGAGATCATGACCTGAGCTGAAGTCGGATGCTCAACCAACTGAGCCACCGAGGCGCCCCTCCTTATTGTTCTTCAGACAGGATAATTTCTTTTGTTTTATTTTCTGCTTCTGTGATGTTTTTTTCATATTCAAGTCTTGCTATTAAACCCATCTGACTTTTCATTCATATACTTCCTCATTTGGTTCTTTATTGTGATAATTTTATAGTTTTTTTCTTTCCTTCACTGAGATTTCCGCATGTTCATGCATCATGACAATATTTGAAACAACTACTTTAAAATCCTCGTTTGCATGAGTCATCTCAGGATTGATTTCTGTTGACTGTTTTTCCTCTTGATTAGGAGTCTCAGAAATATGCTGGTATGTGCAGTAAATATGGCCATCTTGCTTTTGCCTAGCAGGTATTTTTGTCCCACATTGAGTCTACAGGGTGCTTATCTTTTTTTTGAGTATTTCTGATTTTCTCTTTTTATGTTCTTTATCTTGGTGTTGGTTAACCTGTATGTTGAAACATGAAATCAGTGCCTTATCTTTGTCAGAGGTTTTTGTTCTCTGTGAAGAGAAATGCTTTAGAAAGTTGGGGCATTGTTTTTCATTGTTGATAATTTGGTTCATATAGTTGAATTGAGTGAGTCTCGTTGCAGAAATAAAGGAATTTTATTTACATATTTCCTCTCTGTTCCAAATGTTTTTAAAAAGTGGTTATTTAAATTTAATTTAAACACAGTAGAAATGAAAACACTTTATAAGTATTAGAAATAAAGGTACATGCATTTGTCATTAGATAAAAAATTAATTACAAATGCATTTGAGGCCCCATCTTTACCATAAGAATAAATGTGTTTATAGAAAAAGGTTATGATTAAGTATGCATGTGTGTGTATACGTATGTATATCCAGGTGCCTTTTATGCTGTTTTTAGTGTTTATTTACATTGTTTATATCTGTGCCTAGCTACAATGATTTCTCAGTCGAGTCATACACATTAAACATAAAATAACCATCAGTATTAATGAAAGCATGTTCAGTAATTTTCTAAACTATTAATTCATGTTTATTTATTTTTGAGAGACAGAAGCATGTAAGGCTGTAGGTAGGCCTGTGAATATAACTTTGTCTACATTCCATGGAAAAGGTTTTAGGGGATTGGAGAGATGATAATTAATATTTAAGAATGATCCCTTCTTTTTTATTAAATGATTTTTAATACATTGTTTTATTTAATCCTGACAATAGTTTGATTCTCTGTACTTTATGGAAGAAAATGCACAGAATAATGTACTTTCCCAAGACGATGTAATATATGAATTCCATAACTGGAATTTGAACTTGGTGCTGTCTGATTCCAAATGAGATATTCTTCCTAATTTACCTAATTTCTTCTTATAAACTTTGAGTGTTCTTATTTTTATTGTTCTCTGAATATTCTTACAGTTTTTATTTTCTTTTGGACCAAAAAATTTTTTAAGTAAGTAACAAAAGAGTATATTTTTCTTTTCTTTATTATTGAATATTCTATTTTTAATTATACAAAAAGTTGAAAGGACTGGGTATGGTTCGTTTTTGGAAAGCAAGAGAATTTTTTAAAATATTCTATTGTTGATCTGTAGATTTCTTGTATTTGCCTACCAAGTGTGTTATCATAATTTTCTCATGCTTAAAATTTCTTAATGTTTTGTTTGTTTTTAATTCAGAATCATTTTTTAGGTTCATTGGTGTTTCAATAGACTTCTAGGTTAAAAAGATCTCATACTTTAGGTATTTCTTTTTTATTCTTGACGGTGGTCTGTATGTATAAGATAAACCTTATCAGCTTGATTTTTGACCTCTTTTACATCATTTATTTCCAAAGTCTGGGTAAAATTGAAATCTTGGCAAACACACATGACTAGAATCTCCTGGTGTGAGAGAGTGTATTTATAATAAAAAAAGAGCAGAAGAAACTTTAATTCACAAACCACTTTCTTTTTCTTTTTTGCTGAATAGATCACAGTTTGCGACACTTTTAGGTTTTGAAAACAAATGAATTGGTTTATATGGAAATGAAAAGTAATTACATGAAAGGTATACCACTGTCTGTGATGAAGGAAAAGCTAAGTCACAAAGATTGCTTTTAAAAAATGTGAACTGTTATGATCCTCTAATGTTTACAGAGATGGAATGATAGGCTTTGACTAAGTAATTTTAGATTAATTTCTTGCTTTTGTAAATTCCTAAATCAAAAGTAGTTAAAACTAAATTAAACTAGAGAGCACTGGATTTGGAAAAGCCAAACTGAACTTTAAAATTTGTTATTATATATATATATTTTTTTTAATATTTTTATTTATTTCTAGGAGAGAGAGAGAGAGACAGCGTGAGCAGGGGAGGGTCAGAGAGAGAGGGAGTTACAGACTGAAACAGGCTCCAGGCTCTGAGCTGGCAGTCAGCACAGAGCCCGACTCGGGGCTCGAACCCACGAACCGCGAGATCATGACCCAAGCAAAAGTCGGACGCTTAACCGACTAAGCCACCCAGGCGCCCCAATTTGTTATTATATTTTATCATTATTCTGTTTTGCTTTATAGCTACTATTTAATAAAGAAATTTATAAATTTTCCAGTGGATTTATATAGAACTATGATTTTTTTATAAATTTTATATCTTGAGTTTTAATATAAAAATTGTCTTAAGTAAACTCCATTTAATCTTTGTTAATTAAATTTTCAAGTTTGGAAACCACTTTGTTATAAAGCAAATAATGACTGTACACTATTTGTTAGCCATTTGACACCTTTTTAAGAAGCTTTAAAAAATCTAAGGTGATAAATATTTAGGTGACTTCTTAATTAGTTGTACTATAATTTAGATTGTTACTTAATATTGCCAGCTATTCCTTTCTCGTTCTTTGATACTTTAAATTTTATGTAAGTCTGATCTTTACTGGGTTTTGTTTTTAATTTTTTTATCCCCATTGGTAATTCCTCTCAGTTCTGCTTTTAAAAATATCCAAAGTGACCATTTGTCACCACCTCTATACAACTGCCATTTATCTAGGCCCTCATTGTACTCCATCTACAAAGACTGGATTTCCTACTTCCACTTCTTTCATTATGATCTTTTCCCTACATGCCAGAAAGAGCAATCTTCCTAATCTGTACTCTTTGGCCCAGAACCTTCTAAGGGCTTCTTATCTCAGAGTAAAAGGATGACCCTTAGAGTCCCTTGTGACGGGCCTGCAAGCTGCTTGCGTCTCTAATCTCATCTCCTAACCTTCTTCACTCTGCTCTAAACACAGGGCTTTTTCTTACTGTCATCCTTAAATATTTTAAGCACAGCCATACCTCAGAATATTGGCAATTCCTATCTTCTTTCCAGGACTCCTCGATTTTTGCGTTGCTCTCCCACACTTCATCTCAGAATTTACTAAAATTTGGGGTGCCTGGGTGGCTCAGACAGTTAAGTGTCCTCTTGATTTTGGCTTAGGTCATGATCTCACAGTTGTGAGATCAAACCCTGCACTGAGCTCCACACAGAGCATGGAGCCTGGTTGGGATTCTCTCCCTCTCTCTGTCTGCCTCTCTCCCTGCTTGTGCTCTCTCTCTCCTTTTCTCTCTCTGAAAATAAATAAACATTAAAAAAAGAAAAGAATTTACTAAAGTTTTATCAGAGGCTACCCCTGACCTTTCGTATCTAAAAGCCTCTTTCCTCACTTTGCAGAACAATTTACATGCATAGTTATAGATTTTTGTTTTCTTTCCCTTTAAGAAGACAATGCATTGGAAGAACTCAGTAGTAGTTAATTTATGAGAGATTTTGCAAAAATATAGAATGTAGGAAAATGATCAATAGAAAGCTCACTTTAGAAAGAAGCACTTTCAATAAGATAAGTAGAAAATCAGAATTTAAAGAGGAATCAATGTGCATTAGGTGAAATAAGTATTGAGGGTTCTATCTTGTGCATGACAGATAACTCTGTGACTTAGGATACAATGTATAATACTAAAAATATCTTAATCTTTAAGACTTCCCTATCCTAAACATGTTCCACCACTTAATAAATATGTATTGACTGTGATTAGTAGAACAGGTATGCCCTGTGTTCAGTTTCAAGTGATTATTTTTTCCCTTAGTTATGATATTTCTGGTGTTTGTCTCAGAATTACTTTAGATCGATGTGTGGCCCATTGGCATATTATAAAATTTTTAAATTTGAATGCCTTAGGCAATATACTCAGTCTTGTGTTTGCCATGGTTTCTGCCATTCTTACATGCCTTACCACACTCGTTTCACTTATGTGAAACATCTGCCTTCTGGAGACATATGTAGCTTTTATCAGACCTTTTCATAACAGGCAAAAGGCAAGCATCATGTCTACCTCATGCCTGCAGAATGCTCACCTTTCCCTATCATGCCTGGCGCTTGGGGATTCCCACAGTGTTGGATGAGCTAGTCTGAAACCAAGTGATCTTTAAATTATCTGAATGCATGCTGTCATCTTCTACTTTAAGTTATAACTTTCTAGTTTTTCGAGTGCTACCAAGTCTGTCATTTTTTATTGTTTCCCATAAGTCACAGTCTGGTGGTGAGTAAAGACTTCTTTCATTTGGTTATTTCCCATACTTTTTCAATTGGTATTTATTGGAACAGATAACATTACTTGGAGACCTCTTTTGGGGAAGGGTCTGTTATTAATACAGTACTGTTTCCACTGGATGTTTAAGTGAATATACTAAATATGCTCAAAATGTGATGGTTAGGGCTTTTTTTGTTTTTGTTTTTTTAAAATATGGAATGCTTCACAAATTTGTCATCCTTGTGCAGGGGCCATGCTAATCTTTTCTTATTATTCCAATTTTTAAGCTGTTTTCAGAAGAACTTAAAAATAAATTCTGAAAATCATTACAGAAAATGAATTGAAAAACTGAACCATCTAGATATCACTTTGTTTAAAATTGCCGTTTGCATTCTCTTTCATATTCTACTTTATTTTTCTTCATCAGACTTCACCACTTAACCTTTCTACATTTGTTTCTTTATTTGTTGTCTGTTTCTTCCTACTGAATAAACCATGAGAGAAGTGGCTTATTTCTGTTTACTGTTCTATTTCACTGCTTAGAACAATGTCTGACACATAATAAGAAACTTACTGGGGCACCTGGGGGCTCAGTTGGTTAAGCATCTGCCTCTTTATTTTGGTTCAGTTTATGATCTCACTTTTGGAGACTGAACCCCACCTCGGGCTGCACTCTAGGCGTGGAACCTGTTTAAGATTATCTGCCTCTCCCTCTGCCCCTCTCCCCCACTCACGCTTTCTGAAAAAACAAACAAACAAACAAATATTTGGATATGTGTGTGTGTATATGAGAAACCCTTCTCATATGACTTTAGTATGTTTCTTCTGCAAACTGCCCTCTTCTGTATTCCTTTAGCGTAATGTTTCTAAAACACAGATCCTGATGTAACTTAACTTACTCTAAGCCTCCCTTTGCTCCCAGAATGACGTCAGTGCTTAAGTATATCTCACTTAATCTCACTTCATTGCCATTTGTTGTCTGTTTCCTTTAATTAGAAACTCTGAGCTCCTTGAGGAAAAGAACTTTGTTGTCTTCATCTGCTTATACCCTGTACCTAACATAGTATCTGGAGGTGCTTAAGAAAGTTTTGTGGAAAGAAGCAGTATTTTACATATGAAAAAAGCCCTCAAGTCCCAAAGCAGTTTGATACATGATGATTATGCTACTAGCTAGTAGCAGAGGTAGACTCCCTCAGTCCAGTGCTCTACCACTAATAGGAATGAATTTCAGTTTTTAATGAAGTATTGTTTCTTCACTTGCAGATATTGATGATGTTAAGAAGTACAAACCAGGTTATTTGGAAGCCACGCTTAATTGGCTCAGATTTTATAAGGTGCCAGAAGGAAAACCAGAAAACCAGTTTGCTTTTAATGGAGAATTCAAAAACAAGGTGAAGATGATAATCTTTATTTTAAAAAATGCCTTGTGATACTTGTACAATACTTCTTTCACCTTTGGGAGTTTCTTGTGTGAATATTTGTATATGCCATGATAATAAATGCTTTATATTGACTTGAATATTTAAGGACATTATTTTGTCATATTTATTTTAAAAGATTTTTTCAGGAGATCTCTAAATGAAGCAGTAAGTCTTGATAAATATCTGGATTTGTCTCTTTATCTGTTGATATTTCCTTCATCTCCGTAAATGAAAGATTTCCATGATCAGTCTAAGTCTGCAGATTGTGTATGAAGAACGACCTTCCATTTACTATTGTGGAGAGAAGAAAGTTACTTACCATTAGTGTAAATCCAGAGCAGCTTCTCTTTAAGTGTTCATTCTATCATTACTGACTTGAGCTGTTAAACAGTTAACAAAGCACTTAAATTATCCTACTGTCATAGAATTTTTCTATTAGAATACCACAAAGTTACCATGAGGTGTCTTCTCACATGACCCAAATGGAGAAAATAGGCCCAGGATGTCAAGTCTAAGGCATGGAATATATATATATATTTTTTAAGTTTTTACCACCATATAAATTACACATTACATACCAACAGTTAAATGGATACTAATAAGTAAAACGTGTTTTGTAAGTAAGGTAAGCCATGTTACTGGAAACTTACAAATTATAATAAATGTCTTTTTATATAAGAATTTATTGCTTGACCTACTATTTTTTAAAAGGCACATTAAAAGAACTAATACCTTGAGGGCTTTGTCTAAGATTTATTAAATGTAGATATAAAACTATTATTTTCAATTAAATACTCTTAAAAATAAATATTAAAGATTTATAAGACAAATTTTTATCTTTTTCCTCTAATAATATGTTATAATACATGTTTGAACTTTTTATGGCTCCTTACTGCCTTAGAGTATGGTTTTGGGGTGGTAGTTTTTTGTTTTGTGTTTTGGGGGGTTTTTTTGGCTTGATTTTGATAAATGTTAATTCTTTTCTGAATGAAGACTAGATTATTTATAAACATGGTTTCAGAAAACAATCACATTAGGCATTGCTTTTTACCACTTCTGTTTAAAATGTAGTGCTTACCTCAGGAAAATTAAGTTGTATCTCTTCAACATGTTTGAGAAGGTGACTCCTGTGCTATCTAGATTTTTCCTGCTGACTCCTGGAAGCAAATGCTGGAGAAGTGATTCTCAGTAATCATAATTACCTGAATGGTTTGGTTAAAAATGTTTCCTTGTATTATCCTAACGATAGATTGGCTGTTTTGTACCGTATGTTCAGGAGCGCGCCCCGCACCGCCTCATTCAGCCTTTCTCCTCCAGGTCCCGCAGCAGTAGCGAGAAGACTTTTTTTTTTCTTTCTCAGAAGTAAATTTCTCATTATTATTACATCTTGGTTCCAAGGATTCATTACTCTCTTAATTTCTTATCATAATGTGTTTAGTTGTAATCGAAGGAGAAAGGAGCTAGTATGAATTAGTTAATATCTAAGTACTCTCCTTAAGAAAAAATGGCAACATTTTGGGAGAAAAAAATCAAAAGAATTTGCTGCTTTGGAATAACAGAGCAAGTGTTCCTTTAGATGGTCTTGCTAGATAGATATCTAGATCTAGCAAGAGGTATGTATCATTTATTTTGTATTTTCGGACACTATATGAGTTCATACTAAGAAAAAAATTAAAAATGTTAAGGAGGTTTACTACCTTTTGACAGTGGATGTTTTAAAATGTTTATGCAGTTAAACTATAGCTTTGATGATGATGAAGTTAATAGGTGTGTGGTTACCTGATAGGGAAGGGACTAGGCTAAGCACTCTGCATACAGTTTATTTATCCTTTTAACAGCTAGACCATTTAAATTAGGTGTGGCAACTTTTTTCTATAAAGTCCCAGATAGTAAATATATTAGACTTCGTAGGCCATATGGTCTCTGTTATAACTTCTCAACCTCTGCCATTATGGTGCTAACGCAATCAAACCATGCACAAATGAATGGGCATGATTGTGTTCAGTAAAATTTCATTTACAGGGGCGCCTGGGTGGCTCAGTGTCCAACTTCAGCTCATGTCATAATCTTGCTGTTTGTGAGTTCGAGTCCCATGTCAGGCTCTGTGCTGACAGCTCAGAGCCTAGAGCCTGCTTTGGATTCTGTGTCTCCTTCTCTCTCTATGCCCCTCCTCTGCTCCCTCTCTTTCTCTCTCCCTCTCTCTCCCACCCCACCCCCGTCTCAGAAGTAAAGTAAACATTAAAAAAAAATAACAGCTTTATTTACAAAAACTAGTGGTGAGCTAGATTTGGCCCACAGGCCCTAGTTTGCCAACCCTAAATTACATTATCTTCATTACCTCCCATTTATAGATGAAGGTGTTAAGACTTAGTGAGATTAAGTAACTTGCTCAAAAGTCATATAGCTAGTAAATAAGGATGCCAGTATTGATATTCAGGTTTGTTTGCCTCCAGAGCTCATGTTCTTAGAAAGTAGCTGTCATAGTGATAATAGTTCCATTTTCACATAGTGATGTGATCTTTGTATCTTGTTTTTGGTTTGGAATTAGGCTTTTGCTCTTGAAGTTATTAAATCCACTCATGAATGTTGGAAGGCATTGCTTATGAAGAAGTGTGATGGAGGGGCTATAAATTGGTAAGGATATGTCTTTTCTATGTAATGTTATTTTATTACTAATTGGTACTAAATAGCCATATAATACTAGTCAATTTGATTTTTTAAAAAGAGAATTGCTGTTTTTTTCATTAAAACATACTTATGGAGCACCAATATAGAAAGCATTGCCAAGTGCTGAGTGGGCACTTTGAAACTAGGAATTGACATGGTCCCTTTTCCCAAAAGATTTATAGTGTACTGAGGGATATTGTTGAGTTAACAGGTATTTAATTATAATATATTGTGATATGTACAAAGAGGCAGTAAATAAATTAGCGATTTTTCAGTATGCAAACATGGTTATTTATGTGTAAGTATCACATTTTTCTTGATGAAAAAGTACAAAGCCTTTTTATTCATCATGATCTGGGTCACTAGCTGATTGATTAGAGGGAATCAAACAACAGTAACATATGTAACTGAAACAATTTATTTTAAAACATTTAAATGTATATATTCACTCATCTTTGGATATAAGGCTAAGACCTTTTCTGTATAGGTTCCACATACATTAAATATATTCTGATGTAATATAGAATAGAAAACCAAGATAAGATCCTCTAGTCCTTAAACTCCTTATAGTTAAAAACCTTCAGAGGCTTTTAAGGTTCTTTTTTCTAACCTTTTTACAGTTTTCTTAACCACACCTATTTTGACACCAAGTTATTATAGTGAGTCACCTTTACTGAGGCTTTTCATTTAGCTTTAGTAGTTTTTAGGGCCTACTTAGTGTTCATAGAATCAGTTCTCTTTCCACATCCTTTTCTTCAGTGAGCATAATTACTGCTTAAATCATGAAATGGTAACAAAGATAGCTCTTATAAACAAGTTTAGAAACAAAAACAACTGACTTTTGGTAAGCCTAACTATGGAAGGCAAATACACACCTCATTCTGTAGAGGATGGTACCCAGCTTCACTGTGCCCTTCTTCAAATCAGGAGAAATTGGGAAGCCATTCACTCTTCAGCAAACACTGACCTGCCGGGAGTGTGCTGGTTCCAGAGCTATTGCTGTGACTACAGTCAATAGAGCCTCTGCCCTGGGAGCATGAGTCTGGGAATCAAGAGAGACATTAAAGAAATCATTAGAATAAAGTAATCACGTGGAATAAAGAATTAATGTCAAGATATATGTTATCCATGTCATCAAGAGGCTCATCTTGTCTACGACATAAATGCTTAAGGCATTAACCTTCACATTGTGTTTCTCTTGTAAGCTCAAGTAACATTGTCAACTCCTTGATTTTCTCCTTTCTTCTTACCTCTTATGCAGAACACTCTTTTCTTCAGCATAGTCTTAAAGTCAAGAGATTATTACTAAAATAAGTAGTACAATTTATTAACAACAGAATGGGGTATAAGTGAATGCCTTCTAATCCTGACTATCCTAGGAATTAGTAGACTGAGCTATTCTTTATGCTGTTCTAAGTCAGATATTCATGTGGTGATCTCCAGGAAAAAGAAAGGGTCTCTCAGTGTCTGAATAAGTATTTGCTTACTGTTTGCTTTCATCTTCTACCTCATGGTACTTTCAGAAAAGTTTTTGCAGTCTTTGAAGGGCTTGTGTGTTTTCCAGGTTCCACAGCTACACAGGTAGAGATTACCTCTGGTTAGTTTTTCTATAGCCTGATGTCATTCCTTCTGTGCTGAGACGAATTGTCTTTTCTCTGAGAGTAACTTTATTTCTACTCTCTGGAATCATTTTGCTGTAGTCTCCTAGGTAATGATAACGATTAAGTTAACAACAAGAGTCAACATTTATTGAACTTTGTACTATTTGGAAGTTTGAAGTATTAATATGTGTTACCTAATTAATGCAATGGTCCTGTAAGATGTTGTGTCCATTGTGTCCATTTCATACATGAGGAATTTGAGACCACATAGAGATTAAGTAATCTGAGGTCACACTGAGTGGTTGAGCCAAGATGTAAGTCAGTTTCCAGACTTAACATTCTTGCCAGCTATGTTCTACCTCTATCTTTTCAGAGCATATAACAAAATAATTCTTTTTAGCTTAAAATTTTTCAGGATATAAATTTCTGGGTATAAGTTGTTCGTGTAGGTAATTTAAAGTTAAAATCTTCAGATTTTAATTCATTTTGGCCATTTTTTTTTCTTATTTTTATCACCACTTGATTTGTAAAAATGTATTCATAGTAGTCTTTATTTCCTGTCTTAATGAGTTGCTTCTTGCTCTTAATTCCTTAAAATGTACACTGTTACTGATTAGCGAGCTCCCCCTGTCTTTTTCAGTCTATTTTTCTTACTCAGTTGAGTTTAGGTTCACATTTTTTTATCTCATCGTTTCTGTCAATATATAGTGCGTAATAATTACCTAGGAAAACTTGGGAAATTCAGATACGTTTGTCTCCTTTAAACCTTGTGAGTTAGGGTCTCTGAGGAGTGGGTCTAAGCATCTGAATGTTTTACAGCTTCCTGCCTAGGAGCTTCTGATAAGCCTCTCTGCTTAACAGCCATAAA
This sequence comes from Hyaena hyaena, assembly GCF_003009895.1. NCBI lineage: Eukaryota > Metazoa > Chordata > Mammalia > Carnivora > Hyaenidae > Hyaena > Hyaena hyaena. Next base: position 1,010,637 of record NW_024081167.1, read on the forward strand.
GTCCCAACTTCTCATCGAAGAGCAAACAAGGCCTAGTCAAGGCTTTGGTCCCTGCTGTCTGTCTGGCCTCATTTTCTGCCACTTCTTGCCTCTGACTTTCATGTTCCAGCAGCTTAGAACCATTTGTCACTTGACAGACACCATGCTCTGCTTGGCCTCTAGGCCATTCCTCATGCCGTTTCCTTTGCCATCATTATCTGCTCATTTCTCGGACTAGCTGACTTCCTCATCTTGTTAAGACTTAGTTTTGACTTCACTTTCTCTAGGAAACGTTCCCTCAGAGCCAGGCTGCCATTACACTGTGCATCCCTTGCTTCCTGGTGTCCTTTTGGCATTGCGCCTGCAGTTGTTACCTGCTTTGTTTATGAATTTGTCTCCTCCTCCAGAACATAGCTTCCTCAGAAGCACATGAACAAAGATACCTTATTCATCTTTCCATTCCTTATGGCTGGCGTGTCAGTAAATACCTCTGGGAGCAAACTGTTGACTAATACTTTAAAACCAACAGATATTTGTTGTTTCTCAAATCTAGTGAGACTCTTTGCTTCCAGGATCCCTGCATTTATTAAATTCTATAATTGATACTCTGAGTAGTCCTCTTCTTCACAATAGGTTGGGTTGTTATTTTTGTTCTTTTTTCCCATTGCGTAATATTTACTCTGAAAGCTGCACGTTCTTTTAACAGAGAATGTCATTATTTCTATTCTTCCCTAAAGTAACTAATGCTTTCCACTGTGTTGTAGGAGAAATCAAGTTTTTGCCATTTGAGTTTTACTCTTCAACCCCTCTTGCTCTTTCTTTGTCCATGGCTTATTTATTTACCTTATTTTTAAATCAGACATGTACATTCATTTTGCCAGTTCATTTTGTTTCTCTAACCATTATTTATTCTGACCCATCTAAATTTTTCCAATTTTGATTGATTTTCAGATGCCCTTCTAGAGCATCTGAGTTTTTTTAATTTAATAGTTAACTCAGTTTTAATTCAGTTTTATTTATTTGATTCAGTTACTTGTCATTCATTTACTCAAAGTCGTTTTATATTGCAACTCCTTGTTTAATAAAACTTATATGGTACTTTCAGAATTATCTTTGAAAACTACAAATGTGATTGTCCTTTAAAAACTTCTTGTGTCTCCCTTTGGTCATAGAATATAATCCCACTCTTCTGTATATTAATGTCTAGACCTACTTTTCCAGCGTCATGATCTGTTTCCTCCTGTCTCCTTGCTTTTCTTCCATGAATGCCTGCTCATTCTTCAAGAAGCAGTTTAGATGCCACCTATGCCAAGAGCTGTGATTTGTTTTGGGCAAGGCTACCTGTATCCTCATATCACTGCTGTGTAGAACCTGGAGTATTTTATTATCTTTTTTATGCTCTAAATTGAGTTTGTATCTCAGCACTTAATGACGGGACTTGCCACATAGTAGGTGGTTTAAACACGCTTAGTGAATGAATATATATTATATATATAAATGTGTTTTTATGTATATGATATATATTTTATGTAATATATCTTATATATTACATATATACATATTATAGTTACATATATAACTGTGTTCTTCCAAATTGTTTAGGTCCTAAAATTGTCTCATTTTACCTTTCTGGAGGAAGGTGTACCTGATCTATGTATGGATATAGCTCCAGTCATTTTAGCCTTGTATAGATTTACTTCAATGTCAGTTTTCTCCTATAGACCCTGGAGGTTGTCGTCCAAAGTCATTGTCATTCTTACCTCTTTAAATTAAATTTTTTCTCTATTTTTTTTCTTGACTATGCTTTAAAATGAAAGGCCTTGACAGATCTGTATCCTGGACACTGTCTTTGGGGATTCTCATGAGTGTGAGCCTTTGTCTAATTTGAGATTGTCTTGAAGAAAATAATTTTCTCTTTACTAAAAAGTTCCATATCGCTGGCCTTGTAAATTTCATCTTTTATGTGTCTGCTTATTATTTGTAGGTAATTTCTGCTTCCGTATCTTTTTGTGTAATCAGTCATTTTGCACTATTGTGTATCTATTAATACACCTTTTTATTATTTTTAAGTGCAGTTTGATTTGTGACCCACAGCGTTTTTGGTATTGCTGATCTTCTAAAGTCATGTCTGCTTGTTTTGGTCAGCAAGATTGTGTAAGAGCTATATAATTTGTGTAAATTTAGAACAGAATACTTAGTATCTTAGTATAAAAAGGAAAGCAGCATGTTCTTCTTAGTGATCATTTTAAATTTCATTTATAATTGATACCTCTAGCCTAGTCATCCTTCCTTCAAGTGATTACACTGCTTCTTTTGAGGGCCACAGTCATAGTTTAAGACCGAAAAGAACCCTAACTATTGGCATCCCTGAGAGAGGGCAAGATGGCGGAGAAGTAAGGAGCTCCGTACTTGCACTCGCGCCCATACATCACACAGAAAAGATCCGAAGACATTGGAAACCTTACAAAACCTGAGAGATTGGGAGAAAAAAGACGCAGAATCCACTGAGAGAGCCTTCTAACCGGACTCCGGCTCAGAACACCCTGCGGGCAAGCCCCCGCCCATGCGCACCAGCCAGACCCAGAGAAGGAAGCAGCGATTCTGACTCCGCTCCCAGAGCTCGGCAGGGGGCCTGGAATTGCCCGAGGGGGTTGCCTGGGAAGCCGTGTCTAAGGCAACTTCAGCGGGTCGCACAGACGGGGATTTGGAGATTGGAACTGCCCTGCGTTGAAGAGTGCAACCAACTTCGGCTGCGCCCCTGGTACGGGGAGTTTACACCCCCAAAAGAGTGAGGAGCAGCGCTTGCTTCGAGAAGGGACTGGAGCACCGTCACTCTCCTCCCCACAACCGCCGAGGCAGAGCTCCCGCCTGAGGCATTGGATCACGCCACGCCCATCCCTGCCTGAGAGGTGC
>NW_024081167.1:1019951-1387643 GCF_003009895.1 Hyaena hyaena
AAAAAAAAAAAAAAAAAAAAAAAAAAAAAAAAAGAACCCTAACTATTTAAACCTCCACAGGAGCTCCTTGGTTCAATATTATATCCCCAGCATCTAGAAATGTCCCTAACAAATAGTATAAAAATAACTTTTTTGAATCCGTAAATAAATATGAATCCATGTTAACTATTTTTATATAAGGGCCAATCTGGAGGAAATAAAAATGTTTCTTGAACATGCCTTCAAACATTCAAAGTATTTTAAGTCCTGAGGGAAATCTGTTACAACCCAGATTATATACTTTTTTAACTAAAAGAATGTCGATGAGGAAGCTGGCACTATTTTTAGCTAATAAAATGCTAGTATAAGAGCCTGTTGGAGAGATAGTAACAAGAGGCTTTATAATCTCTCATCTTTATGTTGGTGTGTCTTATGAGAATCTCTCAAGTCTATTTGCATATACCTTCCATTTCATTCTTGAACAGTCATACTAATCATTTGTCCAAGGCAAAAATGACAGAGCCTCTTGGCTTTCCTCAGCGCCATTAATTACTTGTCAAGATATTTTATTAGAGATATTTAGAAAGTTATTCAGAATTTTAAAAACTTACAACGTTGACCTTAACATTGTCTCTGTTTTCTACCGTTTTCTATTGTAGGTTTGCTTTGTTGAGTAGAGGGTTAACCTTATTTTTTTAATTTTTAAATTTTATTTAAATCTAAGTTAGCGTATACATATAGTGTCATAATGATTTCAGCAGTAGAATATAGTGATTCATCACTTACGTATAACACCCAGTGCTCATCCCAGTAAGTGCCCTCCTTAATGCCCATCACCCATCTAGCCCATCCCCCCACCCAACACCCCTCAGTTTGTTCTCCGTATTTGTTAGAGGGTTACTTTAGAAGTAGGTTATCAAAGTTAAAATAACAGACATCCAGTTAAATCTAAATTTCAGAGCAAGACATCTTTTTAATATAAATGTCTCGTGCAGTATTTGAGACATACTAAAAAATAGTTTGTTATTACCTGAAATTCAAATTTAATTGGGTAAATTATATTTTATCTGGCAGCCCTATTTAGAGAGGACTCCCCTGATCTCTTACTGTCATTTTCCCAGAATTTCCAAGGTATGTTTTACTTTGGCTTAGTTCTAATGTTAAAAACATGGTATCTAACATATTTAGTATACACAGTGCTTCCTTCAGAGGACTAGCACTTAAGACTTCAGTGTCTAATTTTTTGCCTTGTTCTTTTAAAATTTAGTTTTGACATTCTTTAGGGAAACATCTGACTTATAAGACCTTACCTTTTTCAGTTATTAGCTCACTTAAATATGGGCTGTGGAGAACAGAATAAAAAATAGCCTTAAAGATAATGCCAACTTGCACCAGATTTTATTCATGCCAAGAATGAAAATAAATCCCACATTTTGAATCTGGTTAGAAAACAGAACAGCCACTTACCTGTAATTGTTATACACCCAATGTCTGATTACAGACAGACATAGTTACAAAGATAAATAACTAGACAGATCTTTTTATCATATATATCCCAATATGTTTCACAAAGCCATTATGAAAATGTATCTGATAATATATATATCTCGTAGGTCCACTTAGAGACAAGTGTGTGTATGTGCTTCCTCTTCTTTAGAGATCTGCCAATTGTTTTTTCCTTTGGCTTTAACTCCTTTCTCTATTGCTTCTTTCTATATCCATTTTAATCTGATTCCTTTGATGAAATTTTAAAAAATCAGTCTCAATATGTTTGAGAGAAATGATGCCTTTGCTTTTATCTAGGAAGTAGGAAATACACAATGGGCAGTATGGTTGTGGAGATAGCATGCATTGCCTGTTGTGTGGGAACGTTTTGATTTCATACAGCCTTTGCTGACACCTGGAAGAGCCTGTGTCTTACGCCCCACTGACCTTCCCTCTCTGTATGAAAACGAAGTTTTCATATTCATCTGCTTTCCTCTCACGACTCTTAGCTTAGCCTCCATACCTGTCTGAGAAAGAGAGTCCATATCATTGTTCAGTAGCCAGTTATGGTGTTTATCACCTCAAAGGAAAATTCTTCCTTATAGTCAGTCATCATTTCATGGGTCAAGTTTGGTGTTTCTTTTCCTCACAAAAGGTGAGGTGTAGTTGTGATGTATAGTCTTTTCTATTTCAGGAGATTATTTAGATCTGTGTACTATTTAAACTAAAAACAAATTCTGGAATGTGCTGTGGAGCACTGTATTTATAACTGTACCTAAAAGAATATACAGACATCTCAGTTTATATTCATTCAGGTCCTTTATCATTGGCTGGAAATAAATAACTGGAGTTATGCAGCCAGTGTGGGATATTTAGAGTCGGTTTCCTTGTCTGGTAATTGCTTATTTTTCATCCTGATTGATAATAACATGGTCTTTTCCTCTCCAGCACAAACGTGAAGATATGCGACAGCCCTTTCCATTGCACTCAAGAAGAAGCGAGATCAGTAGTTGAGCTGGTAAGGGGCAGATGTTCAGAGCATCCTTTAATCTTATAAATGGCATGGGGAAGTCTAGCAGAAATTCTGGAAACTCTAGCAATGAAATATATCAAGTCTTTTGGGAAACATAAAATTAAAAAATAACATTAGAAATTTATCTTTTTTAATTCAGGGAATTTAAATAAAAAAACCTGAAAATCTTTCAGCTTAGTTTTTAAATTGTCTTCTAAAGTACATTAACCACTTAAGCAATTTCATATGATGCTACTTTTCTTAATCACCAATAAAATAAATATCACCAATTTATTGTTTATATATATTTGCTCTCCTTGTACCCTTCTGTTCCTTCGAGTTACCCACCATCCAGTGTCTAAATTGCAACTGGCTGTTGGTACAGGTGCATTTTGGCTCAAGAAAAATGAAAGACTATTTCTCCTTTTTTTTCTATTTAGTTAGGCTCTCTTACAAGCTTTCCTTCTAGCTAAGGTGATGTCTTGGATTTTTACATGTCTGTCTTATTAATAATTCTGCCTGGAGGCAACTGAATGTATTAGGAAATAAATAGCTTGATTTAGAGACCACTAAATAAGAAAATTCATATTCATATACTTAAGTAACATTTGCCATATAAAGTGTGTTCAGGAGTAGTTTATAAATTAAGCTTTTTTTTTTTTTTTAATCTTAAACTAGTTATGAGCTATAAACTAGTGAATTTAGATCTTTAGGAACATCAAAAACGTTTACCCACTATGGCTGCCTTGAATTTTTTTCCCCACTGATTCATCAGCTGTTTAATTAGTACCTGTTTCCCCACTGATTAATCAGCTGTTTAATTAGTAACTGCTATGTGCGGTGAGATCCTACGTTCAGGGGATGCAGCATTAAAGAAAATGTGTAAAAACGCCTGCCTTTGTGTAGCTAACATTCTAGTTGAGGAAATGGATAATAAATAAATACACACGTAAAATATATACGGTTGATCCGGAACAGTGTGGGGTATTGGGAGTGCTGACACCCCTATACACTCGAGAATCCATGTGTAACGATGGACTCCCCAAAAACTTAACTGCTGAACGCCTACTGTCGACCAGAAGCCTTACTGATAACCATGAATAAATAGTCTGTTAACACATTTTGTATGTTATATGAATTATATACTGTATTCCTAGAATAAAATAAGCCAGAGAAAAGAAAATGTTATTAAGAAAATCATAAGGAAAATACATAGGCATTTACAGTATTGTACTATATTTATTCAAAAAAATTCATGTATAAGTGGACTTGAGCAGTTCAAACCCCTAATTGTTCAAGGACCGAATGTAGTGTGTCTGAATGCAATAAATGGTGTTGGGAAAATGAGCAGGGAAGAGGAGATGAAGTGCCAGGAGTGGGATTGGAGTTACAATTCTTTAAAAGGGAGACGGGGCAGCCTCACTAGGAGACTGACAGGAGTCAAGATTTGTAGAAGGTAAGAAAATGTGCTGAGTTACCATCCGAAGGTAGAGCATCCCAGTCCACAGGCCCAAAGGTCATGAGACAAGAGGGTGCCTGATATTTGATATGTTCAAGAAATACCCAAGGAACCACAGTGACTGGTGGAATAGAGTGAGTTCAGGGGAGACAGGAGGAGGCGAAATCAGAAATGTTTGGATCTGGGGGTGAAAGTGGTTGTAAATTACTGTGAAAGACCCTGTAAAATAGTCTGTAAAGAGTATCTTAAGAAATTTGTTTCTTATTCTGAATGAGATTTGGAACCACTAGCTGGTTTTAAGCAGAGGAATAAGGCTCTGACTTAGATTTTGACAGATCATTCTGGCTGCATGGGTGAGAATAGACTGGAGTGAGAGAAGGGAATTTGAGGGAAGCCGTCCTAGTAGTGCAGGACACAGTATCAATTTCTTTACTCCGAGTTTTCAGTTTTGTATATAAGTAGGTTACATTCTGAACTTAGTTCTTAGCAGCATTTGTTATTACTTCTTTAATGAAAAAGTAAAAGAAAACAAGAAACTTTTTATCTTTGTCCAAGGAGTCTCTCTCACTAATCTCTTATTTTAGGGGCACCTGGGTGGCTCAGTCGGAAGCATCTGACTTGATTTTGGCTCAGATCTTGATCTCACGGTTCATGAGATTGAGCTCTGCATCAATGCAAAGCCTGCTTGAGATTCTGTCTCTCCCTCGCTCTTTGCCTCTCCCCCACTCACACTCACATTCTCTCTCAAAATAATTAAATGAACATTAAAAATAAAAGTCTATTGCATTTTAGTTTTGGATTTATAAATAATAGATTCTTATCTTAAAATTAGCTGCAAGATTAAAGTTTCTATCTTACATCCTGTTTTTTAATTGTTTCTTGTATTAGTAGGAAAACAGTCCTTTTGGAAAAAAAAATTAGAGGATATGAATGTGATCTAGATAGATAGGTCTGAGGAACAAGATTAGAATTCAGAAACATTAACGTCCAGCTTTAATTACATGGTCTAGTAACTTTGTTGCTTCATAATAATGAAGGAAGAGAGTGCTATACTGATTTTTCACTGAGATCACCACAGTAGAGAATCCAAATGCAAGAAATCAGTCCCTCTTCACTACCTCTAATGGAGCATATCATATATGTGATTTCCCATTAAAAATGTGTAAGTCAAAGAATTGCTCTATTAGCAGCACCTAGTGATTCAAGAGCCCAAATTAGATAATACTTTCTTGTGAAGATTTTATTAACTTGTAATAATGAAATTTTTTTTGTAGTCAAAGCATTTTGACTTGGCATTTCATCTCTATAGAACCACACTGAGATATTTGAATTAGTATTATTCCTGTATGTATTCCAAGATCTCCCTATTTTGCTCTATACTGAACATTGCACTGATGTCAAACTACTTTTTTTCTTTGGTTGCTTAAAATAACTTAAAGATGTTAAAGTTATCCTTCAAACTTGATTATATTCTGACCACAGCAGTCCTGAGATTGTGTGGAATCAAATTGTAACCCCAAAGTTATTATTTATGGTGGGCTCAGAATGAATGAAGTCATTCTAACAAGTTTAATCAACAAGATCTATTTTAATAGAATACTCAGGACCAGTTGATTAGGTGAGATTTTAGGATAAATGAACTGCTTTAGTATATGGATAGTTTTAAAATACAAAAAAGAAAAGAAATGAGTTAAACTTCTGAGTGATTAATAGAACTGTTGCAGGATATACTGGTGAATATGTATTGAGCACAATTTAGTGTAGTAGCATTGAGACCAAAAAAAAAAAAAAAATCTTTAGTCACCTGACATTATGTACAAGTCAGTTAGGAAAAATATTGTCATTGTAACCAAGAGAAAATAAAAGCCAACAGCCTGATGAGTATTACTTGGAAGCATTTGAGAAAAAAATTAGAAGATATCTACAGAAGTAATTTGCCATGCTTAGGGCACAGATCTTGAGAACATTAGTGGCTCTGAGGAAGATGAGAATTGAAATGATGAAAAGAATTATGAGATTTTATTTATAAATAAAGATGTTTGAATTTATTCCAGTCGTGAAAGGCAGAGCTGTGTCAGAATAAGGATGTCAATGCACCAGGGACGAAAGGCAGAGAGCACTGCCCTCTGACTGGGTATTCAGGCCACAAAGTGGGCCTCTGGCAACATGAGTAAAGTTCTGTAACAGTTCAACCACAAGACCATCCAGTTATCTGTATTGGAATATTGTGTCAAGCGTTGTTTTTTTTTAACTTTAATGTAACTTTATAGCCAAAAACTATGGTATTCCTTCCCAATTCTTGAGGACTGTGTGACCAGAAATTGGAGCTTCATGTCCAGGAGCAAAGTGCAGAGCATTTATAGGCAACATCTGTGTGTTTGTATATGTATGTGCACCCATGATGTGATTTGTCAGATCTCATATTAGTTGCTATTAATGACCATTTATTTAACTACTGTGATTTACGATATTGCTTTTAAGATCCTTTACTGTATGTAAATATTTTTTGAAAGTAATTTGAGAAGATTGAAACAAAGTTTAAAAACTTAATCTAACAGACATACATTATTACAGAATCCATGTATATATAGTACATGTGGACATTTTTAAAAATTGAGTATTATATTAACCTACAAAGCGAGTTGCAAAAAATGCGAAAGAGTTGATGTCACGCAGACAACATCCTCTCTCTATAGTACAGTAAAATTACTGATCAGTTATGAAAATATTAAAAGAAACCCAAATCCATATGTTTGGAAACTAAAACCACTTCTGATGAATAAGTTATGCCTCAAATAAATGAATTATAAGAAATTATAAAATACTTAAAAGTTGAATGGCATCTAGGTTACTGTATATCAAAGCTTGCACAATGCAGCAAAAATAGTTTTTGAGAGCAGTAAAATAGGATATAGCAGAAATGAAGAAAATTGAGAGGCTAAACATCGAACTCAATAGTTACTCTGTTCTTTTTCTTGTCTTTTAATATTATAAGAAAGGAAATTACAGAGTAGAGCAAATATTTAATGAAAGAAAACAGATAATGGCAAGGATCAGTAAAAGCTGGGTTTCTTTTTTTAAGAATAATAATATAGGGGCACCTGGGTGACTCATGTGGTTGAGTGTCCGACTTTGGCTCAAGTCATGGTCTCATGGCTCATGAGTTCAAACCCCACATTGGCTCGCTGCTGTTGGCAAGGAGCCTGCTTCAGATCCTCTGTCTCCGTCTCTCTGCCCCTCCCCTGCTTGTGCTCTCTCAAAAATATACATTTTTTTAAAAAGGAGTAATAATATAAACAAAATTATTATAGATAGGAAGGATGATGAAAGAGAAGCACAAATAAACATACCAAGAATTAAAGACATAGTTATGGACATAGGAGATATTTAAATAATCAGAAGGGAATACTGTCAGATGCTTTTGGCAATACCTTTCTAAATAGATGAATTGACAGTTTTGTTGAAGATATAAATTATCAATATTAAATCAAGATTGAGTGGAAAAGTCCAAATAGAAAAGTATACATAGGGAATTTAAAAATAGAAAACAAAACAAAAAAAATAAAATAAAAAATGAATACGCTTATAACAGTTATAAAGAAAATAGTTAATCATGAAAATGGCAATTTCTCCTAGATTAATTAATGAAGTCAATTTATTTTTAATCAGAATCCTAATTGGGTTTTTAATTGAATTTGACAGGATGATCCTAAAATTTATATGGAATAGTAAAAGGCCAGGAATAACCTAGAAGGGATTGATAAATTTAAATGAAGTTTAAAAAAATAAACTGTAAACAGTTATTATAAGAGACCATAAAATAAGTTAAAACATACGCCATTGGTTGGGAGAAGATATTTGCATGTAAATGACATTTAGATCATAAGTTGCATTTAGATTATCAAGAAAAAGGTAACCTCATCAGAAAAAAAATGGCAAATACTAATGGACAGTTCACAAAAGAGGATACTTAAATGGCCAGTAAACATACGAAAATCAACTGCAGCTCACCAATAATCAGTGAGATGAAGGTAAGACACAGTACAATTTCATGGTTATCAGGCTTACAAATGTTTAGAAGTCTGATTTTAGACTTTTAGACACTGATTTTAGAAGTGTTTTTAAGCAAGCGAGAAAAGGAGACCTCTCATACTTGTTGATAAGTTTGACGGGAATATAAATTGGTACAACCACTTTGAAGAGCAATTAAGTCATTGAAAGTAAAGTTGAAGATGTTTACAATCCACTACTCAGAAATTACCCTTCTATGTACACATTCTTTAGAGATACTAATATGATCAGATGTGGGAAAATTGGAAACTGAATAAATGTCTGTGAATAAGAGCTGCGCAAATAAACTATAGTTTATTTCTCTGGTGGAATACCATGCCATACGAAATATGTAAATTAGAACCATGTGATTCTATATGGATAAAACCTGAAAGTGCAGTGTTGGGCAGAAAAAGCTTTTGCAAGCAAGACATAGTGCATAGTATGCAAAACACCCAAAGCAGTACTATATATTTTTAATGAATATGGACAGATACGGTATTCACATTTTAGATACATAAATAAGAATAGTAAACACTAGTGTTATGGTCATTAGAAGTTATTTCTGAGAAGGGAAATACAATTTTTATTTCTGATGAGTAGAGAGAAAAAAACTTTAGTTGTAAAGTTTCTGAAATAATGTTATTAACTCTTAAAAGTGTAGGGAGTAGATACGTGTTATGTATGCATGTTTGAAGTAGTCATAGTTTTAAAAATGTATATGCCTAGGAAAACAATAGAATTAATAAAACTAAAATATAATTTTTTTTAAATGATCAGTAAAATTGATACATCTTTAGCCAGAATGATCAGGAAAGAGAGGAGACAAGTCTTCAATGTTAGGAATGAGAGAAGTGACATCACTGCTGATTGTGACAGTTATTGGAAGAACAATAGGAAAATATTGTGAAAAACTTTACACCAGTAAGTTTGACAGCTTTGATGAAATGGACAGATTCCTCAAAATAGACTGCCAAAATTCCCTGAAGAAGAAATAGGCATAAACAAATTAAATGTGTACTTAAAAACTTTTCCATAAACACAACACTTGGCCTAGTTAGCTCCCACTACTTTTATTCAGCATTATAGGTTCTAGCCAGTGCATTAGAAAGAAAGAAAAGGCATCCAACTTGGAAAGGAAGATGACTTGAATGTCTGTGTAGAATATTCAATATAATCTACCTGAAAGCTACTAGAATAAGTGACTTTAGCAAATTTGTTGTAGGATACAAGATTACTATACAACAAACTACTTTAATTGTATATGCTAGCAATAAACAATAAATACATTATTTATAATGGCATCAAAAATATGAAACACTTAGGGAAAAAACTGGAAAAATTATGTGAAGAACCTGTGACCTATAAAGCATTGCCAACAGAAATCAGAGAACTAAATAAATGGAAAGATACATCTATAGGTCGGGAGATGCAACATTGTTATGTCAGTTCTTCTCAAATTTTGATGTATAGATTCAGTGCAATGTCAGTCAAATGCTAATATACTTTTTTGTAGAAATGAATACTCATATATGTAAATACCAGAGACCTCGAATAAGCAACCTTATGAAGAAGAAAGTTGGAATAGTAACTTCCTTTTTTCAAGACATTTTATAAAACTACAATAATCGGGGGCGCCTGGGTGGCTCAGTCAGTAAAAGCGTCCAACTTCAGCTCAGGTCATGATCTTGGTTTGTGAGTTCGAGCCCCGCGTCGGTCTCTGTGCTGACAGCTAGCTCAGAGCCTGGAGCCTGTCTTCGGATTCTGTGTCTCCCTCTCTCTCTCTACCTCCCCTGTCCATGCTGTGTGTGTCTCTCTCTCAAAAATAAATAAAACTTTTTTTTTTTTAAAAAAGCTACAATAATCAAGAGAGTTTAGTAATGGGGTAACACTAGACAAAGAAATGAATGGAGTTAAATACAGAAGTAGACCTACTTATATGTGCACAACTGATTTTCATAGTGATAATCTTTTAAATAAGTAGTACTTGAACAGTTGGTTATTCCATTGGGTACCAAAGAAACCTGACCTTGCACTTTATATGATAATTGTCTAAAATGTACCCTAGGCCAAAATTTAAAACCTAAATCTATAAACCTATTTTGATGTTGGGTAGTTAGGCAAAGTTTTTTAGATATGGCACTAAAAGCACAACCTATTTTTTAAAATCATAAATTGGATTTCATCAAAATTAAAAATTTCTTTTCTGTAAAAAGTAGACTTAAGAGAATGAAAAGAAGCCATATAGTTTAAGAAAATATTTGAAAATCATATACCTGAAAAAGGGACTAATATTAGAATAAATAACTCACAATTCATTAATAAGAAAATAAAACATCCCCTCACTTCCAAAGGAAATGTGAAAAAAGACAGACATATTATATCATGCCATTTATATAAAATTTTAGGAAATGTAAATGCTAATGTATGGGTGACACAAAACAGTGGAGAGTTTGGAAGAGATCCAGGAAGGAATGATTTCACAATTTCTTTTACAGGGACAGGAAGAAATTGGGGATGATGGTGAATATATATATTATCTTGATTGTGATAATGACTTTATGAGTTTGTATATATGTCAGAACTACTAAACTATGCTATAAATACAGTATGTACAGTTTGTTTCATGTCAGTGTTAGTCCAGAGAAGTTCTTAATGGAAACAAAAAAGGTTTGTTCTGGAGTCAGTTTGTCTAGGTTGAAATCCCAGGTCTTTCATTCATAACTTAAAGCAAATTATCTAACTTATTTATGCCTGGTTTCTTTATAAAACGAAGCTAATAATTATATCTTCCTAATAAGAGTTAAATTGGAGAGAATTGGATGAGATGATCCAGGTAAAATGTAAAGCAGGTAGAAAGTATTCAATAAACGTTGGTTTTATTGTCACTTGGCATTGATGTTGTTGAGTTAAGTTGACCACAGAGCGAAAAATCCTTCTATTCCAGCTTCTTGACTACTTCCAGTGATGAGGACATCATTCCCTCATGAGTTAGCCCATTGTATTGTTGGGTATTAGAAAAGTCTTTATGACTGATTTAAATTTTTCAGGGAGGATTAGTCCTATATTCAGAGACTTAAACAGGAATGAAGAGGAGGGGAAAAGAGAAGTTAGTTCCCTCAACATAACAACTTATTCTAATGCTTAACCACGTTTCCCATCTGGGAATTTTTGCCCAGAATTCTCCCACATGCCTTTATTTAAGCGCTTTCCTTGTATTTTGCTCTCTGAGGAAATGGACTGGGGAATGTTTGAATTAGGTAACGGTTTTTTAATATTTGGTGACAGTAGTCAAGAACTTTGTGACGTTGCACACCCAGACTCAGTGCATGCAGGACTTTGAGAAAGAACCACACTTATTGTTAAATTTCCAGACCTGCCTCAGACTCTGCACAGCCATGGGGATTAACAGTCTTAGAATCTAGGATTCAGGGCAAGGAGAATAAGCACACTCCTACTCTGTTGCAAGGTCCCAATCTCATGAGTCTCATAGCTCATAGGAGTGATGGAAAACACTAGCAACTTCTGGAACTGGGATGAGAGAGTACCTCTCAGAGAGTCTTAGCAGTCAGACTTTGTTTCTGCCTTCACATGGCCACGTTTCCCCTAAAAGCAATCTCAGGCAAAGCTGGAGCACACAAAGCTCAAAGATGGCAGTGGTGATGGTTCATGATGCACAATGAGTAGTACTTTGAAGGAGAAGGAAGAATTTCTCCTGTTGTTAAAAACATACTCTCTCTAAAATATAAAAGCGGGGGGGGGGGAGGGGGCGCGGGTGGTGTGCCTGGGCAGCCCAGTCAGTTGAGTGTTCAACTCATGATTTCAACTGATGTCATGATCCCAGGGTTATGGGGTCAAGCTCCAGAATTGGGCTTCACAGGAAGCATTGAGCCTATTTAGGATTCTCTCTCCGTCTCCGTCTCCTTCTCCCTCTGCCTCTCTCCCCTACTTGCTCGCTCTCTCTATCTCAAATATGTATGTACGTGTACACACCACACATACACACCCTTAGTGACTCCCTTTGGTAGATTTTAATTTTTTAGTGAAGCGTTAATATCCACACTGTTGTATGAAATTGGGGATGATTATTTTGTATTTGATGCCAGGACCCCTCAGCTAAATCGTGAAGAGCAGTATACTAGAATCAGATCCTGATTTATCAAGGAAAGACATTCTTTTTAAAAATTAATAATTAATTACCATAAAGATGTTTCTTTTTGGCTTCTCAACAGTTCACTCTGCATCACTACTCAAAGATGGACAAAAGAAATGAAAATAAAGTCAACCATTTTGTTAGATTGTAGCCAATTATATACATTATTGAAAGGAAGAGGCAGGAGATTAAACTTCCATAACTGAAAATACTTCTGCATTTTGTCTCTGGATAACAGAATTGGTCATATTTTGCTGGGTTTCTAAAGCAAAAATCAGAAAAGGAATGTAAAAGTAAAATTAATGTAGAGCAACTGCCTTATGAACTTTGGAAATATAATTCAACTAAAACCCTGAATGAAAACCCAGGAACTTTTTTTCCCTTTAATTTTGAACCCTTGTAATAATAAAGTGAGAGAATATCAATTCTCGTATAGTAAAAGCACAATTTTGTATTGTTTCAATCAGTGTATCATGTTAATAAACTTGAATAAATGTAACCTGCAATGAAAGATGCTCGAAAGGACCCAGTGGGATTTTCTGAAGGAGAGACACTAAGTACAGAGCAGTTGTGTTAATGGTTCATGTCAACTCAAAATACAGTTTATGCACAAAAAAAGACAGAAGCTAGAGTAAGCTTCTTTGGAGGGTAAAAGAAAGAGGAATACTTTGGTAATGCGAACTGTAGATTAGTTTGAAAGAAATTGAAGATACGAATATTCATGAGGAAGTATTTTTGGAGTGGGAAAAGGGGAAGATAGCATTTTTCAAATATAATTTATTGTCAAATTGTCTAACGTAAGATAGCATTTTTAGAATAAGAATATAAAATAATACTCTTGTGGAGAATGTGTATTAGATGATCAAGGGTGCCCACATTTTCCTAGTAAGTAACTGAAAATCCTTTCTGTGTTTCTAACCATGAAAATGTGTTAATAGTGACACCTGACAGAGTTGGGATTGGGTCAGTTTTAGGTACCTCTCTTAGTTATTCCACTTCCTATAAGAAGGTGTAGTTTGTTGTTTATGAATCAGGAGGCCATTGACTGTAGGTTAAAGAATTAAATAGAGCATGGGTATCCTACACCCCTTGTTGTTTTCAAATTTAAATGTCCATCTCTATTTTGGCATATGTTAACATGGAAAAGATTTGGAAAAAAAAAATGACCTCCAAACTATGATAGTTCTTATCTCTGAGTTCTAGACTTGTGATGTTGATTTTCTTTTATATAAAGCTTTGTGCACAGTGAATATATTTTACTGACCAAGAAATATATTTTAAGAATGAAGAAATAAAGGGGCGCCTGGCTGGCTCGGTAGAGCATGCAGTTCTTGATCTTGGGTTTGTGATTTCGAGCCCCATATTGGGTGTGATCACTTAAAAGTAAAAATCATCTTGAAAAAACAATGAAGAAATAACATTCTGGAAACTATTTTTAAAATAAAATGTGATGATGTTTCTGCTTCTGCTAGAGTAGTTTGTCCTCTGTCATCCTGAGGGTAATGAGGAGTTGCCCTGGCTCTCTGTTTTGTACAGGCATGCCTCCTGTTATTGCGGTTCACTTTATTGTGCCTCACAGATACTACATTGTACTCATATTGAGGTTTGTGGTTAACTGTGTGTTAAGCAGTGTTTTGGTGCCTTTATCTAACAGCATTTGCTCACTTTGTGTCTCAGTCACATATTGGTAACTTGTATGATATTTCAGACTTTCTTTATTATTATATTTGTTATGGTGATCTGTGATCAGTGAGCTCTGATATTACTCTTGTAATCATTTTGGGGTGCCACAAACCACACTCATATGAGATGGTGAACTTAATGGATAGATGGTGTATGCCTTCCTTCTGTTCTGTCTGGCCATTCCCCACCTAGCCCATAGAGAGGCTTTTCTATTGCCTGAAACACAACAATACTGAAATTAGGCCAGTTAACTCTAAAGTGGCCTCCCAAGTGTTCCAGTGAAAGGAAGAGTCACACATCTTCCATTTTAAATCAGAAGCTAAAAACGTTTAAGTTTCATGGAGAATGCACATGTTGAAAGCCAAGACACGCCAAAAGGTAGGCCTCCTGCTTCATAAAATTAACCAAATTAACACAAAGTAAAAGTTCTTGCTTGAAGGCTACTCCTGTGATCACCTAAATGGTAAGAAGGCAAAACAGCCTTATTGATGATACAGAGAAAGTTTGAGTGGTCTGGATAGAAGACCAAACCAGCCATAACATTCCCTTAAGCTAAAGCCTAATCCATGGAGCGCCTGGTTGGCTCAGTCAGTTGAGCACCCGACTTCAGCTCAGGTCATGATCTCACAGTTCGTGGGTTCAAGCCCCGTTGGGCTCTGTGCTGACAGCGAGCTCAGAGCCTGGAGCCTGTCTTTGGATTCTGTATCTCCCTCTCTCTCTCTGACCCTCCCCTGCTCACTCTGTTTCTGTCTCTCAAAAAATAAATAAATAAGACATTAAAAAAAATTGTAAAGCCTAATCCAGAACAAGGCCCTAACTTCTCTGAATTCTTTGAAGGCTGAGAGAGGTGAGGAAGCTGAAGGGAAAAAGTTGGAAGCTAGCGGAGGTTGCTTCATGAGGTTTTAGGAAAGAAGCCACCTCCATAACACAGAAGTTGAAGGTAAAGGAGCAAGTACTGTTGTAGAAGCTGCAGCAGGTTACCCAGAAAGTCTAGCTAAGATACAAGAGTGGCTACACTAAACAATGGATTTTTAGTGTGGATTAAACAGCCTTCTTTTGGAAGGTGATGCCATCTAAAACTTTCATAGCCAAAGAGGAGAGGTCAGTGCCTGACTTCCAGTGCTTCAAAGAACAGGCTGACTTGTCAGGGGCTAATGGTCCTGGTGACTTTATTGCCATCTCACAAAGCCTGAATGACAGCACATCTGTTTAAAGTATGGTTTACTGAATATTTTAAGCCCACTGTTGAGACTTACTGTTTAGAAAAAAGACTCTTTTCAAAATATTATCACTCATTGACAGTGCACCTCGTCCCCCAAGAGCGCCAACCGAGCTTGTATACAGTGTGATTCATGTTGTTTTCATGCCTGCTAACACAACATCCACTCTGCAGCCCGTGGATCAAAGGAGTAATTTTGACTTTCAAGTCTTACTATTTAAGAACTGCATTTCAGGGGCGCCTAGGTGGCTCAGTCAGTTAAGTCCCCGACTCTTGGTTTCGGCTCAGGTCATGATTTCACAGTTTCAGGAGTTTGAGCCGCACATCTGGCTCTGCACTGGCAGCCTGGGACCTGCTTGGGGTTTTCTCTTTCTGCCCCTCCCCCACTCATGCTGTCTCTCTGTCTGTCTCTCTCAAAATAAAAATAAAATACATTTCATAAGGCTATAGCTGCCATAGATAAGTAGTTCCTCTGACCGATCTGAGCAAAGTAAATTGAAAACCTTCTAGAAAGGATTCACCATTCTAGACATCATTAAGAAATTCATGATTCATAGGAAGAAATCATAATATCAAAAGAATAGGAGTTTGGAAGAAGTTGATTCCAGCCCTCATGGATGACTTTGAGGGCTCAAAGCATCAGTGGAGGAAGTAACTACAGAATGTGGTAGAAATTAGCAAAAGAGCTAGAATTATAAGTGGAGTTTGAAGATGTGACTGAATTGCTGTAATCTCATGATAAAAGTTGAATGGATGAGGAGCCCCTTTTTGTGGATGAACCAAGAAGTGTTTTCTTGAGATGGAATTTGTTCCTGGTGAAGATGCTGTAAAGATGGTTGAAGTAACAGTAAAGGATTTAGAATATTACATACATTCAATTGATAAAGCAGGGGCAGGGTTTGGGAATACTGACTCCTGTTTTGAAAGAATTTCTGCTGTAGGTAATATGCTATCCAACAGCATCACATGCTACAGGGAAATTATTCATGAAAGGAGGAGTCAGTCAATGTGGCAAACTTCATTGTTGTCTCAGTTTAAGAAATTGCCCCAGCCCCACAAACCTACGGCAACCACCACTGTGATCAATCAGCAGCCATCAACGTGAGGGCAAGTCCTTCCACCAGCAAAAAGACTATGACTCACTGAAAGCTCAGGCGATGGTCAGCATTTTTTCACAATAATTTCTAATTAAGGTATGTACACTGTTGTTTCAGACATGCTATCGCACACTATATTTTAGTAGACCGTAGCGTAAACATACTTTCATATGTACTAGGAAATAAAAAAATCCATGTGACTCACTTTACTGCAATATACGCTTTATTGCAGTGGTTTGGAATCACACTCCCAGTGTGTCTGATGTACGTCTGTATACCATGCATTTTCTTCCTCTCAAATGTTTGGCAGCCCCAGCAAGAAACAGCTGCTCATTTTAAACAGGAAATCTAAACAGCTAACTCTCCAGCAAACTTTGCAATAGATGTCCTGCACTATCGATAGAGTGTACCAGTTTCCAAAAAATAAACAGGTTACTGTTTTATAATCTGTGTAGTAAAACAGAGCTATCAAATCCCAAAGGCCTACCCTCAATGAGTATAATTTTTACACTGGTGTTACTTTCACACCCAGTTTTTACATAAGGTCTGTCATCCTCAAAACCAACCATGGTTAAGCATTTTCTCTGTGCTAGGAAAGTGAATAGAATTTTTCTTTTCTTTTTTTTAAGTACTTGGAAATCTTAAAGCAAGTTTTACATAAAATTTATACAGAGGACTTCTTTATTTACATTGTTACATCATTTCCTATGACAGAAAATAAAGCATATTTGATTAGCCTTTTTCGTAAAGAGTAGGGGGAAAATGAAACCATTTATTTTTCAGGAGAATGTATTAAGGTTCTCCAAAGAAACAATAGAATATGTAGATATATGTAAAAAGTTATAATGGAGGCTTAGTGAGTCCAAAGTCTGAGTAGACCAGCAAGCTGGAGGCAGGGGAAGTCCAAAGACCGTTTGCTAGAAATTTTCCTCTTGCTTGGGAGGCTTGTCTTTTTGTGCTATTCACACCTTCAACTGATTGGTTGAGGCCCACCCACATCATGGAGGGCAGTCTGCTTCATTGAGAGTTTACCAATTTAAATGTTAATCTCAGCTAAAAACACCCTCCAAGGTGACACATTAATCATCACAGGGACTATTTTAATATTGCTGAAATTTAAGTTTTTCTTCCTTACTGACTTGATCTTATTTGGTACCTCTCTTATACCCAAGTAGGGAGGGCCCTACTGTGGGTTCTGCTTTGTGGAGGGTCCTGCTTTGGTCTTCATCCAGTTACATCCCTCCCCACAAGACCAGGGAACCATAGTTGTGCATTCACCAGGAGCCAAGCCCTCCCATTCCGTACCACCCTCTAGCTACTCAAGAACCTGGAATTCTTTGCCCAGATTGCTACAAGCCTGTTCCCACCGCCTTTGTGGGCATTTCTCCAAGTCTGTGCTCATTCCTTTGTGAATCGTGTGCTTTTTATTTCTGCAGGGGCCAGTGGGTGGCTGTTTGGAGGTAGGGTGTGTGTAGATTTGTGGCCTGGAGTTTCTGCCCTTGTGCAAACGAGGCTCTCGTTACAGACTGGAGTCTGAGGAAGGAAGAGAAGTGGGGCAGAATGAGGGCCCTGTGCCTCTCTTCCTTGCTCAGCTGTGTTCCGGCAGTCTCTGAGGTGTCTAGAATGCCAAGCAAGGCTCCCAAGTCATTACAGAAGTATATTTACCAAGATAATAGGATAGAACATACATTATATTCCGTTTATCACTGTGTTAGCTTGATTTCTAACTTCTAAGTATTTCCATATAGGGTATGTGATTTTTCCATTTGTACCTTTGCCCCAGACCTCACATGTTGGAGGAAGATCTTTCCTATTGAGGAAGAGCAAATTCAGAGAATTAGAGTTAGAAGTTGATTATTAAATTTGACATCTGAAATGTGTTACAAAATCTGGGTAGTGATTATCCGTAGGGGAAAAGAGGTTATGATTGGGGAAGGGCCTGGCCTGTTCCATTTCTTGAGTTGGATGGTAACTGCATAGATGTTATCTTCGGGCTTTGTATATTCCTCTACATGGATGAGGGGTCTCTCAATAAAACAAGGCGGAAGAAAAAACTAAAAAAAGTATTGTTCTTAATTATGGGAAAAAAAATCTATCTCAGAAAAACCTTTCTCTCAAACTTGTCTATCACAGATTATACTACATCTGTTGTAAAAATCTTGACCTAGTCATGGAAGTGAACAGAACAATTAATTTAAATGCTCTGGAAGATGGCTAAATAAATCCCGTAATGTGTAGTGTGTGTGTGTGTGTGTGTGTGTGTGCACGCGCGAGCACATGCGTGCGCATGTATGTGCCTGACGTGTCTATGAATGTGTGTGTTGGATTTGTGTCCTCCAGTCCTCAGCCAGAGATACAACTGAAAGAAAACCTCTCTCTCTCCTCTTCACATTCTCAGCGGTTCCCATGGGTTAATGAGAAAGATATTTTCAAGCATGCTTTTTCTGTTTGACTCTGAGTCTGTGGTTTGTTTATCTGAAAGAAGAAGCAGTGATTATTAAAGGCAAAGAGAAGTACTTACTTTTTTCAGGTTAGAGAACCATTGCATGTAAACTGTGTTCTGTAGTTCCATGGGGAAAAAAAACAACATTTTGGATGTAGTTTTCACATCTAAACATTCATAACAGAGATTCATCGCTGTCTTTCAGGTGTCCTCGTCACTGAATAAGGAGAGAAATGAGGAAGGTATGGTATATTTTGGTTCTTGAGGAGCTAGATGTGTACATTTGTTTATAGTGGTGGAAACCATTTAAAAAAAGTACAGTACATTAAAGTTATATAAACCAAGTAAAATACTTTTTTAAATAGGCATGAAAATATTCAAATGAAATCAATTATTGTATAATTTCAGAAAATGAGAAGGAGCACATTTACTACTTTTAGGCTAGACAATAGTTTTGATTATGTTAGTGACTTTTTTGGTGAAGCACCGAAAAGTTTTCAGATAATTCTGATAAAGTTAATGAGACTCCAGATAATCCGAATCCGGGAGATTTTCTTTACTATCTCATCATTTTAATGAATCATTCATTTTGAGTAAATATCTTATAATCGTAATTTATAGTAGGGTGGAAAATAACTTTTTTTTTTTGCCATTATTTGAGCTGTTTTGAGAAACAAGGAAAAATGTTCTGTAATAAAAATTCCAGAAGAAAAGCGTAGACACATATCATTTGTCTTTGAAACTATGCAAAATTTTTGGCGCTTTATTTTAATATAAAACATTAGGAGAGCATTCGACTTGCAAAATTGGAGGAAAAAAGAGAACTGTGTACTCTGTCAAGTTCTACGATGTTTAGAAAAGAACAAATCTGTAGACATTTCATGGGAAAGCAAGCTATATTCCTTATATAGGAAACTAACAGATTGTTTCTCTGCAATAAGATATCATTTTTTGGATATTTGACAAGTAGTCAAATTTTACCGTACAGAGGTTTTTCCCTAGACCTTTCATGCTGACGCAAGGGCCTAACTTCTGTGTAATTCAATAGAGACTAAAATGATCCAGAAAGATGTAGGAAATAAAATGGGAAGACTCTGGAGTGTTTAGCCCAGTTTATATTAGCCTTGAGCCAAATGAGAGAACTTGGGACAAGTTTTAAGGGGGGTAACTTTAAATAAGGAAACGTGTACTACCAAGCTCATGATTATTTTTATCTGCCTAAATATTCCTGAAGGTGTAACTGAAATTTGTCTCCCCTGCGTCTCTCCCTCCCTCCCTCGCTGTCTACCCCTCCCTGACACCCCATTCCCCCATTTCAGACACACAGCAAGTATGGCACTTCCTTGGCAAGTGACTGGAACGTCTGCAGTTCTGCCATCAAGATTCCAACCTCCGAGGACTCCACGACTCCCTCTTTTTGAGATAAATAATATGTAAATAAAGACTGAAATTTTTGAATTATTTGGTATATTTATTGATACGAAAAGATTTTGTTTAATTTCATAGCAGAAATTAAGAAGCAGTGGGTTTTGACCAGTTCTAATTTCTAAGGCCAAAGGAACCCAACAATTTTATTAGCTTTTATTTCTATAGGTTAATGTAGAAATTACAAATCTAGTAAGTCAGTTAGGTTTTTATAGATACTCTCATTTTCACCTATTATCTTTTTTCTTTTTTTTTAATTTTGTTTTTAATGTTTATTTCTGAGGGAAAGAGAACAAGTATGAGCAGGAGAGGGGCGCAGAGAGAGACAGAGAGGGGGAGACACAGAATCGGAAGCAGGATCCAGGCCCCGAGCTGTCAGCACAGAGCCTGACACGGGGCTCAGACCCATTAACCGTGAGATCGTAGCCTGAGCCGAAGTCAGACACTTAATCAACTGAGCCACCCAGGCGCCCCATGTTATATTTTTTTCAAGTTGCTGGTGGAACCTTTCTTTAGCCAACATGTGGCCTCTTCTTAGTCCTGTGTACGTGTGTTTACATTTATTAAGGCTCTTTCCTATAACTGCCTGTCTTGGAGGCCTAAACTCTCTGAATCTCATTCAGGCCCCTTCGTTTCAATTCTTATCTGTCTGATGATGACACTCAAATCTACAAAAGAAGCCCAGGTCTGTCTCTTGGACCTCTCCTCAGATTCCCTTGACCCCTCGCCCGGAACTGAACTCTTACCTTCCCTGGTTTGTCAGCAGTGGATTTAACATTCTCCTAGCCCCCTACTCACACCCTTCAAATCATATTGAACCTCCCTTTTCCTGTCTTTATTGATGAGGATCATCTAAATGTTTCTTTTCCCTCTCCATTCCTTTATACCCACGCTGTGCCGGTTTATCCCCCTTCGGTCACTCGGACCCACTACCAGCCTCACGGCTCTTCTCTGGGCCTCCCAGCCCCAGCCCTCGGCCTCAGGCTCCCCGGTCCACCTCCACTTCATGCCTTCTTGTCTCCTCCACAAGTTATTCTGCCTCCGGCTTTTCTCCCTTTCATACCCATCCTCCACTTTTCCAGGTATTTTCCTAAAACATAGGTCTTCACCTGTTAACATTTTTCTCAGAATGCCTTCAATGGGGTTTCCTTGTTCTTGGAGAATAAAAATCAGACCGTCTGATTTCCTCAGGAGTCCCACCTCCCAACCACACCATGCCCCTCACCCCCTTCCAAGCATGTCTTCTATGTTCATGCACTCCCTACACTCCCTACCTCCCTTGCCAATCCTGTTCACAGCTTTCCCTCCCCCTTCCTTTCTGTTGTCCTTATGAGTGTTGTATTTGCATATGTCTTGAGGTTTACAAAGCACTGTTAGAATAGCTACCATTTCTTGAGCACCTATTGTGTACCAGGTACTATTTTAGGTGCACCGAGTGCACACGCCCTATAAAGTAGAAATTACCCACTTCATACTGCGGCTCTGAGAAGCTCTCTAACTTGCCTGAGGTCACACAGTAAGGTTCACAGCCAGAATCAGAACCCTTGACTACATGGCTCTAAGGCCTGTGTTTTTCCACCCTGCTGTGCATGCTGCTTCCCCCACAGCCACCTCGTGATGTAGGCAAAGCTCGAGTGCACCTGTCACAGAAGAGGAAACAGGTGCAGACAGTTTACATGATTAGCCCAGGTGACATAGTCACTCTCACTTGAGATGTCTTTGGGAACATGTAAACTTCGAAGGACATCAAAAAATGTGAGGAGAGAATCTTGTTTTTATTTATTGATACATTGACTTTTTATGTTGTGGAAATAATAAAACAGGGAAAATAAGGAATAAATATTATTGCAGTAGTTGTAAACAGTAGGTCAAATTATCAAAGCATAAATTACTGGGCTTGTGGCATACGGCACATTAATTTCCTGAGAGTTAGAAGAGAGAGGCGGTGTCTGGTGGGACAGCTCACACCTGCTTTAGTCCTCACCTCCTGGAAGTCAGGGGTGCTTACATGCTGCCTGGTTAGTGAGCCCTACTCACTGCAGTATGATTGATCAAAATTGTCTTCACAGTATATGAGTTTGCATAGTTATCTTTAAAAATGCATAATGTTGAATTTTTTCTCTTATAAATACCTTTCTGCATTGCTACATGGTCATCATTATAATGGCGGCAGTTACATTTAATTGAATGGCTATTTCATAGTGTCTTCCAAGCTAGCTAATCTCATCTTCACCAGCTCTTTCCCATGGAACAATTGAATTGATGTTATACTGTATAGTTATAAAGGAAAACTGGGAAAAAAAACAGTGAATCATTGTTAAAATTGACTAAAACTAATTAGGAAACTGAAAGTGACCATGGTTGGGGTTAGGGAACACTCACATCCAGTTCCTATGACTATGAAAAAATTAAAGGGGGTGGACTATCGATTCATTTTTCTCAACCTTGCTCTTATTACAAATGTCTGAAATTTTATAAGGTTTTATTTTTTACATACAAAATCATTTCATGCATGGTATATGTAATATCACACCGCTATTCTGCAGAAGGAGCACACTGAATTTCATAAAATCCACTTCTCCATCAAGGACTACAGGTGTTTTTAGCAGTTGGTGTGCTCATTAGTAGTATTTGATGATTTATTCCCAGAAGAGGGATCATTGCATTGTCATTTGCAAAGACATGTCTTTTTTTTCTTAATGTTTATTTATTTTTGAGAGAGAGAAATGGCGGAAGGGCAGAGGGAGGGAGACACAGTATCTGAAGCAGGCTCCAGGCTCTGAGCTGTCGGCACAGAGCCCAACACAGGGCTTGAACCCACGGACTGTGAGATCATGACCTGAGCTGAAGTCGGACGCTTAACGAGTGAGCCACCCAGGCGCCCTGGTAAAGATAGGTCTTGTGACTGCTCATTTATCTTTATTACTTACTACCCTCTTATCATACAGGGGCTCGCATCTTTAATTTCTGGGTAGCATCTTTTTTCATCATCCTTGTACCTTTTTTTAAAATCTTTGTTTTTGAGGGACAGCGAGAGTGAGTGTGAACAGGGGAGGGACAGATAGGGTGAAAAGAGGATCTAAAATGGCCTCTGTGCTGACAGCACAGAGCCTGATGCGGGGCTCGAACTCTCAAACTGTGAGATCATGACCTGAGCTGAAGTTGACGCTTAACAGACTGAGCCACCCAGGTGCCGCAGTCCTCCTTTTACATTCTGTCCAATGTGTGTGTGTAATCACTGTTCACCCGTGGGGTCTGTGAAACATGTGCTTAAGAATCACTTAGAATGCTTCTTAAAAATCTTCCCAGCTTTCCCTAAAAATCTGCTACATCAAAATTTTGATGGCGGGGGCCAAAAACATGTTTTCCCCTCATCCCCATGAGTCTTACAAATTCAAGTTTTAAACCCATTAGTTCAGATAATTGAGGGATAGATCATTTTGGGAATTTCTCCATGTTGATGTTCTCATGTTCTGTTTGAGACTATTCCCCTACAAAGAGGAGGAAGAAAATTAGAAATCTGCCTTTGTAGTGAGCTCATGCACAGAATGTTATCATTACTTCCTGCTAGAAAAAAAAAAGTTAATACTAAGTTTAGTGTTAAATATTAAATGTGGTTTTGGTGTCAAATCAGAAAAACTTAACTCCCAGTGAAGATAACTTGATTTCCTAAGTTACCAAACTTGTCCAATAAAGTCGCTGAGCACCTAAGACTTGGACACCCCACCAGCCCCACACCTGCCATCTGCCTTCCTGAGGCTCAGTGAGAGATGAGCCTCAGCTTCTGACATGACAGCCTCCGAGGAGTTGAAACAGCAAAGAGGTGGCTTCTGACAGGAGCGGCAGAAGACCGTGGTGGCGACAAGGCACAAGAGCTTTATACAGTGGTTAACCCCAGCTTCAGGTCAGGGCTGCCGCAGCGGACCTGACATTTACCCTATCTGGATGACCTGCTGAGAACAAACTCCACTCCTCAGGTTATTCCCCAGCTTAAAAGGAGCTAGGAGCCCAGTGCAGCCAGAGAGAAAGGCAGAAGCTGTTCTTTTCTTCCGGCCAAAAAGTATTTCTTGAGGTCTCTTTATGTCAGGACCAACAATGCATCCATCAGTCACACCCCGAATGCCATGATTCTAAAGGTACCTTGATAGACCCTGAGAGGAAAGCTGTCAGAGCATCTCTTCTCTTTTCAGAGTACCCGAGTACATCAAGGGCTCTTTCCCCTTTTTAAATACCTGGCTCCTAAGGGGTGAATTGTGCAGAAAGATTAGGGGAGTTAATTACAGCAGTCCTGCATGCACCCCACCACAATGATTTTAACTAGCCAGCCCTCTGTTCCTAGGGATGCTTCCTCATTTTTTGCTATTTTAAAATTCAGTAATTATTTATTGACTACCTATATATGTGCCGGGTACTATTCCAAGTTCTTAAGATATGTCCGCGTGAAACAGACAAATCCCTGCCCTTGTGGGCCCTGCATTTGTGTGGGGAAGACAGGTCAGGAACACTGTAGTAATTTATATCGTACGTGGAAGAGAAAGAACAGGGTAAGGGGAATCGACAATCCAGCTTGTGTTCGAGGGTAGGAGTGTGAATTGAAATTTTACATTGAGTAGTTCAGGGCAGGCCTCACTGGGAAGGTGACAGCCTGGCCACAGGTTGAAGGGAAGCGGAAGTGGGCCCACGTGGGTCTGGGGGAAGGGGCGCTGAGGCAGAGGGGACGACAAGAGCAAAGGCCCTTGAGCAGCTGCGTGACTGGTTTGCCCGAAGAACAGCAGGCACAGCAGAGATGAGGGCCCGGAGGTGACAGGGAGAGTATGCAGCGTCTTGTAGGTAAATGTAAGGACTTGGCCTCACACTCTGATAAAATCAGGAGCCGTGAAGGGTCCTCAGCAGAGAAGTGGGTCACTCCACTTGCTGTGTTGGAAATAGACTGTTCTGGAAGTGAGGGGTTGGGGGCAGTGCAGGGCAAGGATAGAAACAGGAAGATCACTTAGGTTTCTATGGTCATCTAGCAAACTGGCAAGCAGATTGTCCCTGTTTGAGATCATTTTCTTAGTATAAGTTCCATAAGATAGAATCACAGAATAAGAACATTTTAGGGCCAAATAGATTTTCATAAGTGTTGTTCCACATTACACTGCCACCAGCAATATATGACATTTCTAATTTCTTTTCTCCTACCCTTCCTATGATAGGATATTTTGTTGTTGTATTTGCTTTATTCAAAATGGGTTTAAAATTTTTCCTATGTATTTACTAGTAATAGTGCCACCAATGTTCTGTTTATTTTATTTACCTACTTTATCTACTGGATCTTAATGTTTTTATCAATTTATATGATATTCTTAGTCGTAGGTGCAAAAATTGAATCCTGAATACTGTATCCAAGTTTAAAGAGATTAGCCCACTTTCAAATAAAAACGCTAAACTTGGGCCCAGAGAATATTTATGCTGAGCGAATTGAGGAAGCAGGGGCAAAATCTAATTTTCCTTGTTTCAAGCAGAACTAACTATAGGACTGTCTTCATTATGTCATTGCTTCCTGATCTCTGTTAAAAGTTAAAAATGAAAAGCAAGATAAATGTTTGGAGGTTTTTAAAGTTTTTTTATTTATTTTGAGAGAGGGCGTGAGAAAGCAGGGGAGGGGCAGAGAGAGAGAGAGAGAGAGAGAGAAAGAATCCCAAGTAGGCTCGGCACTCTGCAGAGCCCGATGCGGGGCTCAAAGCCATGAACTCCTGAGTTCATAACCTGAGCCTTAAATAAAGAGCCTGACGCTTAACTGACTGAGCCTCCCAGGTGTTCCAGCAAGATACATGTTTTAAGACTAACACTCTAAATTAAAAATGGATAAAATCTAGTAGGACTAGTACAATTTTAAAAGAAATCATGAAAAAGTGCCAAACAGTGAGACTCATCCAAAGCAGCTAACACCTGATGGCAGACATGCCTCTGTGGTCCTCGACCAGGAGAATTTGGCAATTGGCAAGATCAGGGATTACCATCCTTCAGTAAGGGTTCTCTCCATGTGGGGACTAGAACATACATACTAGGATTCAGGGCAGAGTCTCATACATCCGGAGCCTTCCTGTGCACCGGCAAATGAAATCTGCTGAGTCCACAGTTAAATCAGCAAGTAGACTTTGCTGTTCCTTCCTGTCCACAGCAACAGCGACGCTCAAAGGCACATGCTCAGGGCCCCACCTGTGCAGGAGATGCCTGCAAGCTTCCGGTGCCAGGGCAGGCACGGGTGCAACAGAACTTGAGTTCTTGGCTCCGAGACTGCGGGATGTCCTTTTCCTTGTATCACGATGCTTTCTGAGCTCGCTCTAATCCTCACAGCCCAGCTCAAATGCTGCCGGCTCTGTGAAATCTTCCCCAACCCTCCTGTTGAAGTCAGTCATTTTCTCCTCTGTGAGGGGAGACTGGCACTATTGATTTACTCCTCCTTCCCAGTATTTGGGTCATTCTGGCTTCTATCAGAAGTGTTCATATTGTCTCTGCTGCTGGATTATAAACTCAGAGCAGAGCTTGTATCATGACAATTTTGGCATTTTTGCTTTGCACATTAACAATTCATGTTTGTTGTATTATATTGACACAACATCTTTCCATTATACTAATTACGCTAATTAAATTTAGAGGTTAAGTGGATGCCTGGAAATCACAGGCCTTTAACATCTGCACTCAGTGTTTCATTACTGCAATTGAAAGCATTTTGGGGGGTATCTCTGCCGTGTTCTCAAACCCACGTAGTATCTTTGAAATATAAGAATCTGTTCCTTTTAGGGATCTTCAAAAGAGGAGATTTAACATATCTACCATAACAGTGCTTTTAACTTAGCTTGCTTTTTTTTTTTAATTAAAAAAGTGTTTTTCAATGTATTTATTTTTTTAGAGAGAGAGAGACAGAAGAAGGCAAGTGGGAAAGGGGCAGAGAGAGAGGAAGACACAGAATCTGAAGCAGTCTCCAGGCTCTGATCTGTCAGCACAAAGCCCGACGCGGAGCTTAAACTCACAAACCACGAGATCATGACTTGAGCCAAAGTCAGATGCTTAACCGACTGAGTCACCCAGGTGCCCCAGCTTTGTTTTATTTTGATATATATAGTCCTGATCACTGTACTCTGAGACCTCCTCATAAATCTTAGGTATAAAGTTAAGTATTACATTTCTTTTTTTCCAAGTTGTACAATTCTTGGTTCCTAAAATTTTACTCTTCATTGAGAGTTTTCTTGGAATCCTTTCCAAATTATCTTCCCTTTTTCTTTGGCTGTGGAGCCCCTAAATGAATACAGTAAACATCTGCTCAGTATAAAAAATAAAATAAGTGACTAAAAAGAAAAGAAAAAAATGGATCCTTGACTTTTTATGCATTCCATATACCTTTTTTTAAAAACTAATTTTTAAAAAATTTATATCCAAGTTAGTTAGCATATAGTGTAATAATGATTTCGGGAGTAAAATCCAGTGACTCATCCCCTATGTATAACACCCAATGGTCATCCCAACAAGTGTCTTCTTGCCCATTTAGCCACCCACAACCCCTCCAGAAACCCTCAGTTTATTCTCTGTATTTAAAAGCATTTTGGGGCACCTGGGTGGCACGATCTCAAAGTTTCTGGGTTTGGGCCCCACGTCGGGCTCTGTGCTGACAGCTCAGAGCCTGGACCCTGCTTCAGGTTCTGTGTCTCCCTCTCTCCACCTCTCCCCCATTCATGCTTTCTCTCTGTCTTTCAAAAATAAGTAAACACTAAAAAAAATTTTTAAGTCACTTATGTTTTGTCCCCCTCCCCGTTTTTATATTATTTTTGCTTCCCTTCCCCTATGTTCATCTGTTCTGTATCTTAAATTCCTCATATGAGTGAAGTCATGATATGATATTTGTCTTTCTGTGACTAATTTTGCTTAGCATAATACCCTCTAGTTCCATCCATGTTGTTGCAAATGACAAGATTTCATTTTTGTTTGCCAGGAGTAATATTACATTGTGTGTGTGTGTGTGTGTGTGTGTGTGTGTGTGTATACACACACCACATCTTCTTTATCTGTTCATCAGTCGATGGACGTTTGGGCTCTTTCCGTACTTTGGCTGTTGTCAATTGTGCTGCTATAAACATTGGGGTGCATGTGCCCCTTTGAAACAGCACACCTGTATTGGATAAAAACCTATAGTGCACTTGCTAGGTCTTAGGGTAGTTCTATTTGTAATTTTTTGAGGAAGCTCCATAGTGGTTTCCAGAGCGGCTGCACCAGTTTGCATTCCCACCAACAGTGCAAAAGAGATCCTCTTTCTCTGCATCCTCGCCAATATCTGTTGTTGCCTGAGTTGTTAATGTTAGCCGTTCTGACAGGTGTAAGGTGCCATATACCTTTTTAATGCAGCCTAGATTATTTTGTGCTTTCAGAAGCAATGATTAGTGTTACTTATTTTTTCCCCTCCCACATGAATAAGTGATATCTAGAAAGAAAATTTCTCTGAAAGGGAGTTTATCTATTATTAGGATTTAAGGCATTTTGAGTATTTTTACATAAGATTCCTCTAATACTCTAGGAAGGAAAGTTTAACTTACATAAAAACAATACCTAATTGTAAAAATACTAAAGGCTGATCATCACATGTTTTCTGCTGCTCGTTCTCTGGAGTAGACAAACATAAACATAAAACACTTAAAAATAAAAATAGGCTCAGGGCCCAAAGACCAAACTTCTTGTTCCAGAGTGCCTTCCTACATGGGTTTCAGTATAATTGTTGATAGTAACATCCGTGTTTGAAACTTGACCTCCCACACTTGAAAGTAGAAGTAACACATTTTGATTTTCAAAGCAGAAGTGTCACGAGAAATACAGCGATAGAAGGCCTCAATAATCTTGAGAGCAATAGAACAAATGAGAAAAATATACACTGAGAAATTAGAAAAATGAAACCCATGTGGATCTAATATAAATACTTTTCGCTGAGGAACTCTCATGGAAAATGGCTTTAAAGGACATTGGTCGCACTTAAAACTCCACTTACCCTAAACCGTACTTCAGGGAATGATTTTTTCACTGAAAATTTAGTTTTCTCCTTTCTTTCTCCAACATCAAATGCTGCTCCTCTGATTTCTCCTTTATTTTTTTTAGAGCAATTTGTCATTGCTAATTTATTCATGAAGATTTTGGAAGTTCCTGGTAGCTTCTCAAACCATAATTTGATTTTTACCAATACTCATCCCAGCCTCTATCCTCCTGGCCCTCAAAACAAATACTACACACAGAGTTTTCAGTAGTATTAGTGTTGTCTCTAGAATATACTGAACCACTCAAGAATAGATTTCATGTAATTCGGCAATCAGCCAAAAACACTCCAGCTATTGGCTATAGGTTGCTTTTCTGAGCCTAAAGGATTTACAACGTGGAAGGTTTGGAACTGGAGAGAATCTTGCGTGTAAGATGGGGTAAGTCAAGTCCAGAGGGGATAGTTGCCTGCAGCCATCTAACTAGCCAGGAGGAGAGACCCACCAGAAACTAGATCTTCTGAATGCAAGCCTGGTGTTTCGATTTAGCTTTTAGTATTTGTCATGGTTTCCGGTGGACTTGGCCACCTTCAAAGTAGAAAGGTAATCACTTGTCCCTTCGAGAGGTATGTATTTAAAAAGAATTGTCATGACTGTGGAAATGAAGATACGCAACATTTTGCCATTCTTGGCTGTAAATCTCTTCCCAACTAATGGTTAATTAAAATGTTTGTGGTTTCAGTACAAAACAGTATTCTTTGTACGGTGATTTCTTTTTTGTAATAAGGACTTCCTGGTTGGCTCTCAAACCCTAATTTGGTATTTAGTACAGTCCCGATTTTTATCGAAACTTAGAAAATAGTACTTGTGATTGCCTCAGCCACTTTTTCAGGCAAAATTATGTTTAGTTTTTCTGTATGAGTCTGACAGTAAGCTTTTTGCTCATCTTTGGCATGTTTCTAGCCTGTGGCTCCCAGTATCCCATACTGAGGACAGGAAAGAGGTGAATGCAAATCAGTGGCTGTTTTCCCCTTAACGTTTACACTGGGCTATGAAACTGTGGGCCAATCTTAAGTTTTTCACGATGTGTCAGTACTTTGAGCAAATGGCAGGAACATTAACCAGCAGCGCCACTAAAAATACTGTCTTTATACTAGCATCTGTTTGGGTGGATGTTTTCCCATGGCACAGAACAAAAAGTGCAACAAATTAGGTTTGCCACTCCTTCCTGCTTTTTTCCAATGTGCATTGAATGAAAGATTTAAAACAGACAGAATTCCAGAGAAAACAGGTGGCGTGGGAGCTGGAATTGATGTTGGCCAAATATTCTGCAGCACAGATTCATCCTTTCTAACCAATTGTCCATCCCGTGAAAGCTCTTTGCAATTTATTACAAGAAACATATTATGTGAGGAATGTGAAGGGCTGGCCTCAGGGTTGGATAGTTAGAGGACAAACAATTATTTGCTGATACTGACATGCACATAAAAGTGGCCAGCTTAGAATGCAATTTCAATTTAGATTAGTACTAATTTCTTTGAGAAAGGAGATACTTTTTACATGCAAATCGCATTTGGCTTCTTACCCCCCTTTCCTCCACTTGAATGGGCAAACATTATTATAACATATTATTATATATTATAACATATTATTATGTTATTACAACATATATTTGACTGTTTTGGTGTGTGTACCCATATGTGGGGTGTAAGGTGGTACCTCCTGGAGAAAAAACGGGAGAAATGATGAATCTGTGTTTGGTTTCTCCACAAACAGAAATCTGACTATTGCCTTAATAGGACATAAACCTTTGATGACAGAATCAACTTAAAAATTCTGCTCCCGGGAAAATAATTCACAAAAACAATTATCTCCCGTAACTGGTGAAAATAGGAGTACAACACCTTCACGTATAAGGAAATAATGATAGCCTCAGATAGGGATGGGGTGTCCTTTTTCGCTCTTTACAATCACAGAGAACATGGGCATTAACACCAATGTTGTGACACTATCATAAGAAGGGGTTAATGATCTTCATTTCTTCACTGCAACTGGTAATTTGGTGATGTGGCAGCCTGATTTGCACTAACTTTGGGAGTAATGTTAGAGTCGTTTCATATTTTAAAGAGAATCTTTCCTGCTATTCTCACTTATCCAAGACCCCTGAACCAATATGCTCTATTTTTATATTTTGAAACATAAAATATTTCAAAGGCAAAAGAATTTTTGGATTCAGGCAAAAAGAATATTACATCAAATATTAATCAAAGAATATTACACGTGTAGGAAGAATGTTAGCTGAGTGACCATGACAAGAAGTCATATTGAAAGACTCACATGACATCACAATCATGAGATTACTTTTAGGCTGAGGTGTCCCATGACTGTGTTGGGGGTGTGCTTTCTCCCATTTCCTGAATGGTGGAGCATGACGGGGGAAAAACAGCCTCAGCTTTGCATTTTGATTCTTCTTGTTTCTAGCACAGTAAACTGAGAGCCATTGACTAGAGAATGAACACAAATAGCCCTGTTGTTACCTTATTAATCTGTTTCTGCATAATAAACTATCACAACATTTAGTAGACGATAGCAATATGTGTCTCACAGTTTCTGTGGGTCAGGAGCCTGTACAGGTGGGGCTTAACTGGGTGCTCTAGTTCAGGGTCATCTTAAGGCTTGACTGGGGAAGGATTTGTTTCTTTTTTTTTTTTCCATTTTTTATGTCTTTTTTTTTTCATTTCCTAGATGTCAGAGAAGCAAATTTAATTTAATTTAATTTTATTTTATTTTATTCTTTTACAGATAGTTTATTGTCAAGTTGGTTTCCATATAACACCCGGTAAGCTCACATGATTGTTAGGAGGATTCAGGCTCTTGCTGGCTATTGGCTGGAGACCACTCTCCGTCTCCTGCCACGGAGGCCTCTCCAATGTGGCGGCTTGCTTTTTCCATGTGCAAGCCAGGAAATAGCAAGTTCTCCAGCAAGACAGTTGTCACAGTCTTTTGTAACCTGATCATGGAAGTGACATCCATCGCCATGCCATATCCTATTGTTTAGAAGCAAGTCACTGGGTTCAGCCTACACTTGAGGAAGAGGATTAAACAAGGGAGTAGATAGATACTAGGAGGCAAGGATCATTGGATACCATTTTATTTTATTTTTTTAATGTTTTATTTATTTCTAGGAGAGAGAGAGAGACAGCGTGAGCAGGGGAGGGTCAGAGAGAGAGGGAATCACAGACTCAGAAATAGGCTCCAGGCTCTGAGCTGGCAGTCAGCACAGAGCCTGACGCGGGGCTCAAACCCACGAACCGCGAGATCATGACCTAAGCGAAAGTCGGACGCTTAACCGACTAAGCCACCCAGGCGCCCCATTGGATACCATTTTAAAGTCTAGCTACCATAACCACTACAACCACTGACCATAACCAGTGGAAATTCAACATAGGCTCAAAGAAGGTTGTGCATGACAGGAGGTCAACACTGCCATGTTCCGAGAGAAAATGGGACTTTGGCAGAGAATTTGTGAGGTTTGCCTCACAAAAAAAAGTTCAATTTCCAGAAAAGTATTGTTCTAGAAAATTAAGGCACATTATGGAAAAAGATTGTCCTAGAAATAGTGATAGGAGCTTCAAAGTCAGGGACATCCAGTCAAGGAAAAGGTGAAATCTGTTCCATAGGCCAGGAATCAATAATGCCCAACTAAAGCATTTTATGCTTTGGTATTTTTGTAAGTTTCCTGGTAACTCATGACAAACATGGAAGGTAAGAGGAATGAATGGTTTAAAGGGAAGACAACAAGCTAACGTATTTAACTTCTTTAAAATTTTTTAAACAAACTTTGAACAGCTATTAGATATTTTAACTTGCAACTGTCAAGGAGCATAACACTGCAACCACTGATGGTCCTGGTGTCTCACATTTGACTCCAGCTCCCAGGGGAGTTTGAAAATTCTTAGGGGCCATAGGGGAACGGCAGTGCTGAGGCTACTTGTGTAGATGCACAAGGTGATTGGAGAGGGATCTGTAGGGTATGAGATATCAGAAATATTAAGTAACAAGCATGTTTCAGAAGCAAGGAGATAGTACGGCGTGGTTGTTAAAAGCTTCAGTTCTGTGTGATCTTGGGTAAGTTGTTTCATTTTTTTTTGAGCCTCAGTCTCCTTTATTTGTAAAATAGCTTTATCAATGGTATCTACCTTGTGGGTTTGTTTTGAAAATTAAGTTCAATTACGTATACACACAGTAAATGTCCACTAAATATTCGCTATTACTATTATGTAAACCATTGTCTGTACCAGAGAGGAAAGAGAAAGAGATGGAACAGGATGATTCAAGGTTTTGGTCAGGAAGGTGGGAAGAATGCTGGTGCTTTTCACTGACAGAGAGAGGGTCGGGGAGAGGGTGGCGTATTGTTTGGGTGAGGAATGATGAGATCACTTTCAGGCCTGTGACATTTGAAGTGTTAGTATGCAACAATATCCAGCAATTCTTTTATGTGTTCAGGTAGGAGGTCAAGCCTGGAGGGGACGATTAGAGATACCATGTTCTTATGACCACTCAGTCATAGCTGATCCATCCAAGGGGCAATTTTAAATTGCTCTAAAAAAATAAAGGAGAAATCAGAGGAGCAACATTTTATATTGGAGAATGGAAAGAGAAAACGAAATTTTCTGTGAGAAAATCATTCTCTGAAGTACGGTTTAGGGTAAGTGGGGTTTTAAGTGCTACTGTTGCCCTTTAAAACCATTTTTCATGAGAGTTCCTCAGCAAAAATATTTATATTAGATCCACATGGATTGCATTTTTCTAATTTGTCACTATATATTTTTCTCATTTGTTCTATCGCTCACAAGATTATTCAGATCTCCTAACGCTGTATTTCTCACGGCACTTCTACTTTGAAAATCAAAGTAGATGGAACCCCCACTAAAATGGATTTATTCAAGACCTATCCCCAAGCTGAACCAGCCAATCATGATCTTTTCTTAGAGATTTGGAATTGAGAGCAAGACAGTACAGCCAAGTCTCCCTGTTCTGTATAACAAAAGAGATGTAAATTCAGAAGGCACAAAGGAAAAGGAAAATGACATACAGAAAAAAAAGACAAAATAGGTAATAAAGGCTACATGTTTTGAGCCCCTCATCCGAGCTGTTCCTAAGGCTCAGTATGTTCTTGTCTACGATCCTTTGGTTAAATATCTTTAAAATTTTTATGCTGATTCAAGTTAGGTTTTTATTACTTGCAACTCCCACTAGATATCAAGAAGCCCTGTGTAGATGATAATGGCAGGTATTTGGAATGAATGAACCTCCTGAAGGAATGAGGAGAAAGCAGGAAGGGAAGAGAAGATGTGCATGAGAATGAGAGCAAGACTAAGCCAGTGTGGTGGGTACCATGGGGACGGCGGCCAGGGTGGAGGGGTAGGTGGCCAGCTGTCCGAATGCTGGAGTAGTCACGGAGACTGAGGTTGGGGGAAAGCCCAACTGAACTTAGTTTTTAATTTTAATTAAAGCTCCTTATTAAAATTAACTTTTTTGGTTTGTTGGTCTCTTTAAGCCTATCTACCATTCTCAACAGATTACCTGTAATGAAAGCTCTTTCTAAAACTTCTTGGAACTTGGCAAATAGTGTTTCCTCCTTTATGTCTTCATAGCACATATGTTCCGTGTGTCTGTATTAAATTAGAATTGTTGGGTAAAGGGATTGCCTGCATTAAATCTACATTAGTTATGGCTCAAATAGTCTGATCTTTTAATTGCAAGATTACTTATCCGGGCTGAGTCACTTCGTCCTGAGTTTAGGAACCAGCTCAGAAGCAGCTGGAAAGGACATCATCGTGGTCACTACAAAAAGACGGGAAAAGAGGGGTATTTCAAGCTGCTTCAGGAAGAGAAGAATGGAGACCTTCAGGGAATGGAGTGGACCCATGTCAGAAAGAAGTATGACTTGGAAGAACGGAGCTGATCAGAGACCAGCTTCTCTGAAGATGAAGAAAGACAGAACAGGTTAATTGAGTACTTTGTAGTTTGCAGCAACTGACTAACAAAGTAGCAAATTGTCTAGCTTTTTAAACAATGAGACTTGATGTAAAATAAGAGTGAATCCCCTTATAGAGGTAAAGCTGAGTGATAGTCAGCAAACACACCTTAAGAAACAGAGGATACATCTTGTTCCGCACCCTCCCACTTTTTGTTATTATTGTGTGGGTCCGTGTATTTGTGTTTGATAAGTAAATGAACTAACTTGTTTTGAAAAGTGTGTGTGTGTGTGTGTGTGTGTGTGTGTGTGTTTTAGGATAGATATGGGTTTTTTTTTCTTGCCTAGATTTACATTTCTCTAGACCTAAATCACTGTGTCTTTTCTACTAGCCAAAAGAGGCACACAGGCCTTCTAGAAACACTGACTGAGGGTTTAGATGAGAAAAACTCAAAATGTCCACCAATACTACTAGAGACACGTCAAGTCCTTCTGAGTCTTAGCTGTGATCAGAAGGGAGAACCCCACATCCTAGATTTCTCTGTAACATATCTGGGACCTATCTGGACAGAAGATTGAGGGGCACAACTTTAAATAATCATAGAAAATATGAATTTCAATTGGAAATGCATATCCACTCCTGAATTGCACTGCCCTTAGGACAAAAGGCGTCATTGCCATGATTCCCCAACTTTTTCTGTTACTTTTGGACTTTAATTATGAAGAAAACTCTCAAAATCTTCTGCCAAGATTACTGCCCATGAGGTGATAGACCCATATTTACCCACTTCCAGGCAAATGATTAACTGAATATCCTGGGATCAACTCTCCTATTGACATTTTGGCTTCTGTTTTCATATGGTCAATGCTTGGCAATGCTCCTGGTAAGTGGAATGACAGTGAACTTGTCACCCAAAAAGCTAATTCGTTACCAGATACAGAAGTGTTTAAAGTAGTAACGGGAAACATGAAGAGTTTAACATCTAACATTGGTGGATGTGGCCATTCAAATAATAATTTTAAAAATTAACAGTACAGAAAAGTGCTTCCTGACAAGTTAGGTGAAGGGAAGATAAATACAAAAAAGTACCTGTTATGGTTAAAAGTGGGCAAAAAGTGTATATTTAGGCAAACAGAACACAAAAGAATGTAGATGAACTGAGGAAGGTGATTTATTAGCATGGTGGGCATTTGGGTAATTTTTTAAAATTCTTGTTGACGCTATAGTATTATAGGTGTAACAAATTTAAAGTAACCAAAGTTGATGGATTTATAGCAAGTGATCTTTTTTTGCTTGAACTACAATAAAAACATCTTAACCTAAACCATGTACAAAATCACTGAATCAGAGTGGCCCAAGTCCAGATTCTTGTGAGCCAAGCAGTTATATGGGGTGATAGGTTGGTGAGGCCTCACATCCTAGGATGAGAGCCAAGACAGCCCAGAAAGGGTAATAAGATCACTTAAGTGAGCTTTCTTTCTGCATAAAGGAGGGTTAAAAGCTAGACTCTAAAGCTGGGCTGTTCAGAAGTTATATGAGTAACTGGGTTCATGGCTAGCTACGAAGAGAAAAAATATATATGCCAGTTTCTTCTGGGAAACAGTCCATGAAGATAAACAATAAGATTGGTCTAGTGATGATAAATTGTGCATAGAAAATTGACCAGAAGAAAATGAAATTTGTTCATGGGAGAAGATGGGTCTAACTTACTGGAGGTATGCACATTCTGCAAAAGCAATTAGAATGGGTGTCCTTGAAAGAAGACCAGCTCAGCTAGAAAGCAGGAAGTTTCACTTCCCTTGACTTAATGATGTAGATAAAAATATGGACACTCTATGCCTGTCTGTTTCCAATGAACATTTGTTTTGCATATTAAACTTCAAGAAGACACAGCAGTAACTTCTGAAAGTCACAAAGGCTCTCGTTCAGTGGATTTAGACGGCTTTAACAGTCCTCAATGTATGCTGAAATTTTGTGATCTAAATTAATCTCGTGATGAAAAGCACAGACTTAAGAGTCATACAGACTTGGGCTTGAATTCTGCTTGTTACTGTCTGCGTGATCATGGGCAATGTGCTTAACCTCTGAGCCTTTTTCCTCATCAACAAAGTGGCGGTAAGAATACTCTCTTGGAGACCACTGTGTTGTACTGAATGAAATCTACTCAAGGTAATTTAAGAAGAAAGGAGAAATAATTGTAAGGATATGGGGTGTCCTGTGAACCCCCAAGGATAGGAAGTTAACGGGCTTCATAAGCAAATGAATCTAGGAACTTAAATACAGTCTGGCACCAATGTGACTTCTGAGTCAATTAAGACCAAATGGTCTTTGTATCATTCTTCATTCCCCAAAGACTTGCAAATGAATTCAACATAGCCTCTCTGTAGGACATTTATTGGCCTAATGTTCAACAGAGATCAAGCTGGTTTTATCTATATACAATTGCAAATTCCTACCAATAGGCATTTGTTTGGCACAGTTTACCTGATGTCAGGTGTCCACCTCTGGTCTTGTCAGTTGTGACCTAGAGAATCAGGATCTTGTCATATGAAGGTCAACTCCTTCCTGGAACATAATAATAAAGGTGTGGAAACAACAAGAAGATAGGCTTCTCTATAATTGAAACTTGACTTTCTAGGGACAATTTAGAGATCCAATGAGATAGTATATGTGGAGTATCTAGAATAGTGTCTGGCATGTAGCTCAATAAATGTAACCCGTGAAATAACAGCTGATAGGCAACAGCCATAAACTCTCATCCACTTAATCTTTGAAATCATATTTTCCTGTACTTGTCATAAGAGAAGGAAGCTCACAGAAACACTGTCCTGTGATGTCTATGAAAAATATCTTTCTTGAACAAAGTGGCCACTATGAGGAGGAGCTTCCTCAGTAGCTGACGTTACTGTGATCAGGTTCTGCCAACCCGGCAAACACTCACATCCTGCCTTCCATCTCTGTCTTGCTTGAACTTCCCATATATGTTTACTGTAAGTAGTTGGCTATTGAGAAGCTACCTAGCAGAATGACTAAATTATATGGACATTTTCCTCAAGTTTATATAAAAGACATATGACTATTGGCTAAGTTTTTTGTTAAAAGCATTTTCTTCCTTCATTGATTTTGGTGAGATTATAGAATACCAGAAGCAAGACATTGAGTCCAAATGCAAGCTTCTTGTTTTAACATGGAAATAGTATTTACTCTTTACAAGCCCCTCTTCTTGGGCTATGCAAAAGCATCCTCCAAGCAGAAAGAAGCAGTCAGTCCCCTAAAAAGCCAAGCTCAGCTGAAAAACAAACTATGACCCAAGATGTGCTGTTTTGTTTCTGCTTAAATCGGTTGTCTATTCTTAGAATTTAAATATCCCTTTAATTAAAGAAACATTATGAAAGAGGTACGAATGCACTTTTCATACCTGCACCTGCAGCAGCTGAGTTCTCTCCAGGTGGTGCTGTCTATAAAGGAAAAATTATCCCAATAAACTTGTGTCTATAATTGATACTGTATAGCAGGTAACTTTTGGAAAAGTTCAAAAACCCAAACATGCTGGGTAGTTTCTCTTTGAGATGATTTGAATGTATTATTGTACCAAATTAAAGAAATGCCTTCACTTGCTGGACTGTTGGGTCTTAAAAACCAAAAAAAAATATAAGTAAAGGCAAAAAGTTAATTTTTCTCTTGAAGATTTTTTAGTGAGTTCATAGTGGGAGACATTACCTAATACATTTCCATCTATTCTCACTTGCATCTTTTCAGACTGACTTTACCCCACAGGGCCAAGTTCCACCTTAGTCTAAGGTCAATATTTATTTTAGAAACAAGGGTACCAATGCAATTGTCAGGAGGCATCTCATAGAAAACCATGACCCACAAGTTATGAAAAGAAATGCACATCTTGAGCACATCAGTGACGCGGCTATGGCTACCTCTGGGTTTAGGCTGGAGAACTTGGAGGAAAAGTCTAGTCTTCAGCCTGGATAATATCGGGAACCTATATTTGCCCTTGTTGGACCCAGGCCACTCTGGTGCAGACTTCCTGAAACCTGCCTCAATGGCCTTGATCAAGTGGCCTTAGAAGACCCTCCTCCACTGCAAGGGAGTAAAGACGTATGGTTTCATGGTGGGTACATCACATCTCACTGACAGGTTCAGGACTACGTGGACATGGTGGAGAACATTAGAGGTGCCCTTGTTACTAAATGGCTAGGGCTGGGAATAGATGGAGGGAAGGAATCAAACCTTAATCCTGGTACTGAAGGACCCTGCTCTAGGCCTTGCATCA
Organism: Hyaena hyaena; assembly: GCF_003009895.1. Classification (NCBI taxonomy): domain Eukaryota; kingdom Metazoa; phylum Chordata; class Mammalia; order Carnivora; family Hyaenidae; genus Hyaena; species Hyaena hyaena. Next base: position 1,059,219 of record NW_024081167.1, read on the forward strand.
GTGGGACCACTATCTTGTCAACTCCAATTTCTTCCCTGAGCCTGACCTATGTTATCTAGCTGCTTTTTAGGCATCTCCAGAAGGAAGATCCACAGGCATCAGCATATCCAGAAATTGAACTCATGGTTTTTCCTTCCAAACCATATTTCTTCCATCTGTGACTAGGTTTCAGCCTCCATCCACATGCCTAAGTCAGAAACCCAGGAGTTACTCTTAGTAATTCCTCTTCCATGTGCCTCCATATCTAGTTTCACTCAGGTCAATTCTGCCTCCCATAAAATCTGTGACTTTGTGGTTTACACTATTCTTGGGCTCTTTTTTTAAAGTAAATCATCTAGAGTAATCTTTTCTCTCAATTAAGTGATGGTTAGTGAGTCATTTTTTAAAAATACAATTGAATTTTCCGTAAGGAAAGCAGCAGCATCAGAGGCATATATTCAAGTAGTTAGAAAAACCATATTGTAGTAATGTAAATAATAAGTTTATAGAAAAATAAATGTATCAAGCATTTTTTTTTGCACGAAAAGCATGTTAAAGACAGTGTCCCAACAAGCCACTAAATCAAACTTCATTTTCCTCAAACTCTAACACACTTAGAAGTGATCTTGATGAAGTGGAGATTCTGATCTAGTTGGTCTGGGATAGAGCCTGAATCTAACCTCCACAGTGATGCTCATGGTGCTGCTTAGAAGCCACTTACAGTAGCAGGACCTTAGCCTTTCAACATTCAGTTATATTCATTTGCATTTCAAGGCATTCTTGCCCCAAATCATCTCCATCTTACTGGAGGTAGTTTCAGCCCTGGTTCTTACAGACTGGCAACGCTGTGCTGATACTTTCCCTCTAGTGATGGAGTCCCTCAGAGAGCTGACCCACTCACATTTCTTCATGGTAGATGATAACCTCTATTTTTATACCCGAGGTAAAAGCTTCAATTCTCATGAATCCCAGTGGCATTAAATGACATTTTACAAACAGGTAAACTTTTATTTATTTTTTTTAACATTTTTTATTTATTTCTAGGAGAGAGATAGAGAGACAGCGTGAGCAGGGAGGGTCAGAGAGAGAGGGAGACACAGACTCCGAAACAGGCTCCAGGCTCTGAGCTGGCAGTCAGCCCAGAGCCCGACGCGGGGCTCAAACCCACGAACCGCGAGATCATGACCTAAGCGAAAGTCGGTCGCTCAACCGACTAAGCCACCCAGGCGCCCCACAAACAGGTAAACTTTTAAAAAATTTCTTTAAAATAAGAAAAATAACACTCTGGGAATACACATGTTCATGGCCTATGAACGTAAAACCCGTCAACAGCAACCGACACATCACTTTCCATTATCCTTAGCCACTCTCAGTATGAGAGCTTCTGTTCCCTGCAAAGGACTCCAAAAATGTTGTCAGGCAATATAAACCATGTTATCCTGGAAATAACACATGAGTATTTTCTCTATAACTATTGTGGGGTTTTTTTTTTTAATCACTTTATTTTGGGTTTTTTGTTTGTTTGTTTGTTTCTAATGTTTATTTATTATTGAGACAGAGAAACAGAGCATGAGTGGGCAATAAGCAGAGAGAGGGAGACACAGAAACTGAAGGAGGCTCCAGGCTCTGAGCTGTCAGCACAGTGCCTGATGCAGGGCTTGAACCTACAAACCATGAGATCATGACCTAAGCCGAAGTCAGACACTTAACCAGCGGAGCCACCCAGACGCCCCCACTTTATCTGAAAATATAAGGAAATACTTCAAGAGTTGTAAAATTTGATATTTTCCTATACATACACACACACACACACACACACACACACTCAGGAATATATATATATACAACACAGATAAGATCATGCCGTATACGTATCTTCAGCTTGCACTGTTTTCACTTAGTGGTGATCTTGGCATCCTTGTGTACAAGTATATGTAGTTTTCAGCATATGCTTTTTGATGCCTGAGTGACTCTTTCTTTTTTAGATTTCTGTGTGTTCTGAAATTGTAGTTAAAATCCTTTTGGCCTGAGGTAGAGGGTTCATATTCATTAACTGAAAACATTAATTAGTTGCATGACTTTGAATTACATTGTATCACTAACACTTTCTGAATGCTTCCTCTATGCCAGATACCATACCAAGTGACTTACAAGCATTTTTTCCTTATATCGTGAGGCCAAATGTAATGTAGGATGTTGTGAGGCTAATATGCAGGAGCAAATCACTGCTCTGAGCTATTCCCACAAACCCTCCTCCCTCTAGCTTGTGGTGGTCATTTGTCCCAGCATTTACAGTGACAAAAACAAAACTTTACTTCCTGAGAAATATTATTCCATACAGAACTTAATACTTAACGACTTCTTGCTAATGACAGAAATGAAGAGAAAACAGACAGTGTAAGAAAATCAGTTTAAAAAAATTTTTAATGTTTATTCATTTTTGAGAGACAGAGAGGGACAGAGCATGAACAACGGAGGGACAGAGAGAGAGGGAGACACAGAATCTGAAGCAGGCTCCAGGCTCTGAGCTGTCAACATAGAGCCCAATGTAGGGCTCCAACTCACATGAGATCACGACCTGAGCCGAAGTCAGACACTTAACTGACTGAGTCACCCAGGTGTGCCCCTGTACCAGACCGTATGAACTGGCCTTCTCTCTGTCTCTTCTGACACTAATCTAGTTCAAGTTTGTGTAATTTCTCATCTGGACTGTTACACTAAACTCTCATTTGGTCTCACTGCCCACCCCTGCTCTGACCCGAATCATTTTCCACACTAGTGACTGAATCGCTTTAAAACTGTAGATCTGACTTTGTCATTCTTCTACAAATCCTTCAGTGACGTGACTTCAAATACAGGGTGAAATCTCAGTACCTTTCTTGGCATACAAGTTCCCCACAGCCTGGCTTCTCATCTCTCTTCATTCCCTTTCCCCTAACCCTTGGCCTCTATGCTCCAGAAGTACTGTGTTACATCAGTTCCCCAAATATACTAGGCTACTTCATCCCTTGGACGCCATTGCATACGCCACCCTTTTCATCTGGAATCACTGGACAGTAGGCATCTTAAATGCAAGGACTATCTCTTTTGCTTACTTCCTATTCTCAGAACTAGCACAACCCAATATGTGTGGAATAAATGCCCCTGTATTTCTTCTCCTACCTCCTCTGTGTTACTACTATACCTAGAACATATCTCAGGTGATGTTATTTTTTCCATCATATTGCAATGTTTTATGTCTCTATCTTTCCCTGCTAGAGAGTGAAGGGGTTGAAGTGTGTAACTGAAGACAATTTCCCATTCATCTCTGTGGGTAAGTATTTAGTACAGAGCCAGACAGGACTTGGTAGTTTGGGTTTGTTTTTGTTTTTTTACATCAATTTCAGTATAGGATTTGTTTCTTCTATTTATTTATTCATTTTCAGAAATTCTTTGAGGTGGGATCCCTTGGCCAAAAGGCATAAACATATTTTTGCTTCTTAATACATATTACCAGATTGCTCTCGGAGTGTCATCAGTTAAGTGTTTCATTACCTTAAGGATGCCAGCAGTACCATATGAATGCACTCAATGTTACCACAACTTCATTTATATCTGTCGGATGGTTTTAATATTTATTATTTTTAAAAATAATCTAGTAGGATTATGTACATGGCAAATGGTGTGGCAGATTGTTTTTGGATATATTTCTTCAGTTTTTCTGAGCTGCTTACTTCAAAAAGAAAAAGGAAGAATCTGGAAGTGTGCAGAGAAGGAACCTCCAGGGTCTGCCGGGATCGTCTCCAGGAATTTCAGTACATTTCATTTCAGTGTTCCCCGCTTCCATGATATTGACTTCTTTCGAGCGTCAAAAGTCCGATCCTAGACATGTGTAGAACAGGTCCCACTCCAAAATGAGTTGAACTTTCATTGTATATGAGATGAATCTAGAGAATATGTCATTCTTTATTAGGATGAGTAATTGAGGCAAAACCTCTTTTTTGATTTTTCCAGAGCTCACAAAGCAGCTCTCCAAAGTTTTCTCATGTTCATGGATGATTTCCGACTTTTAGACATTTTAGTTTGCTTAATGATGTCTATTTAGTAACATTGAAGTCCCCAGGGTCTAGCTTCCTTGCTGTCCTCTTCTACTGTGTGAACCATTTGGGGTAGGGAGTATATCTGAGCGACTTAGTCTCACATGCACCCTTGACAACATACCTATTAAGCGACTGATGGAGGTTTGCATCTTTCTGAACAGAATCTGCAGTGGAGCCTTCTTGCTGTTTACATGAATACGAATCCTGGGATGGTAATAAAGTGAATCAGGGGCACCTGGGTAGTTCAGTCGCTTACGGGTCTGACTCTTGGTTTCAGCTCAGGTCATGAGCTCCCGGTGCATGAGTTTGAGACCCACGTGGAGCTCGGCACTGACAGTGAGGAGCCTGCTTGGGATTCTCTCTCTCCTCTCTCTCTGCCTGTCCCCAGCTCCGCTGACTTGCTCTCTCAAAATAAATAAAGTAAAAAACATAATAATGACAAAAAAATAAAGTGCATGGGAGGTGAGAGGGAAAAAAAGCAGCACAGAGAAGGGGAAAGGAGGCGCACATGGCAGTTACTGCCGTTGTCGTCATACTTTCTGTCTGGTAACACATCACATTTGGCTGGAGCTGAAAAGCAAAATCCTATATTTAATGAGCCAATAAAATGCCTGGAGCACCAGTGGGCTTGGGGAGGCTTGACTTTCCACTAAGCTAAAAGCTGATAATTGAGCCCGTGTGCCAGCTGGGACCTGGAGGTTTCTACTCAAAGAGCCGTGGCTTTCACATTTTTTTTTTCTTCTTCCCCTCTCATGTACAGCCAGCTCCTGATCAGGGCTCCGATTCTCCGGAGAGTTAACTGCTATCACCTCAATTATTTTGATTAACCCTTAACTCTGAGAGTCTCAATTTACTGACATGCCACATGAACGGCAATACTCCCGTGTAAATGCCTGCAGGGGACGTGCTACACCAGGTCCAATACCAGGAGGATGGGGTTGAGCCTTTTTAGGTTTTTAAGCTTGAAATAGAATTGTAACTGTTTCTGCTTCAGAAACACACAAGGGAGAGGAAAAGGTTAGCAGGAAAGAGCATTTTATATAATTGCAACTAATCTCCCCCTCCAAGTGACAAGTTCAGCTGGAAGATTGCTTTTAGTGGGGATATTTTTAAAAGTTCCATGGTGTGTTTAAGCAATTTTCATAATATAGCTGACCCCTGATTCCCAAAGTCTTCACCATGTATGCCGTGAGTTAGAGTTGATTCTGCAGGGAGTTTTACGTGAATGCTTTCTTGAGATTTAGGAGCCGTGGTCGAGAATTGTCTTGGGCATTTAAGGAACTGAAAACATCAGCAAATCTTAGTCCATTCAGACTGTTCTAACAGAATGCCACAGACGGGTGCCTATAAACAACAGGAATTTACTTCAGAGACCTGGAGGCTGGGAAGACCAAGATCAAGGCACCAGCAAATTCAGTGTCTGATGATAGAGCCAGAGTCCATGTTCGCAGAGGACTGTCTTCTCAGTGCTTTCACATTTGGGGTCTCTTTTGTAAGGTTACTAATCCCATTCATGAGAGCTCTACCCTTGTGACCTAATCACTTCCCAAAGGCGCCACCTTCTAAGACCATGATGTTGGGCATTATGGGTTAATATTACAAATTAGGGATTAATATTATAGTCTCCAGCAAGTCTAACAGACTAGCTCAACTACAGTCGTGGACTTCGAAGGCTAATGCGTGGCTTTTGAGCTCGATCCAGAACCTGGACCTATGGTGTGAGATATGATAAAAGAAACCAATTTGATGTTCAGAGTCCACTGAGGTTTTGGTAGGTTTTTCAAGGTGTGCAGGAAGAAGTTCAAGGTAACATTCTATAGTGATTCATATGTCAAATTTAATACATACTATGACTGCACACCCCAACAATAGACAAATTTAAGTGAAGATGAGTCATTAAAATTTAGGCAAGTGTATTGTATTATAGGCTAGAGAAGCATCGATCTTTTGCCATTTCATCTGCAAAGATGTTTTATGCCATTCTTCTTTCATTTAAAAATGTTTTTAGAGCGTTTACTATAACTTCAATATAGTTCTATAGGATAAAAGGGTTTGTTTAGCATATTTTAGTCAGAAAATCATTCCCCTTTGGCCTACATTTGCAAACTGTCTGTACATACAATCTGGACAATTGAGAAGCCAACTTAAGACTCATTTTCTAGAGATAGTATTTTGTCTTCTTCCTTTTGCCCCTTGCACCTCATTTCTTCTGCATCAGTCTCATTTTGTCTGAGAATTGGCATTGAGATTTCAGAAGAACTTAAGAAGAAATGAGAAAAAATTGCAAATCAAGGAGGTAAATAATGAATAAATAGTGAATGTTGCCTGGAAAGTCCTGCTCAGAACCCCCTAACTGACCTGAGTTAAAGGGGTTGCTAGGCTCCTATATGGGGTTCCTCATGTGTTCTTAATTATGTATTATCCTCATGCTTGCGGACTTTCCTCCATAAATCACACTCTTTTATAAGGAGACGCACACACACAAAAAAAACTTTTTTGTTTGGGGAAATAAAAATTCCGTTTGAATCCATTAAAACTTAAACTGAGATCCATCACTACTGAATGAAACTGGAATCAGTAATAGTTGATGTAATTAATATGGCCATGTATTCTAAAATAATTTATTAGAGTAAGTTCCAGAGATTCACTTTAAAATTGAGAACAGATTTTCTTGGCTTTAAGGTTTGAAATCAAACCATATGCTTTAACCCTTCCTCTTACCTCAGTCATTCTCAAATGCTCGTGCGCATGAATCAGAAGCAGCTGAAGGGCTTGTTCAAACTCTTTAGTGGGGTAGATCCCACTCTGAGAGTTCCCGATTCAGTAAGGCCGGGTTAGGGCCAGAGAATTTGAATTTCTAAAAGTTCCCAGGTGGGATGGCAAAACTCTATAAAGATGTCCCACCAGGAATCCCATCCCCTGGTTTATTCAATCAAATACCAGTCTGGGAAATGCGGGAATGGTCTTTGCAGATGAGATCCAGGTTGCTAATCAACTGACTGTAAAATAGGAGATTAGCTTGGTTTCTCTGGGTGGGACCCAAGGTAATCACATGAGCCCTTAAAAGTGAAAGGGGGAGGTCAGAGAGAGTTCAAGCATGAGAAATATTCACTCCATCCTTGCTAGCTTTGAGGAAGAAGGAAGGAGGCTGCAAGCCAAGGATGTGGTTGGCTTCTGGAAACAGAGAACAGCCCTAAACACTTAAGGAAACAGAGACCTCCGTCCTACATGGATCTGAATTCTGGCAATGACCTGAATGAGCTGGAAAGTGGATTCATTCCCAGAACTTCTAGAAAGAAGTACAGTCCTGATGACACCTCAATTTTGGCCTTGTGAGACTAAACAGAGAACCAGCTGAGCCACGCTATGCCCAGACATCTGACCTGCAGAAACTGTGAGATAATAAATTTCTGTTATTTTTACCATTAAATTTGTGATCATTGATTACAATGGCAACAGAATAGAAAATTAATACACATGGTAATACTGGTGCTGCTGTTCCCAGAAACCCAACTGGAAAATCACTGGCTTCTCTTTTATAAGTCTTATTACCAACTTACAGACTTCTGAAAAAGTTTAATCATATCCTTTGTTTTTTGCTTTTCCAGAAAATGAATACTAATGGAAGGTTGCTATTTTTGTTATTTAAAATGAAATAACATGTAAAACATTTAGAAGAGTGCTCAGCCCTTGCTGAGTGTTTAATAATGAGTAGCTATGATAATAGCTTACGTGAGTGGATAACATTTCCTAAAATGCTCCTTGCCAGGCATTGTGCTAGTTATTTACTATGCATGTGCTTGATTTGTCCTCATATTAACTCTATGACGTAGGTGCTGTCATTGTTCTTATTTTATAGACATGCAAACTGAGGTTCAGAGGAAACTTGCCCGGAATCAGGCACTCAGTAAAAACTGGAGGTGATATATAAATGTAGGCAGTTTGACTGTGGAGCCTAAACTCCTAATTGTTATTGGCTTCTTAATGTTTTTTCACATCTGATTATGCATTTGTATCTTGTTGACCACTGGAGTTAAGCATTCCTACATAGTTTTACAAAGTAATAAAGCTTAGCTGTTCAATTTCATCTTTATCAAACTTTGCTAACACAATAAAGCCTATCATTCATTGAACCAGAATCTACTGACCAGCTACTACATGGCAGGCTCTGTGCTGGGACTGAGTTTACAGGTTTGTGAGTGCTCCCTACCCCTGCTGAATTTATAAAATCACTCACTAAAGTCCTTAGACAAATACTGTAGAGTATTCCTGGTAAAATCAGAAACAGTGCCTCAGTGCTATAATCACTATTATTTGGCATGATTCTTGTACTAGCAATGCAACTATATTGGCTAGATTTAGCAAATAAAAGCATAGGATAGCCAGTTAAATGTGAATTTCAGAAAAACAAAGAATTTTTTAGTATTGATATTTCTAAAATATTGGATGGGAAATAATTGAGAGTTATCTGTTGTTTAACTGAGCAAATAATTTTTAGTCCTTTATTTTATCTGGTTGTGCTAATTGCAGTTATATAAGATTAAAGATGTAGGACTATTATTTGAAGCTAATTAACTGAAAAACTGTTATATTCTATTGATACTAAGTTAAATGACTGGCTATAAAATATGTAAAAGTCAACATTTGCAGACACCAACCATAGTTGGAAAATGTAATGAATACTAGTCCTATTTTACCTTATTTGCTAAATTGAGATATAATTGACATATTACACTGTATTAGTTTTAGGTGTACAACATAATGATTTGGTATATGTATAAATTATGATATGATTACCATAACATCCATCACCACATATAATTACAATTATTTTCTTGTGATGAGAAATTTTAAGATCTGCTCTCTTGGCAACTTTTTATAACTTTTTATTTTTTTAGTGTTTTATTTTTGAGAGAGAGAGCATGAACAGGGGAGGGGCAGAGAGAGAGAGAGAGAGAGAGAGAGAGAGAGAGAATCTGAAGCAGGCTCCAGGTGCCATACTGGCACCAAGCCTGATGCAGGGCTCAAACTCACCAACTGATAGATCATGATTTAAGCCGAAGTTGTATGCTTAACCAACTGAGCCACCCAGGTGCCCTGGCAACTTTCAAATATACACAACCATCCTGTTAACTATAGTTTCCGTGCTACATATCTTCTTAGCACCTTTTAATCTTATCACTGCAAGTTTGTATCTTTTGACCACCTTCACCCATTTCTTCCATTTCTTATCCCCCAACCTAGGCCTCTAGCAACTACTAGTCTTTTCTCTGTATCTCTGAATTTGGTGTTTTTTAGATTCTACCTAAAGTGAAATCATACAATATTTGTCTTTCTCTGTCTGACTGCTTTTACTTACCACAATGCCTTCAAAGTCCATCCATGTTGTTACAAATGGCAAGATTTCCTTCTCTTCTATGGCTGAACAATATTTCACTGAGTACACACACACACACATACACACACACCACATTTTCTTTATTCATTTATCCATTGATGGGCATTTCGGTTGTTTCTATGCCTTAGCTCTTGTGAATGATGTTGCAGTGAATGAACATCGTGGTGTAAACATCTCTTTGACATCATGGCTTCATTTCCTCCTGGGTCATATGGTAGTTATGTTAATTTTTTGAGGAGACTTCACACGTTTTCCATGAAGGCTGAGCTGATTTATGTTCCCACCAACAGTACACAAGGGTTCTACTGTCTCCATATCCTGGCCAACTCTTGTTATTTCTTATCTTTTAAGAATAGGTGTGAGGTGATAACTCATCATGGTTTTTGATTTGCATTTCCCTGATGATCTGTGATGGTGAGTATCTTTTCATGTAACCATCAGCCACTTGTATGCCTCATTTGGAGATATATATAGATCTATATATAATTTGCAAATATTTTCTTCCATCTGGTAGGTTGCCTTTTCATTTTGTTGATGGTTTCCTTTGCTGTGCAAAAGCTTTTTAGTTTGATGTAGTCCCACTTGCTTCTTTTTGCTCTTGTTGCTTTTTGCCAAATTAAAAAAAAATTATTTCCATATCAAGGAGCTTACTACCTTTGTTTTATTCTGGCAATTTTAGGTTTCAGATCTTCTATTCAAGTCTTTAACTAATATTCAGTTGACTTGTGTGTTTGTGTGTGTGTGTATGGTATCAGATAGTAGTCCATTTTCAGTCATTTGAATGTGGTTCTACAGTTCTCCCAACACCATTTACTGAAGAAACGAAACTTTCCTCATTGTATATTCTCGTCTCCTTTGTTGTAAATATGTGGTTTTATTTCTGGGCTTTCAATTTTATTCCATTGATCTCTATGTCTGTTTTTATGTCCATACTATACTGTTTTGATTATTATAGCTTTGTCATATAGTTTGACAAGGAATTCTGATGCCTGTAGCTTTGTTCTTTCTCAGGGCTGCTTTGGTTATTTGGAATCTTTTGTAGTTTTGTACAAATTTTAGGATTGTTTACCCTTTCTATGAAAACTACCAATGGAATTTTGATAAAGATTGCATTGAATCTTTAGATTTCTTTGAGTCATATAGCCATTTCAATATTCTTCCAATCCATGAGCATTGAATAGCTCCACTTATTTGTATCTACTTTAATTCATTTCATCCATGTGTTATAGTTTTCAGAGTACAGATCTTTCATCTTCTTGGTTAAATTTATTCCCAGGTGTTTTATTCTTTTTGATGTAATTCCAAATAACGTTGTTTTCTTTTTCTTTTTTTTTAAATTTTTAAAAATGTTTTGTTTATTTTTGAGAGCAAGAGAGATAAAGAGCACGAGTGGGGGCAGAGAGAGAGAGAGGCAGACACAGAATCCAAAGCAGGTTCCAGGCTCTGAGCTGTCAGCACAGAGCCCAATGTGGGGCTCAAACTCACAGACCATGAGTTCATGACCTGAGCTGAAGTCTGACACTTAACTACCTGAGCCATTCAGGTGCCCCAAATAGCATTGTTTTCTTAATTTCTCTGATAGTTTATTGTTAATGTATAGAAATACAACTTATTTTTCCATGTTGATTTTTCTATTCTGCAACTTTCCTGAATTTCTTTATTAGTTCTAACAGACTTTTGGTGGCATCTTTAGGGTTTTCATCATATACTATTTTACTATTTCCTCTGTAAACAGTTTTATTTCTCCTTCCCAATTTGGATAACTTTTACTTAAAATTTTTTTTTTTTCGGCCTAATTGCTCTGGCTAGGATTTCTAACACTATGGTGAAGAAAAGTAATGCATGGACATACTCCTCTTGTTCTGATCTTAGAAGAAAAGCTTTGATCATACACCATTAGAGTATGATGTTAGCTGTGGATTTGTCATATATGGCCTTAATTGTGTTGGGTATGTTCCTTCTATACTCAGTATGTTGAGACTTTTTATCCCTGATGTTGAATTTTGTCAAATGCCTTTTCTGCATCTGCTGAAATAATCATGTAATTTCATCCTTCTTTTTATTTTTTAATCAAAGTATAATTAAAAAACAGTTATATTAGTTTAAGGTATATAATGTAATGATTCAGTAATTCTATATGTTACTCAGTGCTCATCACAATGAGTGTACTCTTAATCCCTTTTATCTTTTTTATCCATTCCCCCACCTACCTTACCTTTGGCAATCATCAGTTTGTTCTCTGTATTTAAGAATCTGTTTTTCTTTTTTTTCTGTTTTCTTTCTTTAATTCAACATATAAGTGAAGTCATATGCTATTTGCTTTTGTATGTCTGACTTATTTCACTTAGCATTATGCCCTACAGTTTCATCTATGTTATTACAAATGGCAAGATCTCAACCTTTTTTATGGCCAAGTAATATTCCATTGTATATATTTACCTTATCTTCTTTAACCATTCATCTATGAATGGACACTGGGTTACGTCCATATCTTGGCTATTGTAAGTAATGCTGCAATAAACCTAGAGGCTCATTTATCTTTTCAAATTAGTATGTTCACTTTCTTTGGGTATATATCCAGCAATGGAATTACTGGAATGATACAGTATTTCTTTTCTAGTTTTTTGAGGAAACTCCATACTGTTTTCCACAGTAGCTGTACCAATTTGCATTCCCACCAACAGTGCATGAATGTTTTTTTTAAAAAAACATCTTCACCAACACTTATTTCTTGCCTTTTTGATTTTTAGCCATTCTGACAGGTGTGAGATGATATCTCATGGTCATTTTGATTTACATTTTCTTGTTGATTAATGATGTTGAGAATCTTCTTCTGTGTCTGTTTGCCATTGTATGTCTTCTTTGGAAAATGTCTATTAAGGTCTTCTGCCCATTTTTAACTGGATTATTGGTGTGTGTGTGTGTGTGTGTGTGTGTGTGTGTATTGACTAGTACAAGTTCTCTATATATTTTGGATATTAAGCCCTTATCAAATATATCATTTGCAAATATCTTCTATTCAGTGGGTTTCCTTATGATTTTATTGAAGGATTCCTTCACTATACAAAAGCTTTTAATTTTGATAAAATCCCAATAGTTTAATTTTGCTTTTGTTTCTCCTGCTTGAGGAGACATTTATAAAAATGTTTCTATAACCAATATCAAATTACTGCCTATGTTTTCTTCTAGGAATTCTATTATTTAAGGTCTCACATTTATGTCTTTCATCCAGATTTAGTTTTTTTGGTGTACGGTATAAGAAAGTGGTCCTATTTTATTCTTTTACATGTAGCTTTCCAGTTTTTTCTGTGCCATTTGTTGAAGAGGTCATTTTTCATATGTTAATACATATTGTGCTACCCCTTGATGAATCTGCATCCCTGGAAGAAATCCCTCGTGGTCCTGCTGTATGATCTTTTCAATATATTGTTGAATTCAGCTTGCTAATACTTTGTTGAGGATTTCTGTTAAGATTGTTTCACGTATTTTGGTCTGCAGTTTTCTTTTCTTGTACTGTCCTTGTCTGGTTTTGGAATCTGAATAGTGTCTCATAAAATGAGTTTCTATGTTTTAAAAAAATTTTTTTTGGGAACGATTGGTGTTAATTCTTCATGTTTGGAAGAATTCACCTGTGAAGGCATCTGGTCCTGGACTTTTATTTGTTGGGAGGTTTTTCATTAGAGATTCAATCTCTTTACTAGTAATTGGTCTGTTCAGATTTTCTATTTCTTCATGATTCTGTCTATGTAGATATGTTTCTAGAAATTTACTTCTAAGTTGTCCAACTTTTGGAATAAAATTGTTTATAGTAGTCTCTTACAATCCCTTGTTGTTTTGACATCAGTTGTAATCTGTTTCCTTTCTGAATATATGTATTTGAGTCTTCTCTCTTTTTCTGGGTGAGTCTAACTAAGGGTTTGTCCATTTTATTTAGCTTTTCAAAAATCAGCTCTTAGTTTAATCTTTTCTGTTGTCTTTTAAAATCTCTACTTCATTTATTTCCCCTCTGATATTTGATATTTCCTTTCTATTAACTTTGGGCTTCATTCGTTAGTTTTCTACCTCCTTGTGGTGTAAAGTTAGATTGTTCATGTGAGAGCTTTCCTTTTTATCAGTGTAGGTATTTGTTATTATGAACTTTCCTCTTAGCACTACTGAATCCCATAAATTTTGTTATGTTATATTTCCACTTTCAAGTAGCTCAAGATTTTTAAAATTTCTGTTTTGATTCCATTGCCCCATTGATCAGCAGCATGCTTTGTATTGTCCATTTATTTGTGAGAATTTTCCTTTTTTTTCCTTGTAATTGATTTCTAGTTTCATACCACTATGATTAGAAAAGATACTTGGTGTGGTTTTAGTCTTCTTACTTATCAAGACTTGTTTTGAGCCTAAGATCTATTCTATATTAAAGAATGTTACATGTACACTTGAGAGGAATGTATATTCGTCTTTTGGATGGAATGTTCTGGAAATGTCTGTTAAGTCCATCTGGTCTAATGTGGCATTTAAGTCCAATGTTTCCTTATTGATTTTCAGTCTGCATGCTCTATCCATTGATGAAAGTGGTGTGTTGAAGTCCCCTATATTATTGTATTACTCTCTATTTCCTCCTTGAGGTCTGTTAAATTTTTCTTTAAATATATAGGTGCTCCTATGATAGGCAAATAGATGTTTACAATTGTTATATCCTCTCCTGGGATTGATTCTATTGTGGGATTGGCCCCTTTATCATTATATAATGGCCTACTTTGTCTCTTATTACAGTGTTTAAGGCCTATATTGTCTGACATAAGTGTAACCACCGCTGCCTGCTTTCTTTTGGCTTCCTTTTGCATGGAAAATGGTTTTTCATCCTTTCACTTAGAATCTGTGTCCTTTGAGCTGAAATGATTCTTGTAGGCAGCATATAGTTGGGCCCTGCTTTTTAACCCATTCGTTCACTCTGTTTTGATTGTAAGTATTGCCAGTTTAATTGTTTTCTAACTGTGTTGTAATTCATTTTTTTCCTTTTGTTCTCTTCCTTGGTGATTTGATGATTTTCTCTAGTTGTATGCTTAGATTCCTTACTTGTTATCTTTCATGTATCTACCATAAGCTTTTGTTTGGTGGTTATCATGAAGCTTACATAAAACATATTTATAGGTCTATTTGAAGTTAATAACAGCTTAAGTTTGAATATATTCTAAAGTTTTACATTTTTACTCTCCTTTCCCCCTTTTATGTTTTTGATGCTACCATTACCTCTGTTTATCTTGTATATCCATTAAATTGTTATTCTTACTACTTCTGTCTTTTACCCTTCATACTATGTTTCTAAGTAATTAACTCACCACCATTACATTAGAGCATTCTAAATTTAACTATATATTTACCTATATTAAGATTTATACTTCCATATATTTTCCTGTTATTAATTGGTACCCTGTGTTTCATCTTGTGGAGGTCCCCTTAATATTTCTTGTAAGACTGGTCTAATGGTGATGAATTCCCTCAGCTTTTATTTGTCTGAAAAACTCTTTATCCAATTTTAAAAACAAATTTCCAGGTAGACTATTCTTCGTTCCCAGTTGTTTTCTCTCAGTACTTTGGTTCTGCTGAAATAATTTTTCTGCTGAAAAAAGCTGCTGATAGTCTTACGAGGGTCTCCTTGTACATGACTAATTGCTTTTCCTTTGCCACTTTTAAGATTCCCTTGTTGTCTTTCTTTAACTTTTGACATTTAAATATAATGTGGCTTGGTGTGGGTCTCTTTAGGTTCAGCCTATTTGGAACTCTCTATGATTCCCAGATCTGATATCTCGGCCTCCTACAGGTTAGGGAAGTTTTCTTCTATTTTTCCTTCAAATGAGTTTTCTACTCTGTATTTTTTTTCTAGGAGCTCTATAATGTGAATATTGGTCTGGTTTGATGGTATCCCATGAGTCCCTTAAGCTATCTTCATTTTTTTTCCCACTATTTTTCCTCTTTGCTTCTCTGATAGGATGAATTCCACGACCCTGTCTTTGAGTTCACCAGTTTTTTCTTCTTCTTCATCTAGTCTGTTATTGAACCCCTCTATTAAATTTTTCAGTTCAGTTTTTATATTCTTAGATCTGTGATTTTTCTTTAGTACTTTCTCATGTTTTCTCTTTGTTAAAATTCTCACTTTGTTCACACATTGTTCTCTTAACTTCTTTGTGAATGTTGTTTTGAACTCTTTTTTTTAAATAAATCACTCATCTCTATTTTGTTAAGGTCTTTTTCTGTAGTTTTATCTTGCTCATTTATTTGGAACATATTTCTGTCTCTTCATTTTCTTTGACTCTCTGTTGGTTTCTATGCATTTCATAAAGCAATGACCTCTCTTAGTCTTGAAGAAGTTATTTTGTGTAGGAGATGAACCTTATTATTCAACCCAACCCTAGCTCTTAGTTGTCTCTCAAATATTTTGACTGTCCAAGCAGGCTCCTTGTTTTTAGTGGCTCCCAGTAGCTGACGGTGTGCCAAGACCTGTCAGTGTCCCGAGGTGGAGGATCTCGGTCAATACCTAGATTCATGATGATTGGAAGCCCAACTCCCATGCAGGACTTTTAAAATAAGCAAGTATTCCTCTTTCAGAGGAAAATAGGAGAATGAGTGTTTCTGTCTGTTGCTTCTGCACTGAGCCCTGGTTTTGGGTGGGGGGGTGGTGAGGATAGTCAGTTAAAAACTTTATTTGCTACTGTCCTGTTGAAACTTTGAACTTAACCCTGATGGTCATCAGATCCAGGCAATCAAGGGATGCATCCCCTTGTGGCAGTCACAAAAGTCAGGGTGCCAGTCGTGTGTACAAGTTCATTTTCAGGAGATACTGGCAACCTGGAATGACATAGAGGGATAGCATGAAAATGGCAACTGCCAACCTCCATGATCTCTGAAGATTATTAAAGCTGCCTCTAATGTGTGTTAAATTAAAAGACTCCTCCCCCCCCCCCCCCCCCCCCCCCCCCCCCCCCCCCCCCCCCCCCGCCTTACCAAAGCTTATAAGATAAGCAAATAGGTCTCTTTCACAGAAGGGTTGGGCCCATTTTAGTCTGTTGTCTCTGCTCTGTGCCTGGGGAGATACCCAGAGTGAGTCCATGGGAACTTGTTAAGGACTACTTTACAGTCCACTATAACCTTGTGGACCCCATTGACTCAAGCTCCACTAACTCTCAAAGGTAGATATTTGGGGCATCTTTCTCTCTATGTGAAGTCTGAAACACTGGGTACCATATGTGAAGTCCGAAACACTGGATACCATATGTGAAGTCCAAACCCTTCACTCCTCAGGGAGAAGCTGGGAGTAGTGAGCTTCCTCCTGGCTTTGTGTTGTTGCACTAGAGGTGAGATTTATGAAGAGTTTACGTCTCAGCCTCTTCTAACCTGTTTTGATGTGAGTGTTTGCTTGCTTACCAGTATGTAGGAGTTTCTCATTCAGTTTCTAGATTTCTTTCAGAAGGATTTGTTCTATATAAAGATGTTTTTTGGTGTGTGAATGAGAGAAGGTAAGTTCAGAACCTCCTATGTTACCATCTTGACCTAGAACCACTGAAATTAGCAGTCAACAATAAAAAAATAAAGATCAAAGTTACCAAGACATGTATAGGATAATATGGAGAAAATTGTAAAATGTAAGAGGCATGAACGGGTTCTTGAAAAAAATATGCATAGCCATATACAGTCAATTTAGAAGCTATCTTTTTCTTAAAATAGTATATTTAATGTAATCATAATTAAAATCCTTGTGGCATTAGGGGTGGGAAGTGAATAGGAGAAATTTGAAAAATGAATTTAAAATTTTCTGGATGTGGGGCACCTCAGTGGCTCTGTTGGTTAAGTGTCTGACTCTTGATTTTGGTTCAGATCATGATCTCAATTCATGAGTTCAAGCCCCACGTCGGGCTCTGCACTCACAACATAGAGACTGCTTGGGACTCTCTCTCCTTCCCTCTCTCTCTCTCTCTCTCTCTCTGCCCCTCTCCTACACTCTCATGCTTTCTCTCAAAATAGATAAATAAGCATTTAAAATAAATAAATAAAATTTTCTGGACAAGTAAACATATGAGACTAGCTTAAGTCTGCGAAAGAGGATTAGAAGGGATGAAAATGTGGCTAAACTGAATTTTGGTGCAAGAGAGCTGGGTCTTGGTAAGTCCAATTAAGTTCAGGAATTGTTTATATAAGTCTTCCTGAATAGGGTTGTAAGTTCCGAGTATAAAAGAATTGTGGCATAGCATGGTAGCCCCAGCATAGACAGAATAGTGTCACTGGGCTCCCTATCATTAGAATATTGGGGTGTGGGCCAAGGACCTATAATTGAGATACAAAGCATTTGCTTCTGCTTTTACAGCCATCTCACTTTCACCAAATTTGATGAATAAATCAGGAAGTGTGTGTGTGTGTGTGTGTGTGTGTGTGTGTGTTGAGCACTCTTCCTGCTAATCTGTAGCCCACTTGAATTTCTACAGAGGCAGAAGTCAATGTGCATGTACTGTGAAGAGGAGAGGGCATGACACAGGTGAAAACCCACAAGGCAAAAGATGTTTAGATTTGCTTTAAAAATAAAATGCACATTTAAATATGTATACACTAGTTTTTCTCAACCTATCAGACAAAATGCCAATATTCCTCATGGACAAAGAACTCTTTAATTTTTATACAAAAATATGACCCATAATAGAAAAATGAATCTTTACCAATAGTGCTAGGAATGCCCAATAAACCCACAAAAATTAGAAATAAAACAAGGTTCTATTGTTTTAAAACTATTACCCATATAAGGTTTGAAGTAGAGAACACCATACCTTGGCAAGGATAATGCGGGCTCTCATAACTTGTGGTAAAAATGTGTCAAGAGCATCTGAGATTTTATGTTACTGGCAAAACCAACAAGTTAGGCTGTCACATCTCACAAACAGAAGACCGTATTACTCCCACCAATGACAATAGCCAGAAAAGCAGCATCTTTGGTACCAAGTTCCTAAGCCTCAATTCCCACCAGGGGACTTTTACCCAAAATGTATTGTAAGGAAGTTGTTGGAAGGGTGCAGACATACATACACATATGTGTGCATGTGTTTTCATTGCCGCGTTTTTTTACAGCATTGATAAAAAGTTAGAAAGGACTCAGATATGTGATTGTTTAAATGATAGTGCATCCAAACAAGGGAATATTAGGAAACCATTAAAATGATCATACAAATCTATATTTAGTGATGTGAATTTAAATATCTTTAAAATTTTTATGCGGATGTTATAGACTGGATCATGTCTTCCCAAAATTCATATGTTGAAGCCTTAACCCCCCAATGTGACTGTTATTTGGAGAGAGGACTTTTATGGGAATAATTAAAATTAAATAACATAACTAGGGTTGGTCTCTAATTTGACAGGACTAGTGTCCTTTAGGAAGTGGAAAAGACATCAGAACTCTCTTGGCATGCATGGAGGAAAAGCCATGTGAGGGCACAGTGAGAAGGCAGGAGTCTACAATCCAGAAAGAGGGATTTCCCCAGAAGCCGGCCTTCCTCTCCCCTTGCTCTTGGACTTCTACTGGTCTCCATTCCTGTGAGAAAATGAATTTCTGTTGCTTAAGCCATTCAATCAGTGGTATTTTGTTATAGTAGCCTAAGCAAACAAACAAAGGAAGAAAATAGCTCACATGAATTTCAACTAATTTATATATAATTTTACAATTATGTCTTTGCATAAAGAGATGTTTAAAAGGCTATTCACTATTGATATCAACAATGGTTATCTCTGGTATGTGTGGGCTGACATTTAAACCTTCTTACTCATTCTCTTCTATATTGCTTAACTTTCTACAGTAAATGTGTTGTCTTTTATATTCCAGGAAAAAAAAGTTTTTAAAGGTAACATCTTCATAACTCCATTTAAAAAAAATTCTGGCTTGTCACCTCCTAGCCACTTATATGATTTTACCCTTGGTTCAAGTAATGATTTCACTGAGGAGTCAAATGGATCCTGAGATGGACAATCTTAGAGGTTCTGATAAGTGGCTCCTGATTAAAAAAAAAAAAAAAAAAAAGAGTGGTTAGAAGTATGAGACAGGGCTAATGCCACAGGGAATTATATTAGATCTCTTTTTGAATGTGAACTTGAACAGGTTGGAAACTTCCCAGTAATTAGATGGGTGAACATCTTTTGCTTCACTCTCTCTGCTCCTCAAAATAATGCTGACCTATTTAAGTGGTTCTTTTATGGTTTCCTCTTATTGACAGCTTTGGTTCAGATATTATTGGTATGATGAACATTTAAAAGGCAGAGATCCAGAGTTGATTTTTTAAAAAATTTTAGTTAGTATTTTCGGGTAGGTATAAAAGCAGATGCTGTCTCATTTACCAAGGTAAGGCAGCTTATTTTTAAACAGTGTATAGATGAGGCTTATTTTCATTAGTTGTGTCATTAGGAATTCTGTCTTATTCAATGGAACTGTTTTCATTGTAATTGGTGTTGGTCTAATTATAATATCATGCCTTTTGTACACAATTTTGATATATTAGTTCCTTATAACTCATCGCATTTTTCAATAGTGAACCAAGGATGCATTTGTACCCATTATTGAAAATGAAATTAACATATATAACCCAGATGTCAGTTGGGGCTCTGGTCCTTGAAGAATTAGCTAAGTTTGATCCAAACCTTCAATATCTGTTATTCTATACACAGAGTTTTGTATAAAATTTCTATGACTTCCTACACTTATTTCTTTTTTAAAAAAATGTTTATTTATTACTGAGACAGAAACAGAGCATGAGTTGGGGAGGGGCAAAGAGAGGGAGAGACACTAAATCTGAAGCAGGCTCCAAGCTCTGAGCTGTCAGCATAGAGCCTGACACGGGGCTTGAATCCACGAACCATGAGATCATGACCTGAGCTGAAGTCAGATGCTTCACTGACTGAGCCAACCAGGCACCTCCCCCCCATACTTATTTCTAATGGTTGCTCCTATATATCTTCAATCCTAGAATATGCATGCTATTATAATCTAGCCTACACCAGCCAATATGAAGACCTTCATCATTTCATTTTATTTTCTATGAAAAAAATCCTGTTATGATTTTGTGGATTGAGTAACACTATTGAAAGCTTGAAGGGCTGTCATGAGAGATCACATCACTCACACACACTCTTTTACCAGTTTCCTTACCTCACTTGTCAGGCTCTAAATGTCCATACCTCTGACAAAAGACCATTCTCATGATTTACAGATTTCTGAAAAATACAAACTATTCCTATCAGCTTGACTCCTTCTTTAATGGGGAACATTCCCTTCAGTTTGTTATGCCTACCTCTGACACCAGGAATTATGGAAAATACATTTTTTTATTTCATTAGATTTTATTTTTTCTATTTCACTATAATGATGCCATGAAAATGTAACGTTGCTGACACATCACAAATTGGTGGCAGGGGTGATACCCTCATTCAACAAAGAGGAATTTATCAGGCAACCTCCAAGTACTTGATACTGTGCCAAGCTTTTTTCATTTGAAAAAAAAAAAGAATGGAAAGTTACAGAACTTTACAACTAGAAAGGTGCTTGGTGGTCACCTGTTTGAACTATATTCTTACACAGGTTGGAGAACTAAGGAAAAAGAGTATATAATTCATTGATGACAGGGCTAGGGCTGGTAGCTGTGTCTTCTGTCTCTTGGTCTAGTTCTTTGTCCTGGACATCTTGGATTATGGGGGATTTTGACCAAGTAAGATTATGGGTGAGATGTGTTGGAGAAATACCAAGGCGGGGAGTCTAAGTGGTGTATAGGGATAAAAGAAATGACCTAAGCTGGGCCTTATGATGAGAAAAAGTGAGAGGATAGATAATGCCAAGCCACAGGCAGCACCGGGCTCATTCGAGCAGAAGTGGCTCACCAGCAAAGTGAGGTGTGTTGAAAAGGAAATGAACAGGGGCACCTGGGTGAATCAGTCTGTTAAGGGTCTGACTTTGACTTAGGTCATGATCTCCAGGTTCATGGGTTCAAGTCCTGGACTCTGCTTGGGATTTCTCTCTCCCTCTCTCTCTGACTTTCCCCCACTCATGCTTTACTCTCAAAATACATAAATAAACTTTAAAGAAAAGGGAATGAATATAGGGTACATTAGTAGGTGGGAAGAGAGAAATGTAAAAGCAGTGCTCCCTGAAACTAGCTAATGTTTCATATCATTTATTCAGACTGATTGTATACCCCAAATTTCCTCTGATGTCACTTTTTTTATATGGGCAATCAGTAGGAGTTGGTAAATTTTTGAAAAAGTGAGCCATCTTTGTGGGATTCTCAAGGGCTGAGAAAATAAACTGAATGATGTTTTAAAACAAAAGAAACTCTCTTCTCTTAAAAGATTTGTTGGGATTACTGGAGTAGACTGAGTAGCTCTAAATGGTAAAATTAAATGCAACTGTGTTAACTGAAGAAACTTAGACACAGATGCATAATTTCTTTTCTTTCTTTTTTATTTAAAAAAATTTTTTTTAATGTCTTACTTATCTCTGAGAGAGAGAGACAGCATGAGCAGGGAAGGGTCAGAGAGAGAGGGAGATACAGAATCTGAAACAGGCTCCAGGCTCTGAGCTAGCTGTTAGCACAGAGCCCAATGTGGGGCTTGAACTCACGAGCCATGAGATCATGACCTGAGCCAAAGTCGGACGCTTAACCAACTGAGTCACGTGCCCCAGATGCATGATTTCTATGGTCCAGAAGCTACACAACACCAGACTGCTTGCAAGTGGTGATAGAGGATAGAATACTGCTGAGAGCACCTGAGTGGCTCAGGTCATGATCTCATGGCTCATGAGTTCAAGCCCTGCATCGGGCTCTGTGCTAACAGCTCAGAACCTGTAGCCTGCTTCAGATTCTATGTCTCCTCTCTCTCTGCCCCTCCCCCACTCATGCTCTGTCTCTCTCTCTCAATTATAAATAAACATTTAAAAAAAAAAAAGAAATCATGCTGAAGGCTTTTTGGTTCCCGAGTGCATTAAAAGGGAAGCACCGATTATGCTAAGGATTAGCATACTATACTGTTGTATAGTATTTTCACTCTCAATCAGTCCACAGTTTGATCTTGCATGTGAATTGGTAAACTGGGCTAGTTATAACCCTAATTTTTAAAAGTTTACATTCATAAAACTAACACCCATTTATGTTAGAGTAGAATGTAAACATTTAAGAATAGAAAACTAAGTGGAGCAAGGCCATGCAGAAACTAGAACTGGAAATTCAACAAGCAAGGTGCTTCCTCTGTCATTTAAGTGTGCATATTCTTTTTATTCCTGCTTTTGAACATCTCTTTGAAAACTTACATAGTTTTATCAACACTTGGCCCAATACAATTTCCCTGGCCAAATTCTACATGATCATTCTTTTTTTTTTCTTAAATAGTTTATTGTCAAGTTGGTTTCCATACAACACCCAGTGCTCATCCAAAGTGCCCTCCTCCATGCCCATCACCCCCCTCCCCAACCCCCCACCTCCATCAGCCCTCAGTTTGTTCTCAGTATTCAAGAGTCTCTCATGGTTTGCCTCCCTCCCTCTCCCCAATTATTTTCCCCCTTCTTCTCCCCCATGGTCCTCCGTTAAGTTCCTCCTAATCCACCTACATCTACATGATCTTTCTTCTCATTCTACATAATCATTTTTGTATCCATGATCATATTATTGACACATTACTTGTGTTTCATAGCTCGAATTTATTTTTTTATTGAAGTATAGTTGACATACAATATTAGTTTCAGGTGTACAACACAGTGATTTGACACTTATTTACCTTAAGAAATGTTCACTGCAAGAACTCTAGGTCCCAACTGTCAGCATGCAAAGTTATTACAATATTATTGACTACATTCCCTATTCTGTACTTTACATCCCTGTGACATTTATTTTACAACTAGAAAGTTTGTGCCTCTTAATTCCCTTCACCTATTTCACCCACCCACCTACTCTCCTATCATCAGTTTGATTTTTGTATTTATAGGTCTTTCTGTTTTGTTCATTTTTTAAGAGGCCAATATAAATGAAATCATATGGTATTTGTCTTTCTCTGATTCATTTCACTTAGTATTATACCCTCTACATCCATCCATGTTGTCATCAATGACAAATTTCATTCTTTTTTTATGGCTAACTAAATTTCCATTGTTTATATAGCACATTTCTTTATCCACTTATCTACTGATGGACACTTAATTGCTTGAGGTTTTGATTTGCATTTCCCTGATGATGAGTGATGTTGAGCATCTTTTCATATATCTGTTATGGCATCTATGTATCTTCTTTTGAAAAATGTCTCTTTGGGTCCTCTGCCCATTTTTGAAAATTGGATTGTTTGTAGAGTTTGTTTGTTTTGAGCTGTATAACTTCTTTATATATTTTGGATATTAACCCTTATTGGATGTATCGTTTGCAAATATCTTTTCCCATTTAGTAGGTTGCTTGTTCTGTTGATGGTTTTCTTCACTGTGCAAAACATTTTATATTTTTATTCTTTTAAGTTTACTTTTGAGAGAGAGCATGCACATGAGTGGGAGAGGAGCAGAAAGAGAGAGAGAGAGAGAGAGAGAGAGAGAGAGAGAGAATTATGGCAGGCTCCACACTGGCGGGGTGAAACTTAATCCCACAAACCATGAGATGAAATTAAGAGTTGGACTTAACCGCCTGAGCCACCCAGGTGCCCCAGTGCAAAAACTTTTTAATTTGATTTAGTCCCAGTTGTTTGTTTCTGGTTTTATTTCCCTTGCCTGGAGAGACAGATCCATAAAAATATCATTAAAACTTATCTCCAAAAGATTACTGCCTATGTTTTCTTCTAGAAGTTTTATAGCTTCAGGTCTTACATTTAGGTCTTACATCTGTTTTGAGTTTCTTTTTGTGTATATGTAAGAAACTGGTCCATTTTCATTCTTTTACATGTAGTTGTCCAGTTTTCCCAACACTCTTTATTGAAGAGACTATCTTTTCCCCATTGTATATTCTTGTCTCCTCTGTTGTAAGTCAATTGACCATATAAACATTAGTTTGTTTTTTTATTCTCTATTCTGTTATATTAATATATGCATATGTTTTGTACCAGTGCATTACTGTGTTTATTACTACAGATTGGTAGTGTGGTTTGAAATCTGAGAGCGTGATACCTTTAGCTTTTGTTTTTTCCCTATTGACTATTCTAGGTCTTTTGTGGTTCTATACAAATTTTAGGATTATTTGTTCTAGTCCTAGGAAAAATGCCATTGGTATTTTGATAGATATTGCCTTGAATCTGTATATTGCTTTAATAGTTTGGCCATTTTTAACAGTATCATTTCTTCCAACCACTGAGCATGACACAGGAAACCATAGATTATGAGTAACTTGTTCTGTAAGACAAGCAAACATTTCTAATAAATTTTAACTTGATAAATGAGCAATGTCTTGCAATATGAGTAATATGTGATGCCGAATGTCACATGATCACAACTGAGCCAATGGTTCTTGAAATTCACTTTGATATATGAGTGCTTTGGATTATAAGCACATTTCCAGAATGAATTACGCTTGCAAACCAAGGTCTTATTATATATCTTTTTGTTTAAAGTTTTTAGAGTACAGCTCTTCTGCCTCCTTGGTTAAATTTTTTCTAGGTATTTTTTTGGATACAATTGTAAATGGGACTGTTGTCTTAATTTCTCTTTCAGATAGTTTGTTATTAGTAAGTAGAAATGCAACTGATTTCTATATATTAATTTTGTATTCTCCAACTTCACTGAATTCATTTAAATGTTTTAATAGTTTTTTGGTGGAGTGCTTAAGGTTTTGTAAATGTAGTATCATGTCATCAACAAACAATGACAGTTTTACTTCTTTCTAACCAATTTGGATGCTTTTTATTTATTTTTCTTGTCTGAATGCTGTGGTTACGACTTCTAGTACTATGTTGAATGAAAGTGGCAAGAGTGACATCCTTGTTTTGTTCCAGATCATAGAGGAAAAGCTGAAAGCTTTTCATCATTGAATATGACTCTAAAAACTTTAAACAAAAAGATATATAATAAGACCTTGGTTTGCAAGCGTAATTCATTCTGGAAATGTGCTTATAATCCAAAGCACTCATATATCAAAGTGAATTTCAAGAACCATTGGCTCAGTTGTGATCATGTGACATTCGGCATCACATATTACTCATATTGCAAGACATTGCTCATCATTGAATATGATATATTTTTCTTGTCTGAATGCTGTGGTTACGACTTCTAGTACTATGTTGAATGAAAGTGGCAAGAGTGACATCCTTGTTTTGTTCCAGATCTTAGAGGAAAAGCTGAAAGCTTTTCATCATTGAATATGATGTTAGCTGTGGATTTATCATATATGGCCTTTATTATATTGAGGTCTGTTTACTTTATAGTCACTTTTGTTCACTCTGTACCTACTTTGCTGAAAGTTTTCACAATATGGATGTTGCATTTTGCCATATTTTTTTCTACATGTATTTAGATGATCATATGAGTTTTTACCCTTCATTTTGTTCATTTGGTATATCAAATGATTAGTAAATGTTGAATTATTTTTGCAAACTGATTAAATCCCACTTAATCATGTTGTATGATCCTTTTAATGTGTTTCTGAATTTGGTTTGTTAATATTTTGTTGAGGATTTTTGTATCTATGTTCCTCACAGATACTAGAATGTAATTTCATTTTTGTAGTGTCTTTGTCAAAACCAACTGGCTTTGGTTCAGGATAATGCTAGCTTCATAGAGTGAATTTCCAGCCATTTCTTCCTCTACAATGTTTTGAAATGGTTTGGAAAGGATAGGGATTAATTATTTTTTAAGTGGTAGAATTCAGTGAAGCTGTCTAGTCCTGGACTTTTGTTTGTGGGAACTTTTTCATTACAGATTCGATTTCATGACCTGTAAGCAGCCTGTGGTTTTTTTCTTCCTGATTTAGGCTTGGAAGATTGTATATTTCCAGGAAATTATCCATTTCTTCTGTGTTATGCCATTTATTGGTATATAATTGATTATAGTAGTCTCTTATATAATCCTTTGTATTTCTGTGGTGTCAGTTGTGACTTCTCTTTCACTTCTGATTTTTTTCTTTCTCTTCTTGATGGGTCTACCTAAAGGTTCATCAATTTTGCTTTTTTTTTTTTTTTTGAGAGAGTGCACAAGTGAACAAGAGGCAGAGAGAGAGAGAGAGAGAGAGAGAAAGTAGATCAGCTATATCTTCTGGTTTTGAAGGAGTGGACTTATGTAGAAGGAGTAGCCTTATGTTGAAAGGCCCAATCTCCCACCCCTAGTCACCAGAACTAGTCATTCCACAGGTGTCCCCTGTGTGGGTTGTGTGCACTCTTCTGTTGTGGCCAGGTCGTGACTGCTACAAGCATGCTGGTGTACAGGGCTAGCCCTATGTGCCTGCTCTGGGGTGGGAGAGCTGGTTTGACCTGAGCTGTCTTGCTGGACATGGTGCAATGGAAGCTGCTTTGAAAGGGTGCCCTGTGGGCCAAGTCGGTTGGGCAAGATGCAATAAATGCATATGTGACTGCTCATAGCTCAAATTCTTGAGAGAGAATCTAGTTCACTATGCTCAGCTTACATCTTGGTTTCCTTTTGAAAAATGTCTACTTTTGGCCAACTCAGCTATGGATAGAAATTCAGGAGTGATGAAAGCCCCTTTCTTCAGCAAGGGAATGTGATTTTCTGTTTTTAGAGAAAGCCCATATGCTTGACCCTGTGATAAAATTGGTTTTTTTCAAGCTTATAGTTTTGAAGAACAAATAAATCACAGTTTTCAATTCATTAACCGTTTTTTAGTGGTCTTTTGGTCTGGGATTCAGATTTTCTTAGAGAACATTGAAGAAGTTTAGAATTAGGACTCAAGATCTCATCAGAGAAGGTAAGAAAAAGTTAAAGTCATGGGAAATGTGGTATTGTGTTTCCTTAAGCTGTGAATGTCAATAATTACAATGGGGTACAATTTTCTCTCTGTTCCTGATTCTTTCACATGACCTAAATTTAAAACAAAAACAGGGTAAGTTCTTAAAGAAATATATATTTGATATGGTGGCACAACCAAAAATAAAAGTCAATTTGAGAGATTAAATAAAATTGGGTTGTAGTGGGAAGATTGGGGATAAGAGTGGATTTTCTTCTTCTTCTTCTTTTTTTAAAATGTTTTATTTATTTCTAGGAGAGAGAGAGACAGCGTGAGCAGGGGAGGGTCAGAGAGAGAGGGAGTCACAGACTGAAACAGGCTCCAGGCTCTGAGCTGGCAGTCAGCACAGAGCCCGACGCTGGGCCCGAACCCATGAACCGCGAGATCATGACCTAAGCGAAAGTCGGACGCTCAACCGACTAAGCCACGCAGGCACCCCGAGTGGATTTTCTTCTTGTTTATAGATTTAGATAAGTGGTGAAATCATACAATTCCACCTGCTCTTTTATGAAGATCTGGGAACCTAATGCAAGGCATCATTCATATCTCCTAGTAATGTGTGCAGGATTTGGTGGGTCACAATGAAGCATTGTATTGATTACATTATGAAAAATCAATTCAAAATCACCTAGAACTTTAACTCCAGGATGCATTCTGTACATGCAGTGGCAGAGGCTGGTTGTTCATCATTGTGGCTAAAATTGAATATGGTGGGAATGACCAATTATAGCCCTAGCAAGAGGGTCTTCAGGGAAGTAATTGTGGTTTCTTTGATTGCCTTCCTGCAGCCTCTGAGTGAGGAGCCTCATGATTCTTTTCCAGTCTGGAGCAGCGAGAGAACTAATATGGCTCTCTGTAATTTTGACTTCCTCTGTCCACTAGATCAAATCAATACTCCCCCATCCTTTAATAAAATAAAATCATTTCCTACAGATGCTGAGCAGCTGTCCTTGCCTGAAGATGCTCTGAGAAAGAAAAGCAAGGGCTAGAAACCCTTCATTTCCTGTGTTGATAATAAGCAGACTTGTTTATTGAAAACAAAACTTTCCCCCAGGAAAGAATAGAGCAGGAAGACATGGGTGAATGAGTGAGCCAGAGAGGTTGGAGGAGTGTAAAGGAGGAGTTGTCAGAAGACTTCCTATGAAGTCTATATTCTTAAGGTCATCTGTCTTCCTTGTGCATGCTATAGTTGAAAATGGTTAATAAAATGCTCTGGATCAAATAAGTTACTTAGGATATAGGCATTATGGCTGTTAGAATTGAAGCCATCTGCCAAAAAGAAAAAAACACTTATCAGAGCTCTTTGGGCAGTTCCTAAGGTGTCTTACCTACCACATATTGAGTGAGTTCGATAATTTTTTTTTTTTTTTTTGGTTTCACCTGTAGACTCCATGTGTAGAGAATGAAGTAAAAGTACCGTGGGTATATGATAAGAGGGAACTATGTTATTCTATCAAGAAAAGATTTCATTTTCTTATTTCCCCAATCTCCTTCCTTAGTCTAGAATGCTACATAGCAAGAGAAGAACAATAGGCAATAATGTCAAGGAGTTGGGTTTGGATAGGGCTGGTAGGAGACTCAAAGCCCCAGATGGGCTGCTCATAGGTTTAGTCTTCCCGGAAGTACAGTGGACTGATAGATCTGTTACCTTAGGAATTTGATAGACAGAATCTAATAGTGTCTATGACTGGATTTTTATTAAATTTTTCCAGTTGTGGCTAATTTTCTAGATACAGTTTTTGTGATGAAAGAGCTATTCTCATCGCTCAAGTCCTAAATATTTTTATCCTACTCAAAAGAGATAGGTTAGGCTTTCTTAGTGAATCTGCATGGGAATCATTCCTGTAAGGCAATCAATACATATTTTGCATTAAAATAAACTACTCTCCAAGTTCCTGACAGTGGAAATAGAGAATAACTGATGAAAACAAGGTAAGATAAACAAGTAAGCTATGAGGAACTATTTGTCTCTGTTGTCAAAAGCAAACCTCTCTAGACTCACTTTTCTTTTATCAAAATATAGCACACATACACACAGACAGACAAAACATTTAGGGGAAAGGCTGCTATCTTAAAAGTAGAGAAAAATTTAATCTACATTATCTTAGCTGTGTTGAGTTTTGGTGGTGACTGATGGGTACAATTGTGTCATCTATGTTTCTTCAAGAACAAATTGTCAATCTAAACTATGGGAGAAAAAATTGTCAGCTCTGTCTCTGGATGAGCAAAATTATTGGTTGCATCTCTGGAAGGTGAAAGTTCTTGGGAGTAAGAGAAAACTGTCAGATGCATATTTTCAAGACAGAATTGTTGGCCATGTCAGTTAAATAACAGGTTACTATTATTTTACTGCTGAACTGTGAAATTTACCATTTTTATCCTTTTTGACATTTGAATTGACAAAATGAACTCCACCCAACTTGTCATGTGCATTGGTACTTAGCAAGGACAGATGTGCCACATGTGCCTTTGTGTTATGGCTGGAAAGATATATATGGGCAACCAACCAGATAGTATATGATAAAATGTTGCCTGTATAAATGGGGAAAGAGCCATTCTGGATTCCTTTAATAGGTACTTCAATTCAAAATGAAAGGCAGCTAGGTCAGTGGGGGGTGAGACAAAGGCACAGGGAGTGGGACAGTCATTATGAGAGCACTATATTTAATAACATGGCTGGTGACAGGTTTGTAGTAAGTCAATAATTCTTTTCTGAGTTGCCGTTGGTTCTGGGTGGGGGGGTGGTGTGTGGTGTGTGCTGGGAGGGTGAAGAGAAGGATGCAGAGATGAGGGGTAGATGGACAAAGAGACTGACTATATTTCTATACTGGCTCCCATTCAACTGGCAAGAGGTGTTTCTGACAGAGGAAGGTAACCTATAGAGTTTCTGAGAGAGGAAAGTAACTTTAAGAATAAGGAGCAAATAGATGAGACTGTCTTGTGTACACCGACATAACAAGAGTTCTCAAAGTTATGTTTGCAAAACTAGCCTGAATGATACTGAAAAAATGAGGTAGATTAAACTTCATTACTGGAAAGATTGTAATTCCCTTCCCAATCACTGAAATGCTATCACTGGGGGCATTTTATTTTTTGAGACCTAGATGGTGTGCTTCAATTCTGAATTGGGATAAACCCAACCTGAGATAAGCCTCAGAAATTTGTCTGTTTTATTTTTATTCTGTGTGTTTGTGATTGCGGCTATGGAAGGCAGGTCCAGTTTTGAGTCTACATTAAAGAAGTTGGAAATATTGAGTTCCAGGATTCCCAGACTTTGTTCTTTAGCAAACCTTACTTGCTTGGTCATTTTTATTATCGTATGCTCTGGCTCACAACTTTTTAATGGCTTTCAGTGCCTACATGATAAAGTAAATATGCCCCAGACTAGAACCAAAGGCCTATAATATGGCACCACCCTGGTCTTTTCAGTTCTTTTTCAAGATCTACACTGTGCACGGAAACTGTTCTAACCATTATGTATTTCCTGAGCCCTATCCTATTATTAATCTAACCCTAACTTTGACTCGAATCCTGACCTTGACTCTTCCTATTGGAGTTCTTTGGGACTTAGAGCAAATGTATCTTTAGTGATGTCTAATGTATCTAAAGAGTACTCTTACTCCTTTGTACTCTGGGCAGTTATTGTTACTCTGTACGACTAATTTGCCACTGGTTATATACTGTCATTTGTTGAATTTATGTATTTAAATATTTTTAAAAATCTAACAACATGCTTTCTATCTGATGTTAGAGACAGGCACATGTCTTGTTTCCTGTTCTATCTCCTGGGCCATAGTAGTTCAATGGGAGTGACAGGATGCAGAAAGTGTAACATGTGGGAAGCTCAGTGCACAATGAGAGCAGAAGGAAGAACTTACCCAGACTTAGTATTCAGAAGGGGAAGTCTTCCCTGTGGAAGTGACATTTAGGCTGTTACCTGAAGGAAGGGGAAGGGTCAGTGAGGCCCACAGGTGCGAGATCTTAGCTCTTGCAAGGAAATCGTGGCAAGGTCCTTTATGTTCTTTCTATCTCTTCCTTTCTCATTATTCTAAGCACATGGACTCTACGTAAGATGGCAGTGGTAAGCAACGAGGGAGATGCGTATCCTGAAGGACATTGTGGGCTATCCCAAGGTGTTTGAACATTGTCTTATAAGGAGCCATTGAAGAGAAGGACATGGGGGAGAGACTAGGTCAAATTTGCATTTCAGACCCATCACTCTGGCTTTAGTGGAAAAAGATTGTAAGTTGGATAACCAAGCGATTGGTGTGCCAGTTGTAGTGTCCTGGCCATTTTAGCACTTCTGTTAAATTTTTCATTTTTGAAAAAAACAAATTAGGAACTCCATTTTATACTTCCAGCTTCTGCCACGGGCTCTTCTTATAGTGTTTGAAATGTATGTCAGTGAATAGAATCCTCACCTTAACATGTGGATGAGTCTAAAAGGCATCTCCCTTTCAAGGACAGCATGCAAGACAGTCATGGTAAAACAGCCAATGGATAAGTACATCTAAGTCCGTTAGGTCTTGAGTAGAGGTGGGAATCGTACACAAAATTGCTCTCCTGCTTCTGTACTGTCAGTTGTGCAAACCTGTGAGATGCAGGAAACTATAATGGTCAGCAGAGAATGAGAGACAGTAAAGGTTAAATGTACATGAAGTAATGAGTCGAAAACAAACTGAGTGATCTTGAGGCATATAAACAGAAATGTCCTACTACAGTGGTTTTTGTCATTTAGCATGTTATGCATCTACAACTATTCGCTTGGTTTTATTATTTGATGGCCCTTTATTTAGCAATAAAAGCTTTCAGCAGCCATGAGTCAAAAAAAAAAATCAAAAGTACGTGTTTAGTGAAAAATTAGGTGCTGAGTTATTGTTTCTTGGGAAAGTTGATTGATCAACAAAATGATTAAACAGTGGCATCACTTACCAGATGAAAAGCAGAAGATAGGAATCACTGAAAGCAAATCTATTTCAAAACTTAGCATTGAGAAGAAAACTGCATGACTACAATTAAGTGTGGACAGATGCAGAAAGCGTTTTCTTATCACTCTATGAACATGACTTTTCAATAGATCAAATGACTGCTCCATTCATGTTCAATTCCACGTTTTCAAGTACACCTACGAAATGTGTAGCTACTGGTTCCATTAGCAGAAGAGAAAGTCTCAATCAGTGATGCCAGTTTCCAATAGTGGTCCTTTTCCTAAAAAATGTAATTCATGGAATCAAAGTAAACCTGTTGGAAGTTTATTTCATTGTCATTGTGATTGTTTTTGCAAATTTAATTTATTTTTTAAAATACTCTCATTTAAAAAAACGTTTTTTAATGTTTGTTTATTTTTGAGACAGAGAGAGGCAGAGCACGAGTGAGGGAGGTGCAGAAAGAGAGGGAGACACAGAATCTAAAACAGGCTGCAGGCTCTGAGCTGTGAGCACAGAGCTCGATGCAGGACTTGAACCCACAAACTGCGAGATCATGACCTGAGCCGAAGTTGGAAGCTTAACTGACTGAGCCACCCAGGCGCCCCATGCAAATTTAATTTAAAGAGAAGTTCAACTTTGAACAAGAAATTGTTTAGTGGTAATACAAACAAATTTTGGTGAATCACAGACAGGGGGTTATAAACATTTTTATAATAAATTAAGAAACTTATGGAGCTGAAATGAACTTGGATTGTTGTGGGACACACATTATAACGCCAGAACCATTCTTGGGAGGTGACATGGGCCAGGCTTCAAGTTCCCAGCACACTTTCCATTGTCCCACCAGACTTCACTTACAAAAAAGAAAAGAAAAAATCTTCTTAAAGAATTTTAAGAAAGTGACAGGAAGAACATTAAACGCTCATTGTGGGACATTCTGATCATGGGGCCCTCTGTGACTGTACCAGTTGCATACTCATGAGGCTGGCTCTGCATGTAACCAGCTTATCAGAAAATGAAACCAGTTATTAGGTTTATGGCCTTTGTACATTCCAGGTCCTTGACTCCATACAACCTTTTTCAGAGAACTGGGAGTATGACCCTCTCTCACCTTGAAGGTGAGCATCAGCATCCCTAGGCCCATCTGGGGAAACGTCAAGTAGAAGTGGGAAGAGGTTACTTTACACTGAAAACGAATGCCCCTTCCTTGGTCAAGTCTGTCCAGTCCACTTATGGAGAGAACTCTTGGCAACACGAGAGGCTGGTGCAGAACACACCCCCAGAGAATTAAACCTACACAATGGAACAGATGTGTGTTCACACCCACATCTCTTTTCCCCTTTTTCCCTTTATTACTTTTTCATTGTTTCCTAGTGGGGAAAGTAGAAAGAAACCAGAAACACACACAAAAAATGTGAATGTATTCAGTCTAGACTAAGTTTTTTTTTTGGTTCAGATTTTTCTTTGGTTCTGTGGAATGCAGGGCCTGCCACTGGGAAGGAATGTGACGGAGGCTTCTTTTGGCTTTGGAAGAGAAACTTCTAAAATCAGAACCATTTTTACCATGTGTTGAACTTCACATCATCCTGTTTAATTCTGTTAACCCAATCTGCAAGTTAGCCATCAGTATTCTTGTTTTGAAGACAGTAAGGCTCAGAAAAATTAAACATGTTCAAATTCAGACATGGCAGAATCAGAATTTGAATCCATGTCTGTCTGACTGAAATGCTATGGTCTTTCTTTGAAAACTAAGTCCTCATGTGGTAGACTGGCCTCTCGCCTGGGTCTCAAAAAGACTATAAGTGACATATTTACCAGGGGATCTAATCAGTACCAAAAGAGGTAGTATCTCCAACTTTTCACCAGCCAAGTCAGACTCAGAAACGTTTTCTAACAGAATAAAAAGTAGATTTTGCTGAGAGAATAGCAAGTATGAGGGAGGGAGAGAGAGGGAGAGAGGGATTAGGAATAGCTTCCTTTCCCCATTAGGAAGTGTTTAACTTCCTGGCTTTTTGGTGGGGAAAGGATGCTATTCCTCCCTCCTTGACTCCCTGAATAATCCTGTATATTGATCCAGGATCCCTCAATATTGGTATATTGAGTCCAAGTATATAAGATCAGAGAGAAAATTGGGGGAGGATTTTTCTTTACCCAGTTAACTTTCTCTCTCTGGTTTTCAACTGTAGATGCTGTACACACTGGATCGTGAAGGCAGACTCTTTCATTTCCGGGCTGTGTCTCTGAAACTCTGAGGTAGATGGCACTCTGCCCCTTTTGAGTCTCCAGCCTTCTGAGAGTACTGGTGTCATCATAATATGTTTGAGAAGAGCACCAACTTTGAGGAAATGTGCTTCTGTCTGTGTGCCTCCCTCTTCAGCCCCGCCCTCAGCCCTTGCTCCACCCTCTGCTCTCTGACCCCATTTCCAGGACAGGTAGTGCGCTCTTGAGTCATTCTTTCTGTTTCCAGATGGCTCACATTAATGGTGACTCAGAAAAGCTGAACAGCCCTCTTTTCTCCGAAAGATCTCATGGCTAGATTCAGTCAGTGACTTCTGGGTGTCTTTCTGTCCTTCCGTTGTCATTTTGTGCAGCCTTCGGGGCATTCCCTCTTCAAACATTCTGGTTATGAATGGTTATCATAAGAGTGAGTGACTCACCACTATTTAATATATCAAGGGGTAGGCGAGGTGCTGTGCCATCAGCTGCCAGTGTGTCCTGGGAACCAGACACATGCCCACCCACACCCACGCTGTTTCGCTTTTGTCATTTAAGGCTGGAAGTGCTGAATGGAGCAGGATCCCAGGTATTGTAATGTCACTGGGTAATATTTTCCACTGATGCTTTTCAGAGAGTGAGGTGCATGACCCAGCTAGGGGACAGGGGAAGTTGTAAGGTGTAGGTGATCCTAAGCTGTGTCATGGGATCTGAGGCCATTTTGTCCCTTTCACTCACCTTTTCCTATTGACCCAGACACATTTCCCCAGGAACAAAGAAATAGTGGTCAGTGGATCTTGGCCAGCTCATTAATGGGGCCCAGATCCAATCCACAGGACTGTAGTGACAGTCCTAGATGAGGCTAATATATGTGTGGTCACCTGGGAGTGCCATTGAAAATTGGATAGCCAGGCAAAAGGTTAACAACCTCTTGGGCCTCTGATTGATCAGTCCAAGATCTGTTGCCCAGATAAAACAGAATCTCTCACAAAATCTGCTTTACCTCCCACCAGGCTCCAGAGCCACTTAATAAGTAGCTCTATGACCTTAAGAAAATGACTTCAATTCTGTATCTCTGTTCTCAACTATAAAATTCAGATAATAACATTGCTTCCCTTAAATGGTGGTTCGTGAGGATTGAAAGTTAATCCATGTAAAGTACTGTACTTGGATCAAAGTTTGGCCCACAGTAAAATTCTCTATGTGTTAGTAATTGTTATTATCCTTATTAAGCTTCTAATTTGGGAACTTCTAAAACCGCAAATATAGAAGTAATATCATAGCCTATCTGGGAGATGACAGCATAGCTTCTGGAAGGTTCTGTGACTCAACCTAAAAGCACTATGACTGGCTGTCAGAATCTTCCTGATCCACAAGTATCTGATAATCCTTGGATAAGATGCTCTCTGCCTGTGATTATGCTTAAAAGGAAGACTGGAGGGGCTGGAGCCAAGTCATATTTATCCTTATTTCCAGCTATTTCTGTGGTTCCTACATAAAGGCTGGTGTGCGTTGTAGATGCTCCTGACATTGGCGTCGAGGGCCACTATCTTGACCCTTACCGTGAAAAGGCTACTTTTGCTTGTCTGTGCAGAGCTGACTGCTCTGGGGCAGAGAAGAGGCTGATTTCAGGTACTGATAACTCCAGAATTCCTGTTTACTATGATGGAAGTGTCCCGAAGAACACAGGCCTTTTTAAACCTATGGTATTTCCCGGGGTGCCTGGGTGGCTCAGTCGTTGAGCATCTGACTTCAGCTCAGATCATGATCTCACAGTTTGTGAGCTCAAGCCCTACTTTGGGTTCTCCCCTTCTCTTTATCATTTTCCTTCTCTCTTTCTCTCTCCTCCTCTCTCTCTGTCTCCCCCACCCCCCAGCCCCTCTTGGAATTCTCTCTGCCCCTTGCTCACCTGTGCCCTC
Source organism: Hyaena hyaena (assembly GCF_003009895.1). Classification (NCBI taxonomy): domain Eukaryota; kingdom Metazoa; phylum Chordata; class Mammalia; order Carnivora; family Hyaenidae; genus Hyaena; species Hyaena hyaena. The sequence goes on from NW_024081167.1 coordinate 1,095,669, forward strand.
TCTCAAAAACAAACAAACAAACAAACAAACAAACCTACAGTATTTCTAATCTCCAGAACAGTACCTGGCTCATAGTCAATGTTCAATAAATATTTGTTGAAGGGTATAACTAAATGAGAGACACTGGAAGGGCTTTGGGAGGTGATGTGTTTAGAAGGGAACACGGTGACTATTTGCGGAGCTACTACATTTTCAACTTAGGCTTTATTTTTTTAATTCTCTTTTTATTGTGATAAAATATCCATAAAATAAAATTTACTGTTTTAACAGTTTTTAGGTGTATAGTCCAGTGGTGCTAAATATATTCATATCATTGTGCGGCCATCCTTACCTCTCATCTCCAGAAATTTTCAACCTTACACACTGAAATTCTGTCCCCACTGAACACTGGGTCCCCATTCCCTCCCACTCCCAATTCTGGCAACAATATTCAGTTTTCTATTTCTATAACTCTGACTACTCTCATTACCTCAAATACCTGAAATCATGCAGTGTTTGTCCTTTTGTGTCTGCCTTATCTCACTTGGCACAATGTCTTTAAGGTTTATTGCACGTATCAGAATTTCTTTTCATTTTGTGGCTCAGTAATATCACATCATATAGATGCACCACATTCTCTTTATCCATTAGTCACTTTGGGCGGCTGTAACAAATTACCAAAGACTAGGGAGCTAAAACTATACACATTGTCCTCATACTTCTTGAATTTGGGGACTCAAAGATAAAGGTGCCGGCAGATCTTGTGTCTGGTGGAGGGGTCTACTTCCTGGTGTGCAGGTGGCTGTCTTCTCATGGAATCCCACATGGAGGTGACTGGAGAGTGGGAGCAAGCTCTGGTGTCTCTTCCTGCAAGGACACTAATCTCGTTCCTGAGAGCTTCATCCTCATGATCTAATTACTTCCCAGGGGTCCTGCCTCCCTATAGTATCACTTCGGTGTCAGGAATTTCAATATATGAATTTAGTCAGGGGAGGGGCCACAAATATTCAATGTATAACACTAGTCCTCTGTAATGGACACTGGGGCTCCTTCACTTATTGTGAGTATGCTGTTAGGAACATGGATGTACATGTATCTGAGCCCCTGCTTTTGATTATTTTGGGTGTGTATCCAGGGGTGGAACTGCTAGATTTTATAGTATTTCCATGTTTGAATTTTTTTTTTGTTTTTTGAGGAACCACCAAACTGCATTCCTTAGTGATTGCGCCATTTTGCATTCCCCCCAGCAATGCTCAAGGATTGCAGTTTCTTCATAGCCCCACCATCACTTGTGACTGCTCTCCCGATGGCTGTGAAGTGCTATCTGATTGTGGTTTGATTTGCATTTCTGTAATGATTGGTAGTGTTGAGCATATTCTCGTGTACTTATTTTTAAATAAGTTTTAAAGTTTTAATCAAATGTTTTAAATACACAGTTGTGTATTTTCTTTGGAGAAATGTCTATTCGAGTACTTTGCCCATTTTTTAATTGGGTTGTGTGTTGTTTTGGTGTAGAGTAGGATAGTTGTTTTAAATTCTTTGTCTAGTAAATGTGATGTCTGTACTTTTTAAGGAATGCTTTATGCCAATTTAGCGGCATCTTTGGAATGGGCTGTGTTTTCCTGTTTATCTGCCTTGCGATTTTGTTGTTGTTGAAAATTGGGCATTTGGGAAAACAATCTCTCCCAGTCTGTGTAGACTGGCTCTGTGCTAGAAGAGCTGGGTGTGCTCTGGACCTTGGGACCAGCTTGAGTTGAAAACTCGAGGTCTTTTGGGTCTTTTCTGAGTGTGAGTTTTATCTATTACCACCGCCCACCCTACCCCCATTTTGAATGTTTTATTTTTCCAAAGTGCCCCACTCCTGCTTCTCCTAAGGGCATTAGATAATCTATTTTGTTTCCACCAGTAATCTCTTGCCCCGTGCCCGTATTGGTCTTACTCTCCATGCGGCCTTCCTGAGCTGCTCACACTCCTTTTCCCCACCTGTGCTCCAAGTTAAGCAAAATGGAGACCAGATAGATGTTGGTGCAGAGCCCAGACAGATCAGAAGTTTGCACATAAAGTCTGATCTGACCCTCTGGTTCATGGGAGAGAATTGGAAGCTAGCATGCTGCCTTTTCCAGACCAAGACTATGCTCCACCAGGGAGGTGGTGGGCAAGGGCAAATAAAAACACCACAAAATTCCTACCATTTTGAATGTGGTTTTTTCTTGATTGGATGTTCTCTTGGTTACTGGGAGACTTTTAACTTTTTCCCAGTGCTCCTATAATGTTATTCTGGCCCGTGTGTGTGTGTGTGTGTGTGTGTGTGTGTGTGTGTGTGTGTTTAATGGTTTCATGGGGTTTAGAGATTTTTGGTCCACTATTGTGTCGGTATCCTTCCTCAATTTAGGTTTTATAACTTAGAGTATCTTTGGGGGGGAAGTATTGATGGAAAGTGGTATTTTTGAGCAACCTCCCCACTAAAGTTACTCTTAGGCACTATCCCAGATGTCTTGATTTTGAAACCATGAATATAACTAGTAACTCCTACAAGAAGGCAAAGTAAAGAAAGCCTGCCTTTCTAACCTGTCCTATGAGGACATGATTGAGGACATTACTCACATCATCAGTGTGTGTTTTTTATGACATCCCAGGGGATAAGTTTTTCTTTTTCCTGATAGGTTGTAAAATACTGTAAATATTTCCTGAAAAGCAGGCAACACATTTATCATGGCCATTTGCCTCATAAAGAAACTAAATATTAATAGGAGTTTTAGCCAGGATTTTCCTTCCCACTCTACCATGCTCACCCCCACCTGCTCTCCCTAACTATGGAAGATTCCTTTGTAGTTGAAAGCAGAACCTTTGTTTTAGTTACTGATGTATCCTATGCATCTAGAATGGTGCCTGGCATGAAGTGGGTGTTCAATGAATATTCGTGGAATGGATGAGTGAATGAATGGGAAGAGCCAGTTTTCTATAGTATATGAGAGGAAAAAGGAGGACTTTATCTTTTCAAACTTTGTTTAGTGAACTTTATAATGAAGTGTAACATACATACTAAAAAGGGCACCTGTGTGAAGTATATAGGCCAATAGATTTTCACATGAACATATTCAGGGAAACAGAATACAGAAACAATATGCCCGCTGCTAGTCAGCACCCACCACCAACTCCTATCTTTTCCCTAAGGAGTAAAAACTTTCCTGATTTCCTAATCCCAGTGGGTTTGTTTTGCCTAATTTTATACTCCCCATAGATTAACTAATAGAATATGTATTCTTTTGTGTTTGGCCTTTTTTTGTTCATTTTGTGAGATTCATCTGTGATGTTTCATGAAGTTGTAGTTGAACTATGTTATCCTTTGAAACTTTAGAAACATTTTCGTTTGAAATTAATCCATATCAGGTAAAATCTCAGGTTTATAGAATAATTACCTTCAATAACAACCATGCATTAAACACATAGTGACAGACACACTATGCTGAGAACTGAATGGCATTCATGAACGATCTTACTTGATTAGCCCTTCTAACAGGTTCTTGATGTGTAGGTATCATTTCTCTCTTGATAAAGAAACTCAGAGAAGTTAACTAGCTTCCCAGTACATAACAGGCTTCTAATTGATGAAGCCCTCCTCTGAACCCAGGCCCAGCAGTCAACCGTGTTCATGCTTTTACTGCCACTTGCATTTGCCTCCCCATATGAAACTCCTTTAAGGCATCATTTTAAATGAATACACATTCAGGTAGAACTAGGTGGAAGAGTGGGCTGGTGCTAATTTGGAGATTGCTGTCCTTTAGTCATCTGCGCCATGTGATAGGACAGTTTCCCAGGCCTCTTTGCTGTTCAGAATGGTGTATACGTTGACCCCTGGATCCTTTGCCCTCTGGTCACCATGGCTACTCAAGAACCCAAATGGCCCAGGAGAAGAAGAAGAATGGAGCTGGCCCCCAGCCCATGCAGTACAGATTTGGGCCTCAGGATAAAGTCAGGAAGGACTGTCTCCTAGTCATGTTTTCTTTGGGCCCTAATAGTCGTGGGTCACAGGCCCATCTAAAGGCCAACTCCATACCAGCTGTTCTCAATTTCTGTGTAGGAGGTGGTGTCCTTGGCTTGAATCAACCTCAGTCGAGAACTGGATTTGTCTGTCAAGTGAACTGTGGAACATTTCCCCAGAGGCAAATTCTCCCAGCCTAGGATTTACTGTGTTTACTTCCCAGCTGTTTTTTAACACACCATTCAGAATGCTGCAAGTTTTTTTTCTTGTTAGGTCTTCCTTGGACCAACATTTGACTCTCTCCATTTTTATAGCCTTAAATACTCCAGGCTGACTTTGACTCTTGCTTTTGCATTTGTTTGTAGAAGCTATCCGTGTGCAAGGACAGAGACACCCACTCGGCACCAGCAAGGGCTGTACTCCTACTATGTTGTCTCACCAATGACCTGTCACTTTGTGAGGCAGCACACACCCTCATTGCCCATTCTCCTGTTACTTCTGACTTTTAACAAAGGATCTCTATTTGCTGATTTTACAGATTTAGCCAGCATTTCACTCTTGGTTTAGAGCTTTCACTTCCCCAGTTTGGGGAGAAAGTACATGCTCTCTGTCTCTTCGTCTCTTTCCTTAATTTTCATATTTCAAGCCTCCACCCTTTGAGGGGACCCCTCCTAGTGCCATCAACTCCCTCTGTTCGTTCAGCACTTTATCTCTCCACTGCTTATAAACATCTATACTCTCTGGGGTTCTGTGATTGTGGCCTTTGCTTATTTCCTCTGCTGATCTAACTCTCTTTGAAAGGCATCTTTCTCCAGGCTCGCCTTTTTCTGTTCTACTTCCTCTTGTCTCAGAGAGTGATTTAAAGGCCTTAAGGACAGATTTGTACTCTTGCAGCCTCTCTGAATTGTGTGGAAGAGCCAACTGGATTTTATGCCCGGCACCGTGCTGGACACATTCCCAGGCTTAGCCCTGGGGAGCCTCATGGCCACCTTTGCGAGAGAGTTGTTACTATTCCCATTTAATAGAAAGGAGGAAATTGTGCCCCAGAGCCCAGCGCTAGGAATTAAACTCCACTCTATTTGAGCCAAAATTTTGTCTGCCTTACCCTAGTGCTTTTACTCCAAGTCCTTTTACTTTTGGTTACCATAAGAGAATACTGTCCAGAGGAGAAGGGAGTCCACGTAATATAGTTTGTGGAGAGAGCTTCCTGAAATAGAGAGCTTGTCGGGCAGTAGGTCTCTGTCCATTCAGCCAACCAAGCCCCAAGCCCCTGTGACTTTCAGAGCCCAGCTCAAATCTCACCTGTTGTGCAAGGCCTTCCCTGGGGGTGTCTCCTCCGGTGTACTCTGTGTCCTTAGATAACTGTGAGGCCGGTTGGATCTTGTATTTGGCACCTACTCACCTCACACTTTTATTTCACTCTTCGCAGTAGGACACATCCCCACTTCCTGTTGCTGACCGCTTTGTGGTGGTGAGTCTATGGTGTATTTTGTTTTATCTTTCAGACTGTCCTGAACGGTTTACACCCTCAAAATACACTTTGATGAACTGAGTGGACCACATCTCTGGATTATCCTGTAGATTCTAGCTCTTCTTTTTTAGTTCAGATTTTGTCAATTTTTTTTTTCCCTGAAGTCCAAGGTTTTGCTCTTGAGTTTCTCCCTTTCCTGGCTACTCACAAAAGCTTGTGTATGTCTCTGGTCACTTGAGCCACCTTCCCAGCCTGCTTCAGTCTCCAGTGATGCCCACTCCTTTAGATTCCATATCTTCTTTTTTGTAAAGTTTATTATTTATTTTGAGAGAGACAGACAGAGAGAAAAAGAGGGAGAGAGAGAATCCCAAGCAGGCCCTACACTGACAGCACAGAGCCCAACATGGCGTTTGAACTCATGAATTGTGAGATCATCACCTGAGCCAAAACCAAGAGTCAGATGTTTAACCCACTGAACTACCCAGGAGCCCTAACTCCTTATCTTTTAAAGCATTCATTATGCCTTCATTGTGCCTGGAGCCTAGGCAGCCTTGTATTAATATACTTTCATAATTTATTTCAGGGTACTATTCAGTATCATTCGAATTCCTTTTATTTGCCAGGCACCATATCAGGTAGGGGATGGGGAGGAAAACCAGGGCCCAGAGAGACCCCAGTCCCTGCCTCTGAGGAGCTAAGCAAGACATTGTAGGCTGATGAGTGCTGTGAGTAGGGAGACAGGGCGCTGTGGGAGGGACCCCCTGGAATGGGACAGCTCAGCAGGGGAACATTCCCGTCCATGAAGAGCCTGAAATGGGACAGGGGGCTGGCGTGCAGAGGACTGGCAAGAGATGTGGCCAGAATCCAGAGCAGAATCCAGAATCCAGGGGCCCATCATGAAGAACCCCACCCTGGCCAGAAGGGTGAACTTGAGTCTGAGAGCATGAGAAGCCCCTGAAAGGATTTGGTCAAGGATGGGGTCTCTCTCCCAGCCTGTCATCCTGAATGTGCGCTAAAGTCTCGGAAGGTGGACGCTTGTGTAGCTTTTCTGTAACTGGAGAATACTTAGCACATAACTGCTTAGCTGGTGATAGTGACAAGTGGCAGGGCCAGAATTCTGGCTTTCCTCCCACCCGTCGCACTGCCTGCCTTGGAACTGAAGGAGGAGGGAGTAGGGTCAGGCCATACTGGAGTGCTGACTCTGTTCTGGACCTTTTGCTACACACTATTGTACGTAAATAATTGTAGTTAGTCTTCACACCAACTTTGTGTGCAAATGTGTTATCCTCATTTATCAGATGTGTAAACAAAATGTAAAGAGATTGGAGGATTTGATCAATTAAGATATTAAATAATAACTGCTAGATAAACTGCTTTATGGCGAATTGAAGTGGCCAACGAGCAACCAACCAACCCAATCACACTCTACACTTAATTCCCATTACACCTCACTTCATGGAAGGACTTTATTAAAAATGCACGTAATGAGGGATGCCTGGGTGGCTCAGTCGGTTAAGTGTCTGACTTCGGCTCAGGTCATGGTCTCACGGTTTGTGAGTTCAAGCTCCATGTTGGGCTCTGTGCTGACAGCTCAGAGCCTGAAGCCTGCTTTGGACTCTGTGTCTCCTTCCTTCTGCCCCTCCCCCACTTACACTTGTTTTCTCTCTCTCTCATTCTCTCTCCTTCTCAAAAATAAACATAAAAAAATGCACATAATGGGGCGCCTGGGTGGCTCAGTCAGTTAAGCTCCCGACTTCAGCTCAGGTCATGATCTCACTGTTAATGGGTTCGAGCCCCGCGTCGGGCTCTGTGCTGCCAGCCCAGAGCCTGGAGCCTGTTTCAGAGTCTGTGACTCCCTCTCTCTCTGACCCTACCCTGCTCACGCTGTCTCTCTCTCTCAGAAATAAATAAAACATTAAAAAAAACCCCAGCAGATACTTCCTTGAAGTAAGAGGGAGAGCTGTTTACCTACTTGTGATTCACAAAGTATCTTTTTAGCATTTGGGATGTGAAGGGTCAGCGATACCAAACTTTACATGAATGACCTACTAGCCCAACTGCTTAAGAAAAATCTCCACTTTGGTTAGAAATGGGATTTGATTGTAACAAAATGGCATTTGTTTAATGCAGTCATGGAACTGATCAAGTCAGTGGGGTTTTACCTGCCGCTTTCTCCTGCTGTTCGTTATGGGACCAACTGTGATTGGGTGGGAGTGTCATGCAGGAGATGGAGGGAATCCGGAGTCACCCCTTACTGCTCCGGGACCTCATCCAAACTGTTGGATAGGCCTCAGTTTCCTCACCCACTTCTTTTTGAAAAAAATTTTTAATGTTTTATTATTTTTGAGAGAGAGACAGAGTATGAACAGGGGAGGGGCAGTGAGGAAGAGGAGACACAGAATCTGAAGCAGGCTCCAGGCTCCAAGCTGTCAGCACAGAGCCCAATGGAGGGCTTGAACTCGAGAATGGGAGATCATGCCATGAGCAGAGCCCAGGCGCTGAACTGACTGAGCCACCCAGGCACCCCCTCATCTGTTTTTCAAAGAAGCCTCTTATCAACTCAAGTACAGAAAATTTCCCCTCACTCTTTCTCCCGTGTTATCAGATCTCTGCCTCTACTGACTCACTACCCACTGTGTACAGAGATTCTCGATGGCATCCCACCTTAAGAAGCATTTTCTAGGGTGCCTGGGTGGCTCATTGTTGGTGAAGCATGCCACTCTTGATTTTGGCTCAGGTCATGATTTTGGTGTGTGAGCTCGAGCCCCTCGTCAGGCTCTGCGCCAGCAGCACAGATAGTGATTGGGACTCTCTCCCTCTCCCCGCCCCTCCCCTGCTTCCTCTTTCTCTCTCTCTCTCAAAATAAATAAACTTAAAGAAAAGCAGCATATCCTTGCCTTCCCCTACCCTCAAGATATTACCTCATTTGTCTTTTTCTTATCATAGCAAAACTGACAGAACCACCTATGCTCATCATCTGAAATCCCCTGCTTTTTTTTTTTTTTTACAAATAGTTTATTGTCAAGTTGGTTTCCATATAACACCCAGTGCTCATCCCCACAAGTGCCCTCCTCCATGCCCATCTCCCCCCTCCCCCACCACACCCATGAATCCTCAGTTTGTTCTCAGCATTCAAGAGTCTCTCATGGTTTGCCTCCCTCCCTTTCCCCCACTTCTTCTCCCCATGGTCCTCCATTAAGTTCCTCCTAATCTTCCTATACGTGCAAACATATGGTATTTGTCCTTCTCTGCCTGACTTATTTCGCTCAGCATAACACCCTCAAGTTCCATCCATGTTGCTACACATGGCCACATTTCATTCTTTCTCATTGCCATGTAGTATTCCATGGTATAGATAAACCACATCTTCTTGATCTATTTGTCCGTTGATGGACACTTAGGCTTCTTCCATGTTTTAGCTATTGTGGAGAGTGCTGCTATGAACATTGGGGTCCATGTGCTCCTATGCATCAGCACTCCTATGTCCCTTGGGTAAATTCCTAGCAGTGCTATTGCTGGGTCATAGGGGAGTTCTATTGTTAGTTTCCTGAGGAACCTCCACACTGTTTTCCAGAGGGGCTGTACCAGTTTACATTCCCACCAACAGTGTAGGAGGGTGCCCGTTTCTCCACATCCTCGCCAGCATCTAGAGTTCTCTGATTTGCTCATTTTAGCCACTCTGACTGGTGTGAGGTGGTATCTCAGTGTGGTTTTGATTTGTATTTCCCTGATGAGGAGGGATGCTGAGCATCGTTTCATGTATCTGTTGGCCATATTGAAATCCCCTGCTTCTTGAACTCTCTCCAGTCAGGCTTTAACCTTTGCCGTTCTAGCAGAACACTCTAAGGAAGGTGATGGATGACATTCATGTTTTTAAATCCAGCTGTCTGCACTCAGCCTCATTTAACACAGGTGATCATAGCTTTCTTCACAAAAACGTTTTCTTCACTTGATTTCTGGAAAAACCTCTCCACCCCACCCTGACTCCCACCTACTTCATCCATTTCTCTTTGCTGGTTGATCGTCTTTGCCATTTCTTTTTCACTCCTCAGTCTCTGGAGATGGGAATGGCCCAGAGCTCAGGCTCAGTTGCTCAAGCATCTCTTCTCTTCTATCTATACTCCTCCTTAGATAATTGTATTTAGTCTAATGGCATTAATACCATCTCACATGGATGACATTCAGATTTGTCTCTCTGGCAATATTTCTTCCCTGAACTCCCGAGTTTGTTTCTGGCTGACTTGTCAGTACCTCCACTTGGATGTCTAGTAGGCATCTCAAACTCAACCTCTGGGAAACTAAACCTCTGACTCTTTCCACGTCAGCCTCTAAGCCTCTTCTTTCTATAGTCTTTTTTTTTTTTCTCATTTGAATTTCATTCTTCTCTTCTGAGTAAATGGCCATTGTGATCTTCTACATCCTTGGTTCAACCAGTTATTTATGTCTACCACCCTGGTGTCTTACCTGGCTTATTACAGTGGTCTTTTACCTGGTCTCTTTATTTCCATCTTGGTCTTATTTTGTTCTCTACCTTTGATGAGATAAAACTGACATGTAACAGTGTATAAGTTTAAGGTACACATTGTGTTGATTTGATACATTTATATATTATAAAATGATGATTACCATAGCATTAGCTAACACCACCATCCTGGCATACTGTTACCATTGTGTGTGTGTGTGTGTGTGTGTGTGTGTGTGTGTGTGTTAACACACAAGATCTACTCTCTTAGCAACATTCAAGTATATGATACAGTGTTATCATCAAGACTGTACATGAAACATGTTAAACTTGTAACTGAAAGGTTGTATCCTTTGACCAGGATATCCCCATTTCCACCATTCTTCAGCATAATAATGACCTCAAGTTTCATCCAAGTTACTGGAAATGGCAGGATTTCCTTTATTCTTATGGCTGAATAATAGATAATAGTCAGTGTGTGTGTGTGTGTGTGTGTGTGTGTGTGTGTGTGTGTGTATGTGTATCAATCACTATCAGTTCGACTGTTGATGGACACTTAAGTTATTTCCATATCTTGGCCATTGGGAGTAATTTTGCAGTGAACCTAGGAATGCAGACATCTCTACGAGATCTTGAATTCAACTCCTTCAGATATAGTCCCAGAAGTGGAATTGCTGGATCGTGTGGTAGATCTATTTAATTTTTTGAGGAACGTCCATACTGTTTTCCACAGTGGCTGTATCAATTTGTATTCCCACCAACAGTGCCCTAGGGTTCCCTTTTCACACAATCCCCCCCAACATTTGTTATCTTTTTGGTAATAGCCATTCTCACAGGTATGACGTGATAGCTCATTGTGTTTTGATTTGCATTTCCCTGATGATTAGTGAGACCAAGCACCTTCTCATGTACCTGCTGGCCATTTGTATGTCTTCTTTGAAAAACTGTTAATTCAGTTCCTCTGCCCTTTTAAAAACTGAGTTATTAAGTTTTGTGTTTTCTGCTGAGTTGTGTTAATCTTGAATATTAATCCCTTATCAGATACATGATTTCCAAGTATTTTCTCCCATTCCATAGGTTGCCTTTTCATTTTGTTGATGGTTTCTTTTGCTGTGCAAGGGTTTTTTAGTTTGATGTCATCCCACTCATTTATTTTTGCGTTTGTTGCTTGTCTTATCTAGGAAATCACTGCTGAGACTAATATTCGGGAACTTTCTATGTCTTTTTCTAGGAGTAGGAGTTTCATGTTTTACATTAAGTCTTTAACCTGTTTTTTTTAATATAATTTATTGTCAAGTTAGCTAAGATACAGTATATACATTGTACTCTTGGCTTCAAGAGTAGATTCTGTGATTCATCATTTACATACAACACCCAGTGCTCATCCCAACAAGTGCCCTCCTCAATGCCCATCACCCATTTTCCCCACTCTCCCCCACCAACCCTCAGTTTGTTCTTTGTGTTTAAGAGTCCCTTATATTTTGCCTCCCTCTCTGTAACTAATTTTTTTCCTTCCCTTCCCCCCATGGTCTTCTGTTACATTTGTCTTTTGTTACATTTCACAAATTCCACACACGAATGAAAACATATGTTATCTGTCTTTCTCTGACAGACTTATTTCACTTAGCATAATACCCTTCCATTCCATCCATGTTGTTGCAAATGGCAAGGTTTCATTCTTTTTCCTCACTGAGTAGTAGTCCGTTGTATATATAAACCACATCTTCTGTTTTGAATTAATTTTTCTGAGTGGTCTAAGATAGGGATACACTCTCATTATTCTGTTTTTGTAAAATCTTTTATTGAAGAGACTATCTTTTCCCCACAGAGTGTCCTTGGTGCCTTTGTCACATATTCATTTGCTATATACACAAGGGCCTATTTCTGGGTCTTGGTTCTGTTTCATTGGTCTTTGTGTCTATGTTTATGCTAGTACCATACTATTTGATTACTGTAGTTTTGTAGTATAGCTTGAAATCAGGAACTGTGATGTCTGGCTTTTTTCTTAGGATTGCTTTGGCTATTCAGAATCTATTGTGGCTCTATACAATTTTAGGATCATTTTTCCTACTTCTGTGAAAAATTCCATTGGAATTTTGATAGAGAGTGAATTGAACCTATAAATGGCTTTGGGTAACATGGGCATTTTAACCATATTCTTCTGATACATGAACATGGACTATCTTTCCAATTGTTTATGTCTTCTTCAGGTTTTTTTCATCATAGTCTTATAATCTTCATTGTATAGGCTTTTAACCTCCTTGGTTAAATTTATTTCTAAGTATTTTATTGTTTTTGTTGCTGTTGTGAATGAGATTGTTTTATTTTTCAGATACTTTATTGTGGGTGTATAGAAATAAAACTATTTTCTGTATGTTGATTTTGTATCCAACTTGACTGAGTTCATTGATCAGTTCTGGCAGGTTTTTTAGGTGGAGTCATGAGGACTTCCTTTTTTTTTTTTTTAATGTTTTATTTATTTCTAGGAGAGAGAGAGAGAGAGAGAGAGAGAGAGAGAGAGACAGCGTGAGCAGGGGAGGGTCAGAGAGAGAGGGAGTCACAGACTCTGAAACAGGCTCCAGGCTCCGAGCTGGCAGTCAGCACAGAGCCCGACGCGGGGCCCGAACCCACGAACCGCGAGATCATGACCTAAGCGAAAGTTGAACGCTCAACCGACTAAGCCACCCAGGCGCCCCCATGAGGACTTTCTATATGTAATAGTATATCACCCAGAAGCAAACATAATTTTACTCCTTTTCTATTTGGATGCCCTTTTTCAAAAATTGAAATAGAATTGCCATATAGCATTATATTAGTTTCAGATGAACAACATAATGATTTGATACTTGGATATGTCATAAAATGACCACCACAATAAGTCTAGTTAACATCCATCATCACACATTGGTTACACATTTTTTTATTCTTGTGATGAGAACTTTAAAGATCCACTCTCTTAGGAACCTTCAAACACAGAACACTGTATTAACTATAGCCACCAAGCTGCATGTTGTATCTCCAGGACGTATTTATTTTATAACTAGAAGTTTGCACTTTTTTCAGTACCTTTTATTCCTTCACCCCCACCCCCCCACCTGCCTCTGGCAACTATCGATCCGTTATCTGTATCTATGAGTTCAGGTTTTTTGTTTTTTATTTTGCTTTTATATTTCACACACAAATGAGATCATATGGTATTTATGTTCTCTATCTGACTTATTTCACTTAGCATAATACCATAAAGTTTTATCTATGTTGTTATGGGAGGGTTCTCTTTTTTTGGGGAGGGGGTGCTGAATAATTTCCATTGTGGGTTATATAGATACCACATTTTCTTTGTCCATTCATCCATTGACAAACACTTAGGTTGCTTCCATGTCTTGGATATTGTAAGTTATATTGCAGTGAACATGAGTGTGCAGCTTTTTTTTTTTTTTTAAGCTAATAAGTACCCAGAAGTGGAATTTCTAGAAGAATTTTTTGAGGAATCTCCACACTGTTTTCCCTAATGGTTGCACCAATCTGTATTCCTACCGTTAGTATACAAACATTTTTCTCCACATCTTCACCGACTCTTATTATTTCTTTTTGATGAGCCATACAAACTGGTGTGAAGTGATATCTCATTGTGGTTTGATTTGCATTTCCCTGATGATTAGTGATATCAAGTAGTTTGATTTGCATTTCCCTGATGATTAGTGATATCAAGCACTTTTTCATGTACCTGTTGTCCATCTGTATCCTCTTTGAAAAAAGGTCTACTCAGTCTCTGCCCATTTTGTAATCATATTTGCTTTTTGTTATCAAGTTGTATATAATTTCTTCATATATTTTGGATATTAACCCCTTATGAACTATACGACTGGCAATTATTTTCTCTACTTCCATTGGCTGCCTTTTGTTTTGTTGATGGGTTCCACTGCTGTGCAGAAACATTTTGGTTGATGTAGGCCCACTTGTTTGTTTTTTATTTGGTTTCCTCTACTGTTGGTGTCAAATCCAAAAAAATTTCATTGCCAAGATTGATGTCAAGGAGACCACCTCTTGTATTCTTTCCTAGAAATTTTAGGGTTTTAGGTCTTATGTCTAAGTTCTTAATCCATTTTGAGTTAATTTTTGTGTGTGGTGTAAGATAGTGGTTCAATTACCTTATTTTACATGTGGGTATCCTATTTTCTTACCATTATTTGAAGAGACTGTCTTTCCCCCATTGTATATTCTTAGCTTCTTTGTCATAAAATAATTGGCCATATATGCATGCGTCTATTTCTGGGTCCTCTATTCTCTTCTATTAATCTATGTGTCTTTTTATGTCAGGACCATATAGTTTTAATTACTATAGCTTTGAAATATACTTTGAAGTTAGAAGCTTTTTGCTTTCAGCTTTATTCTTCTTTCTCAAGGCCTTGGCTATTTGGGGTCTTCTGTGGTTCCACACAAATTTTAGAACCATCTTTTTTATTTTTGTGAAAAACACCCTTGGAATTCTGATATATTCAATTGCATTGAATATATAGATTGCTTTGGGGAGTATGGACATTTTAACAGTATTCTTTCAACCCATGAGCACAAAATACCTTTCCACTTATTTGTATGTTTTTCAATTTCTTTCATCCTTATAGTTTTCAGAGTATAGGTCTATCACTTCCTTGGTTAAACTTATTCCTAGATATTATATTCTTTTTGATACAATTGTAGATGAGATTTTTTTTATCAATTTCTCTTTATGATGGTTTGTTGAAGTATAGAAAACAACTGATTTTTCTATATTGATTTTTGTATTCTGCAACTTTACTGAATTTTTTCATTAGTTCTAACATTTATGGTGGATGACAAATAATGTCGTGTCATCTGCAAATAGTAAGTTTCCTTCTTCCTTTTTAATTTGGATGCCTTTAATTTTTGTCTAATTGCTCTGGTTAGGATTTTCAATATTATGTTGAATGAAAGTGGCAAGAGTGAGCATCTTTTTCTTCTTCCTGATCTTACAGGAAAAGCTTTGAGCTTTTTGCCATAGAGTATGATGGTGGCTGTGGGCTTGTCATATGTTTATGTTTATGGGCTTTATTATGTTGAGGTACATTCCCCCAACATTCACTTTAACCATAAATGGATCTTGAATTCTGTCATAAGGGTTTTCTTCATCTATTGATATGATCATATGATTTTTATCCTACATTTTGTTAAGTGGTATATCACATTATTGATTAGCAGATGTTGAAACATTCTTGTATCCCTGAATAAATCCCACTTTGATCATGGTGAATGATTCTTTTGATGCATTTTTAAAATTTGGTTTACTAATATTTCGTTGAGTGTTTTTGAATTTATGCTCATCAGGGATATTGGCCAGTGATTTTTTTTTTTTTTTTTTCTGCAGTGTCCTTGTCTTATTTATATTTAGGGTAATGCTGACCTTGTAAAATGAAGTTGGAAGTGTTATATCCTCTCTAATTTTTTGGAAGTTTGAGAGGGATTGTTGTTAATTCTTCTTTAAATGTTTGATAAAATTCACCAGCGAGGCTCGCTGGCCCTAAACTTTTCTTTGTTGGGAAGTTTGGTTACTGATTCAATAGTTTTACTTATTATTGCACTTCTCAGACTTTCTGTTTTTTAATGAGTCAGTCTTGGATAGGTTATATGTTTCTAGGTATTTATCCATTCCTTCTAAGTTATCTAGTTTTTGGTGTTAAACAGTTTTAGTAGTTTCTCATGATACTTTGTATTTCTGTAGTATCAGTTGTAAATTTTTAAAAAAGTTTTTAAATGTTTATTTTTCAAAGAGAAAGACAGCATGTGAGGAGGGGAGGAGCAGAGAGAGAGGGACACACAGACTCAAAAGCAGGCTCCAGGCTCTGAGCTGTCAGCACAGAGCCCAACACGGGGCTCACACTCACAAACTGTGATATCATGACCGGAGTTGAACACTTAACTGACTGACCCACCCAGGTGTCCCTGTGACATGAGTTGTAACTTCTCTTCCTTCACTTCTGATTATATGAGTCCTCAGTCTTCTTTCTATTCTTTTGAGTTGGTCTAGCTAAAGGTTTATCAATTTTATCTTTTTAAAAAGGCAGCTCTTAGTTTTATCAATTTCTTTTGTGCTTTTTTTTTCAGGTGTCTATTGCATTTATTTCTGCTCTGATTTTTGTTATTGCCTTCCATCCACTAACTTGAGCTTCATTGTTTTCTTCCTTTTCTTGTTTCCTGAGGTGTAAAGTTAGGTTGTTTTTTGAGATCTTTCCATTTTCTTAAGGTGCATTTATCACTGTAAACTCCCCTCTTATTACTGCTCTTCCAGCATCTCACAGGGTTTGATATGTTGTATCTCCATTTTTATTTGTTTCAAGATATTTATTGATTGTCCTTTTGATTTTTTTCATGAAATTTTGACTAATTTTTATATTGTATTATTTTTACTCATGCATTTACTTTATTTTTTAAAAATTTTTAAAATTTTATTTAAACCCAAGTTTGTTAACTTAGTTACTGTAATGGTTTGAGGAATAGACCTTTTGATTTTTTTAGTTTGATCTGTTGGATGTTCATGAACATGCTGTTGAATATTTGTGAATTTTCCAGATTTCCTCTTATTACTGATTTCTAGTTTCATACGATTGTGGCTAGAAAAGATATTTGTTATGATTGGATTTCAAGCTTCTGAAATTTGTTAAAACTTGTTCTATGATGTATCATGTGGTCTCTGGTAAAGAAAGTTCTGTATGCTCTTGAGAAGAATGTGCATTCTGCTAGTGTTGAATCAGAGTTCTGTATATGCCTGTTAGGTTGGTTTGGTCTAATGTTTGGTTCAAGTCTAACATTTCCTTGTTGATTTTCCATTTGGATGATCTCTCCATTGTTAAATATGGAGCATCTAAATCCCCTACTGTTATTGTATAGTTGTATTATATCTCCCCTCGGATCTGTGTCTGTTTGCTTACTACATTTAGGTACTTCAGTGTTGGGTGCATATATATTTGTGATTGTTTTATCTCCTTGATGAGTTGACCTCCTTGTTATATAATCTCCATCTTTTCCCCTTGCTACTGTTATTGGCTAAAGTATATATTTTCTAATATCAGTATAGCTTCCTATCCCTGCTCTTGTTTGGTTTCCATCTACGTGGAATATGGTTTTTCATCTCTTCATTTGAACCTATATGTGTCCTTAAAGCTGAAGTGAGACTTTTACAGGAAGCATATAGTCTTGTGTGTGTGTGTGTGTGTGTCTGTGTGTGTTTAATCCATTAAGTCACTTTTCCCTTTTCATTGGAGAAATCAATCCATTAATACTGGGAGTAATTATTGGTGTGTTAGGGCATACTAATGCCATATTATTAATTTTTTCTAGGTGTTTTAAGTTCCATTTTTCTTTATTTCTATTTTTAAAATTTTTTAAAAAAATTATTTCTGAGAGAGAGAGACAGCATGAGAAGGGGAGAGTCAGAGAGAGAGAGACATAGAATCTGAAACAGACTCCAGGCTCTGAGCTAGCTGTCAGCGCAGAGCCCGATGCGGGGCTCAAACCCACGAACCCTGAGATCATGACCTGAGCTGAAGTTGGCCAGCCAACTGACTGAGCCACCCAGGCACCCCTCTTTTCCTTATTTCTTACTGCCTTTTTTTTTTTTTTTTTTTTTACAAATAGTTTATTGTCAAATTAGTTTCCACATAACACCCAGTGCTCATCCCCACAAGTGTCCTCCTCCATGCCCATCCCCCCTCCCCCCTACATCCATCAGTTCTCAGTTTTTGTCAGCATTCAAGAGTCTCTCATGGTTTGCCTCTCTCCCTTTCCCCCACCATTTCCCCCCTTCTTCTCCCCCTTGGTCCTCTGTTAAGTTCCTCCTAATCCTCCTATATGTGCAAACATATGATATTTGTCCTTCTCTGCCTGACTTATTTCACTCAGCATAACACCCTCAGGGTCCATCCATGTTTCTTACTGCCTTCTTTAGTAAGTTCATGATTTTCCATAGTGGAATGCTTTGAGTCCCTTCTTTTTATCTTTCTGTATCTATTGTAAATTTTAACTTTATCATTTCCATGAGGTTTATATAAAACATTTTACATATAAAATCTATTTTGTGCTAATAACTGTAACTTTGCATACAAAGACACTATACTTTTCCTTCCCCTTTGTATGTTTCTGATGTCATCATTTACCATTTTTTAATCACGTATTCAACAAATTGTTAGAGAGAGAGAGAGAGAATTCCAAGCACTGATGGTTCAGAGCCTGACTTGGGGCTCAAACTCAGGAACCATGAGATGATGACCTGAGCCAAAATCAAGAGTTGGATGCTTACCTGACTCAACCACCCAGATGCCCCTCTCTAGACTCTTTTTAAATGTTCTCTTTGTCTTCAGTTTTAAAGTTTTGTTGTTATGTTTCTTGAAGAACGTTTTGGATTAAAATATTGAAATAATTAACTTCATGAATTTGGATCTTGATCTTTTAAAATCCATTCTTTATGTGTGTGTGTGGGGGGGGGGAATAGCTACAAGTGGAATTATTGGGTTATATAACTCTTTTTAATTTTTTGAGAAATCTCCATGCTGTTTTCCATAATGGCTGCACCAATTTGCATAAGGGTTTCTTTTCCTCCACATCCTCACCAACATTTATTGTCTTGTCTTCTTGATCGTAGCCATTCTGACTGATGTGAGGTGGTGGTGTTGCGGTTTTGATTTGGATTCCCCTGATAGTTAGTGCTGTTGAGCCTCTTTTCATGTATATTGTCCATCTGTATGTCTTCTTTGGAAAAATGTCTATTAATGTCCTCTGCCCATTTTTAATCAGATTTTTTTTTTTTTTTTTTTTTTTTTTTTTTTTTTTTTTTTTTTTTTTTTTTTTTTTTTTTTTTTTTTTTTTTTTTTATCTTTTTTATAAATTTCAACTGTCTTCTCCTTTAGTGGTTGTTTCTTCACTTTGTTGATGGTTTGTTTTCTGTGTAAAAACTTTAGTTCAACATAGTCCCAATNGTTAGTGCTGTTGAGCCTCTTTTCATGTATATTGTCCATCTGTATGTCTTCTTTGGAAAAATGTCTATTAATGTCCTCTGCCCATTTTTAATCAGTTTTTTTTTTTTTTTTTTTTTTTTTTTTTGGTGTTGAGTTGCATGAGTTCTTTATTTAGTTTGGATATTAACCCCTTATCAGATGTATAAATTTCAACTGTCTTCTCCTTTAGTGGTTGTTTCTTCACTTTGTTGATGGTTTGTTTTCTGTGTAAAAACTTTAGTTCAACATAGTCCCAATTATTTGTTTTTATTTTTATTTCACTTGCCTGAGGAGACAGATCCAAACAGATATTGCTGGGACTGATGTCCAAGAGATAACTGCCTATGATTTCTTTTAGAAGTTTTATGGTTTTAGGTCTTGCATTTAGGTCTTGAATCCATTTTGAGTTTCTTTTTGTGTATAGCGTACAAGAGTAGTCCAGTTTCTTTTTTTGCTTTTTTTTTTGTTTTCATTTTTTGTTTTGTTTTCGGTGTTTTTTTGGCATGTAGTTTGGTCCAGTTTTCCCAACACTGCGTAAAGAAGAGGCTGTCTTTACCTCATTGTCCATACTTGCCTTCTGTATTGTAGATTAACTGGCTATATAAGCATGGGTTTGTTTCTGAGCTCTCCATTCTGTTAATCTACATGTCTGTTTTGTAGGTGTGCCAGACTGCTTTGATTACTATAGGTTGGTAGCGTAGTTTGAAATCTGGGAGCATGATCCTTCAGGTTTGTTCTTTCCCAAGACTATTGACTATCTGAGGTTTTGAGTAATTCCATACACATTTTTGGACTATTCATTCAAGTTCTGATTTCTATTTTGATAGGGAATCAAATCTTGTCATTCACAACAACATGGATGGACCTAGAGGGTATTATGCTAAGTAAAATAAAACAGAAAGATAAAAATACTATACGATTTCACTTACATGTGGAGTCTAAAGAACAAAACAAATGAACAAACAGAAGTAGACTGATAAATACAGAGAATAAACTGGTGGTTGCCAGAGGAGGGCTGGTGGGTGGAGGAATGGATAAAATAGGTGAAGGAGATTAAGAAGGGCAAATTTCTAGTTATGAAATAAGTCATGGGAACGTAGAGTACAGCATAGGGAATGCAATTAATGATATTATAAGAACTTTATATAGTGACAGATAGTAACTACACTTATCATGGTGAGAATTTCATAATGTATGTAATTGTCACATTGCCATGTTGTACAACTGAACTACTGTAGTGTTGTACGTTAACTATACCTCAGCAAAAAATGCCTCATTGTCATAGTTCTCCTTGAAGACTCAAGTCAGCTCAGGGTGCCCCTCTGGTGAGAGCCCTGTAAAGTCCTGTTACACAGTGTGCAGGCCAGAAGACTTACAGTGCTCTCCCTAGGGAGGACCCTCCACCACCTGACCATGCTCTCACCACACTTTTCATACCTCATTCTAGTCTAGTCACAGCCTTTCCGTGCTCAGCAGCTCACTTTCAGAGCTTTCACCTGCTGTTCGCCTTGCTTGATGTATTCTTTCTCAAATAGCCACACAGCTTGCATTTACTTCATCAGGAAGACTTCCTTGACCAAGCTATGTTTGTGAAACTCCTCCATCTCTCCCAACGGCCATCACTCCCTTTCTCCATGTCCTTTCTTTTCCTCATGACTTTTATCTCCACATTGACTTCATTCTGTGTCTATCTCTCCCGAGCAGAACATAAGCCCTGAGAAGATAGGGACTTACTGGTTTGTTCATTGCTGGATGACTAACTCCCAGAAATGTGCCTGACACCATTTTTCCAAGTGGGAGCTTGAAAATGTTTGTGAATGCATTAATAAATGAATGATTACATAAAATCAGGATGTGGGGAAAGGTGATGTCTAAGGTCTCATTCAAACCTGCTTATCCATGATTTTATACAGTTAAGGAGTATTTCCTCTTTCCTCACTAATGACTTGGAAATACATAAAACTACTACAGTAAAAAAAATCACTTCAGCTGAACTAATTAATATAATTATAATAGCTGCTTTTTAAAAAATTTATTATTTTTTTATATATATTTTTTATTTATTTCTAGGAGAGAGAGAGAGACAGCGTGAGCAGGGGAGGGTCAGAGAGAGAGGGAGACACAGACTCTGAAATTGGCTCCAGGCTCTGAGCTGCCTGTCAGCACAGAGACCGACGCGGGGCTCGAACCCACGAACCGCGAGATCGTGACCTAAGCGAAAGTCGGACGCTTAACCGACTAAGCCACCCAGGCGCCCCTAAAAAATTCTTTTGATGTGCTTTGAAGAAACTCCTTTATTTCCCCCAACAGCCTTGTGAGATAAGTACTATTGTTTTTATTCTCCAGATACAGAAATTGAGGAAAAGAAAGTATTAGCCCCTAGCCCAGTGTCAACAAGGTGAACACTGAGATGTGGTCACTGGACCAAACCTCCTAGCAAGAAACAAAGGGGAAGGAGGGAGATGAAAAATTTTGTAAGAATAGCTGTTTATTCTACTTTGTGCTTAAAACTTTACGTTTTCATTAATGCGCACCACATCTCTGTGAGGGATGCACTATTTTATCATTTTTCAGATGAGGCCTGATGGCCAGCACAGCTAGTCAAAACGCAAGACTGGCTCCCAAACCAAGTGCTTTCTACTTTGCTGTTACTTGTGCTTTATTGCATTCCTTGGAGCTAAATCAAGAGCTGCCCATGAGGCAGGGGTTAGGGCACCACAGGGGCCCCTCAAGTTTCAAGCAGCAACACCCAGATTTCTATTAATGTGAAGATTCTGTGTAAGGAATAAAAGCCAGCATTCACTGAATATGGCCAGAGAGTCCTAATTCAGTGTTTTTAAATGATCTGAATCCACTCTTCTGGGGGTCGGGGAGAAGTAGAGTGTCTTCATGTAACAATTTTCCTCAACGCTCAAGTAGAAATCTCATTTCAGTTTGAATTAAGAATTGATTAAGAAGTAAAATGTCAAATTGGGTCGAGAAATTCCTTTTGAAACCATATAAAAGGAAGCCCCCAAAGGAAAGCACATTCATCTAGTGTCTGCGCGGGGGAAATAGCTGCTCCTTTCCAGAGTGAATTTTGGACTAGACAAGCAAAGAAATTTTGAGAAATTGCCTGGTAAGAGAGAGGGCAATGCAGGCAGGTGGCCTCCAATATGCGAGAACAAAAGTATCTTTGTTCTTTGAAACTGAGGAGCACTGGTAACACTAGAACAATCTCTAATCACAGTTAACTCTCTTGCAAGCATCTGCTGTGGTGAACTCTAGCAAGCAGACAGTGTGCTCTCAGGGGAGGTGGGAGGGCAGGGGGAAAGCACCCCAAGCCCTCAGCGGGGAGCCTAGTGACTGCTGGGGGAGCGAGCACGTCTTCAGGCAGCAAGCACTCTCCCCTCACACTGTGGAGGGAAAAGATGCTCCCCGCCTTCCTTTCTTCCAGTACAGCCAACTCCAGATGCCCTTTAACCTAACAAAACCAATTTAAAATTCTCAGCATCTTGAGAAGGCCCTTGATCAACTAGGCTTTTCCTCACGGAGTCTGGCTGTCACACAGCTGGGAGGGGTGGATGCTGAGCGAGAATTGCCCAAGGCAGGGGGAGGCGTGATGACAAAGGAACTGAAGAGACTCAGGAAGGAAGAAGTGCCACTGTGTGACAGGGCAGCTGTGTGCCTGCCGGCCGGTAAAAATTCATTCTTGGCAGTATTTCCAGAGCCGGCAAGAGGCACTTCGAACTTCGTGAGTGCCTGCTCATTTGTCGTTTCCAGCTTTCTCTCCCATTCAAGCCCACCTGCTGCCCTGCCTGCCCCTTCACTGCAGCGCACTGGCCCCTGCCAGCGGGGCTCAGGATAGGGTCCTAACAGAGAGAAGCTTCTGAGCTCACAGAATCGCAAATTCCCCTGGCCTTAGGCAGTGACTAGCAAATTTGAAAAGTGGGAGGTTCCCAAGATTCAGCCAGAGGATGGATGGTGAAAGGCGGGTTGACAGTATCCCCAGAGGGTTGAAAAAAAAGTCATTGCATTACTGCTTTTTTTTTTTTTTTAAAACAGTGATATTGCTGCTTCTCTTAATAGTCTGCCTCTGAGTAGAGTGTTGGAGGAATCACCTAGTCGACAAGCTTAAGGGTTTCCAACAGAGCAGTCATTCCCTGGGCTCCAGAATAACTATTTAAATCAAATTGCGTGGTGGGAGGGGGCCGCTGGCTGGCTCAGCCAGTGCAGCATGCCACTCTGGGGTTTTAAGTTCCAGTCCCACATTGGTGTAGAGATTACTTTAAAATCTTAAAAAAAAATTCAAATTTGGCCCAAGCTGAACAGAGATAGAAATAAATATAGAAAAGGGAATTCCCTTAAATGATTTCTGGGCCAATTTGGGAAGGATTGGCCAGGAGTGGTAGGTGGGGGCTGGTTGGAAGACTCAGGTCATTGTAGTTAGTAACTGTTTAATATAGCATGTTTCTAAAAAGTGTTTCAGCAGGAGGCCACTGGTGCTGTGTGAGGGCCGGTCACCATGGAAGAAGGGGGAAACAGGAGGACAGTCTAGCTTCTGGCTCCCTGAAGCCCTGTGGCACATTTGTCTGCTGCCTCCCAGGCCACCTCCCCCCACTCCTCTTCCTAACACTGCCTGCCTTTGGACAGGTGGGAAGAGGAATCTTCCTTGAGAACAGTGGATGTGAAGAGGAACCTGTGTCTGAGAACAGGGCTGGCCTTACACTAAGCCATGTGAGCTCAGCCCTGTGTACCTGTGGCACGGAGAAGCCCTCACAAGCCACATGCCACAAAGGATGGGAGTTTAAGGTCAGCAGAAGCGCTGTTGCTCCAAACCTAATACTGGCTATATAGGCAAAGTGAGCAGGATAAAGTAAGCTGGAGAAAAGAAGTTGAATATCTAGGCTGTTTCCACTAGAGAAAATATTTGGCTCTAATGAGCTAGATATTATTTTAGGTACAGTTTAACAAATAACCATCTAAAAAGTATCTTTAAAAAGCAATTTCTTTTCATTCCCTTTTGCCTCATTGAAGTAGTGGTAGGTAGTTCGGGTAGTAAACAGAAACTTCAACAAGACAATAATTAGAGTGCATTAAATAAATATAAATTTTATTAAAAACACTCACATAGCGTTATCAGGAATGATATAATAATAAACGCTTTCAAATAACCTGCATTCATAACATTACAATACTTACAGTATTTATAACCATCTTCAGGTTTTATAGACAAACCAAACATGAAAATGAAATGAAACTAAGTTTTAAAAAAAGCATAGAAAAATGCACACAGAGTTCATTATCTTAGTGTCAAACTGCAAAAGTTTCCTACAGAAGTTAACCACTAGCTTTAGAAGTGAACTGTACACCACTGTGCGTCAATCAAGATGAAAAATTCATTCAAGTAAAGTTGACACCACTCAGAAGCATTTTCAAGTATGGCTATATAGTTAACCTGATATTCCTATATAAGCAAATTGGAGATCTGCTTCCATTCATTCTAACTGAGGCAGGTTGGATATTTACAATTATAGATCTGTTATTTACAATACGCCACTCGATTTCCTCTCCTCCTCCCTCCTTACCTCCCTCCAAACCCCAAGCTACACTTCTTGCTCTCTTGTTGGCCGGCAGTTTGACAAATGACGGTGGATGATACAGAAACCAAATATTCATATAGGGATGGCTGACTCAAAACCAAGAGATGTGCACGTAGTAACCAAATATTTGGGGTTAGATGTATGGCATATGCAAAATATTAAAATTGTGTGGTTTGACATGTGCAAAGCAAACATTTTTGAAATGTTTGTAAATTGGTCACAGCGGAAAATGAGATTTTTTTAAAACACAAAAGTCCTATTATAAAGATGTGGCCAGTAAAACTCAAAGGCCTCGTCTGGTTGAGAATTTATTTGAAATGTTAGTAAGCACAATTGTACTTAGACAAAAATGTAATTGTCCGATCAATTGCACACCATACCCCTACGTGTTCTGCCTCTGTGGGGACGTCCTCTTGGGCCTGGACTGTATTGACTCCGGGATCGAAACGTTTTAT
Source organism: Hyaena hyaena (assembly GCF_003009895.1). Classification (NCBI taxonomy): domain Eukaryota; kingdom Metazoa; phylum Chordata; class Mammalia; order Carnivora; family Hyaenidae; genus Hyaena; species Hyaena hyaena. Next base: position 1,120,602 of record NW_024081167.1, read on the forward strand.
CTAGAGTGCTGACTCTAGCCAACAGCCACTTGCCAAACTCCTGCCTTACAAGTTTCCCTTTATCAACTCAGTGCATTCTATTTTTGTGTAATTTTTTTTCCTGCTTGAAACAGTCAAAAGATTCCCCAAACTTTTAAAATGCTTTTCTTTACAATAAAAGGAGCCAACAGATTTACAAACTTAGTTTTAGTTACATCAGGACATATACAAGTAAAATAGGAGGGATTCAAAATGAAAGGGTTAAATCCCTGAAAAAGAATATATTTATTAACCTACAACAATTTTACATAAACACAGGTGACATGTTGGCATAAGGAGAACATGAGCTGAAATATCCCTGAATTTTTAGAACAAAAAGGATGAAGTTCAAGTTATACTTGCTAAGAAATCAAGTATTGAAAAAAGATATGCTTTTTTTAATAATAATAATAATAATAATAATAAAAAGACTTGGAAAAAAAATGATGGTACATGATGCTATAAGCTTTCACTCTCAGTTCAATATCCTATTGCCAAACTAGTGTTGAGGTATATGACAAGTAGGAACATCACCCAAATCTTTAATGAATTCTTAGCTCACATTATGATATATTTGTAGCAGGCTGAGTAGCACCATCATGATGTGAATTCTGCTTCAAATCCATATATATATATGTATATATATATATACACATATATGTATATATTTAATTTTTTTACAGTACTAAAATACTAAAGCATTGCGTTAAAAAAGTTTTGTTTACAATTTAATTTACTTACTATACATCTCTTTCACTTCTTTATACAAATTAATGATTTATAACCACCACAGCAAACCAGCTGCCTGTTTTTTTTTCTTTGTAATTAACAGATTCACATGGAACTAACCCTGTTTATTCATCTTATGCAGGCATCAGTCTGCTCGATCTTCCTGGAAAAGAGGACACTTAAGCTAAGAAATGACATCACAATGTACAATTACCAACACAAAAGCAGGCTGCCACTGGGTTTGCTGAAGAGCACACACAGATCCATAAAATAGCATCAGCTTGAGTGAACTAGCTTTATTAAGTCTGTAGCATGGCATTAATTGTTACCTGCAGTTAATAGAAAATTCTTAAAACTATGTATTTGAGCAATGAACTTGTCATACAATTTTGTATAAAACTGTTTTACAGTATAGCATGGAGATGAGCACCAGAAAACGTGTTATGGACTAAAGTTATTCCCTTGAATCCAGTAAGCCCTGTTGTGGATTTAACTGGCTATGGTAAAAATGAACACATTGCTCATCAGCAGATGCATGGCTAAAAGCAAAAATATCTTAAAAGCTTTCCTTATTTCCTTAAAAAGAATCAACTTTGCATTCTAAAATGAAAGTAAACTTTTTTTTTTTTTAAACGTCTCAGTACCTTAGCATTGTTCAAGTTGTCAAAGCTTAGGTAGACAAAGTGCTTCTAAAACACCATTTAAAATATTTATACATATACATGTATGTGCACATATACATATGTGTGTATATATATATATATGTACATATATACGTTTATTGTCCTACAAGGACTTCACTGGATGAGCAAATCCAGAGGCCTTTAAACGTCCACATTAAAAAAAAAAAAAAAAAAAGGAACCTTGTGTAAGAATAGGTCATTATGATAAAAATTTGAATGAAAAGGTACCCCTGTTATTCAAGGGCATTGGAGTACACTGATAGAATCTTGATGATATAAAGGCATTACATTTTCAAATGTTAAAGACACCATTTTCTTAGCACCATTTCTTAAAACATCCAAACAAATTCAGTGTTTTGCTGTCTATTCATTTACACTTCCTGTAGCTATTTTGATAAATAAAAGTTAATATTAAGATTACAGTAAAAACTGCATGTTAAAAAGCCATAATTCCAGTATTTCAGTACATTGTATATTCAGCACCAGATGGTATTTTAAAATTCCTGCCACTGTAATACTACAGTACGTGTTTGATTTGTGTTCCATGACTATGCAAACTCGGTATTATTAAAAGTGGTCACAGATGTGTAGAGTTGTAAGGGGGAAAAATCACATTTACATATCATCTCGTCCAATAATAGAACCAGTGTTTAAAAATGTAAATTGTGGAACGCTTTCCTCCCCACCTTCTTTTTGCATAGAATGCTTTGGTCTTTTGCCCAGATGCCATCTGTGACCACTTAGGAGTCGGGGGAAATTAAGTGCTATGGTAAGATGACCTCTTGTTTTGCTGGTGAGCTGAGGTTCTTCCCACCACATTTGTCACGAATCCTGTGTCCTTTCCCCACTGGCCACGTCATGAGAACTATACTACGGACAGGTTGGTTGTGGTCTTTTCAAATGAGGTACCCACCACGAGGGGCGACATCATATGTATCTGTTGTAAGGCCCTGTGACCCGAGTGAAGGCATATGGAGATGTAGTTACTGTGGAGTCTGTGGTCACGGACATGGTCCTTTCGGCAAGGGATTTGATGAAGCGCAGGTAAGTGGGCTCGGAAGGTTCATGAGGCTCAGTGGGCTCCCGTTTCACTTTTTTGCCATGGGTTTTCTGAGGCACATAGTCTGGGCCATACTTCTCACACTCTTCCTCTTTCTCCCGGGCTTTTTCAGCCATTTTGGCTTCCCAGAGTGCCAAGCCATGTTTTGGCTCATTCATGCTCTTATGCTGGTAAAAGACAAGGGAGATCCTGGTGGGGTGATTCCTATTGGGATTCTTTAAAGGGGTTGTGGCATGGAGCTCGCGCTTGGCACACTCGATGAGAATTGACCCATGAGTTGGAGCCACAGCCACTCCCCCAATGTCCGGGTCTAGAAAGCTCTGCTCACTGTCTGACCAGACTTCATCATTGTCCTCGGTGGCAGAGGGCTGCTTCTCTTGATTGCCAGCATCATGTAATTTGTGTAAGCCTTCCTGGACAGAAGCAGTTCTATCATGGTTAAGACCTGGAAGTATCTTAGATAACCCATTAGCTGTGTGGGAAAGCATGTCATTCTCCTTGTTTTGGAGATGTAGGGCATGGAGAGAGCTGTTGAACATGCCTGGCGCTGCACCGTAGTTAGGGATTATATGAGAAGATGGGTGATGTTCACCATTCTTATAGTCGATGTTTGGATTGCTCAAATTGGGTGGTAATCTAGAGGCGGCTCCCATGAAGTGGCCATCCATCTCATGAGTGGAATAAGGAGGAAATGTCCCTACATGGTGCACATTTGTTTTAATAGTACAACTGCTGAAGGCGTCTCCTTGCATATTTTGGTTTCCATAGCCTAAGTACTTAGAAGTAAAACTCGGGCTATTTCCAAACCTTGGCTGGTAGAGTGTATGGATGGGTGGTAGATTGAGTTTAGAGAGGGGGTCTTGGTTTGGATACCTATATAGATCCACGGGCTGAGACTGAGGAGAATAGGAACCCAGATATGGGGAGCAGTTGTCCACTGATACATTTCCATTACACTGATAGGATGGATACTGGTTATTCTGATTCAAAAGCCCAGGATAGGGACTCATGGGATTAGAAGAATTCAAATATGAACCTGCAGCTTGGGTTGAGGTGGAATAGAGGTTCATAGGGCTGCCGCCTCCATAAATCTCTGAAGTGTGTGAAGAGCTTGGATAGGCCTGGATAACTGGATTGGGCCGTCTCATGTACAGACTGGTAGATCCAGAGGAAGAGTAGGCACTGACAGACTCTGACTGAGGGTTATTTGTCATGGGATGATGCTGCGGCTGCTGCGGCGGCTGCGGGGGCTGCTTCTGTGGCTGTGGAGGTTGCTTCGGCATTTGCGGGGGCGGGGGCTGCTGGGACTGTTGCATGACTGGTCCTGAAAGTCGCAAAAGTTCTGTGGACAGGATATGAGAGAGCACACAAGCGTTCCGATTATTATTTTGCAGAAGCTAGCGAGGATGCTTAGCTGTATGTGAGAACCACCACTAACATTATGCAATACCCATCAAATACAGACAAGAGCAAACTCAGGGTTCTGATCGCTGTCTGGCATCATTTTTTTGTCTAAAGCACTAGATAAAATAGCAGATCTCTATAACAGTACAATTTGGTAAGTGAAGAAAAATATAACAAATGTCCAAAAGATATTTGACTGAGAGCATCATGTTTTCTGGAGCTTCTGTGTATCTGACCATGCCACACCCTACCTGAAGTACCCTCCTCCCTCCACCCCATCTCCCTGCCCTGCCTTGGGACAGTCATCCCTTCCTCAAGGAAGCCTTCTATGACCTCATCTGCTAGTACACGTATAACACGCATTGAAATCTTAAGTCAGATAGAGCAATGCTTTATAATATATTATAATTGATCATTTTTACGGCCCTCCTCCTCCTAGCACAAAGCAGTTACTTGAAGGAAGGGACCTTGTCTTATTTTACTTTATTCCTCCAATGCCTGGCTTGCAGTAACAATCTGTTAAGTAGTTGGAAGTGGCATAAAATTTGTTATAGAAGATTCATCAATGCTACGAGAAAAAGAGTGACATTCATTTAACCACCCAAAGCATATTTTCTATAATTGGCAAACCCTATTTACACCATTGTCAATAAAACTTTAAAGAAATTTTCAGCTTTGTAAATGAAAGTTTTAAGTCATACTTCTATTTTATGACTTAAAAATCTATATATGAGAAATGAACAAGTAAATGGAGCTGTAAGGGCAGTCCTGAGAATTGAAATGATTATAGAAACCAGTTAGAAAAGACTGGAGGAAAAGTTCTAACCAATGACAGGATGATACGTTATAGCTAACTTACAGGAGAGATTAATGACCTAATAGGATTTACTTCTCTTAGTATAAGTCAACCAACAAATATTTATTAAGCATCTTTAGCATATCCTAAATTACTTAGATTCTTTAAGTTTTGAAATGAATTAGTAGGGAAATTTGACTTTGTGAAGCAAACATGGTTGGCTCTAAGCAAACTGGTAGACTAAACTTAAAAGACAAGACAAACATTCTTCCTATGTGGAAACTAATTTGACAATAAACTATTTGTAAAAAAAAAAAAAAAAAAAAAAATTCTTTTGTTAATGGCCAGGAGAATACCATCTGTAAAATATGGATGTGGACATTACATTGTATGGCTTTTTATAACAATTAACTGAAGATATAACCAAGGGGCTTTGAAATGAAAATATCAACTTAGCACTGAGAAATAATGCTCTATTACTAATGCTAGAGATGTGATCTGTTTGGATGGATAAAAGCTTTATAAGATAACTACGTGTGGATACCTGTCTTAAACTCAGACTTAATACAGCTACCTTTCCCCAGTAAATCCTATTTTAAAACATCTTATTTTAACAAACAGTACTGTCTTAGTTATCTAGGCTTAAGATGTTTAAGTCAGTCTTAGATTTTTCTTCTTCTTCATTCCAATGTTTGTCATAAATGTACTGATAATCATTTTGGAAGCATTCACTACCATCATTTTTGCTAAATCTTCATTGCTATCATACAAACTCAAGCTTTTATTACTTTACTCTTGGTTTATTGCATCTGTCTCCAAACTCATAGCTCCTCTGCCTCTAATTTGGCTTCCCTGCCTCTGCTAGATTAACACGAATTTCACCATATCACCTACCTATCATGTAAAAGTTTGCCATTTATGATAGAATAAAATCCAGACTTCTCCATCAAGCTGGGGTTGAGGGTGCAATATCTCCTTACCATGTCCAAGAGCAAAACCTGGCCCGTGGGACTTCAGAGAATATTCTAGTACAAAACTGAGACCATGATTGAATATAATCATTCGAAATTATTCACTTTTAAGCTAAGTTTCATACCAACACATATCTACAATGCTTCACATTACATTTACCTGCCAACTGTTTAGCCTGGCTTGCGTTTTCAGTCTGTTTTGTACGAGATGAGGCTGACTTTTCCTTTTCATTCTTATTTGTGCTGTTCTCCAGAGAGGAAAGCTTTTCGGCTGCAGCTTTCTTGGCTTCTAGTTTCCTCTGTCGGCATGTCTTGACTGGCTCTGCTAACATCCTGACTTTCCGCCGAAAAGAGCTCAGCACCTGAATGGCACCACTTTGTTTTTTCTCCTCCTGAGCTTCTACACTCCCAAACTCATCCACATCAGAGACTTTGTAGAGAGGCAGAACATGGAGCTGCTCATCCTCAGGCTGCCCTCCAATTTCTCGATTGTCTTCTCTAGTAAGGGTGCACACCTGGTAGGGCGATAACACAGTATGGCCTCAGTTTCAGTCCAAAAGAAACTCTGTGTGTGTGTGTGTGTGTGTGTGTGTGTCTCCCTCTCAGCATTTAGATTTGTGGTGGTCTACTGGACCTGATCAGCATATTACCATAAAACCACACCTGTCTGTTAATAAGGGTGACTGCATCAAAATGGTACAGGGAGATAGACAAGTGCATGTTGACTTTTTTTTCCCTTTCCCTTTTTTGTGTTTGGTTGGGGGGGGGAGGGGGGAGTCTATCATGAACCTGTGGTGACTTTGTTCTTCACATATATTTCTTATTCTAGGGGAACAAGCAATACTCTCACCAAAAAGAAGCAATCTCCCAGTTTTCACACTTCAAAAATAGATGTGAAGCCTCTTCAAAAAGAGGCTAAAAATTCTACCAAATGATTTCCTGTTTTTGCTAACATCATATTCACCTAATCTCATACTTTGTACACAATGAAATTTTGCATCTATCCTCACACTTGACTTCTAACTCTCCTTCACTGTGTTTAAGACACTGTCACAAGAGACCAAAGAAAAACCTAAATAATGTGAAATGGAAGATTTGGTTGCTATAGGTAGTGTGTAACCGCACACTGCTTCTACCTTCTTGTCTCCTCCTCTGTACTTGTTAAACCTAACTTACTGTTTCTTTTCTCTCTTATATTTCTTTTGTAGGACATGACAACATACAAGGGTCTATTCTAAGTGAGGGGGAAAAACTACTTGCTTTGATAATTTAATGGTACTTTTCCTCTTTTGTTAGCCATAGTCATATTGGTTATGATGAGAAATTATCTGTTGGTTTTAAAATACTAGCTTTTAGTACTTAGTGTTTTTGACTAATGGAGAAAAAATGTGAGCATGATTATTTAAAGCCCTAGGTAATATAAAGTGACTAGAAGATACACTTAAAAGGAATGTGGTCATAAGAGACTTACCCTGATAGAGAAGTTTAATATGAGGTGGTACTAAAATGAATTTTCACTTCCTATACATCAAAGTCTTCCAAATCCATGTCTCTGATTATTACCTTTCCCCACATGTTATTAGTTCTTCTTCCATGTTGTTGACTCACTAGATAGATTACTTTATAGTTTCTTTACTTGAACTTTTTCCTTATTTCCAGTATGGTTTATCCCTCAACATGCAAGGCCACACTGTAGACTCTACCAGTATCAAACTCTGTTCCACGCTAAGACCATATCCATTTTCTCCACTTAGCACAGCCTCTGATTATATGGCTCAATCCATTTCACCCACCATAATATGTAGTCATAATGGGCTCTTTTGTACTTTGAATCTTCTATGGTGGTTGTTGTGCCATGGATGATGCATTTTTTGTTTGTACTTCTTTCTGTGAGGTGGATTGGTGCCTTGGCTTGTATATGGCTTTTTTAACCTACCAGATGCCTGACACTGAATTCTGAAGGAACTTTTGGCAGCTAATGGTAGCTGGCAATGCAATCACTGGTTTAGCTCTGTACCAAGCATTCCCATGATTTTCATGGGCTTATCAACTGTTTTCCACTCATGTGACAACCTGTTGTGAGAGTACTAGATATGCCAAACAAGGGCACCTTAGCACGAGCACTTCATTCATGAAAACACTTGTGCAATGACATCTGCAGAGAACATAGTATTCTAACCACATGCTGCTAACTTCCAGCCTTCCACCCTTCTATAGGATGTGCTGCTAACCTGTTCTGTGCCCCACTTACCAATGTGCTGCCATTCTGCATGTTGTGTAAGTCTCTATGGGCATGAGCACAGAAGTCCAAACATGCAGTGACCCCTGAGAATGGACGGCCTTCCTTCAGACCCAGTCGGCATTCTGGTGCTCTGTGTTCATATTCAATCTGAAAAACAGAAGCGTGTGTGTGGATGGGGAAGTACTTAGGCATTTGAAATTCTTAGGCATACATTTGAGAAAAAAGTATAAGACCTGTGCACTGAACAGATCAGAAAGACTTTTTAGTATTTCGGTTACTCAGAATTAAAAAACGGTTGCATATTTTATATCCAAAAATACAATGGAATGACACAAAACAGACCAAACATATTGACATGGTAAAGTTTTTATTTTATAGTGTTGAGGTATAACTGACATACATTAAACGGTATATATTTAAAGGGTACTATTTGATTAGCTTTGACATTAGTATATGTGAAACCACTGCCACAACCAAAATAATGTACATATCCATTACTCCCAAAAGTTTCTTCCTTCCCCTTTTAATTCATGCCTCTTCCTTTGTTCCCAGGAAACTACTGATCTGCTTTCTGTCACTACAGATTAGTTTACATTTTCTAGAATTTTATATAAATGGATCTGTTTTGAGTTAATTTAATATATGGCATAAGACTGAGAGTCAAGGTTTTTTTTTTTTTTCCATATGGCTATCCAACTGTTCAAACACTACTGGAAAAAATTTTCGTTTGCCATTAAATTGTCTTTTGTTGAAAATCAACTTATTGTACATGCTGGACCTATTTCTGGACTTTTTATTCTGATTGGTGTATAATGGTGTAGTGGGTGTGTATGTGTATATATGCCAACATCACTGTCTTGATTACTAACAAATATAGATTTTTAGTGAATCTTGAAATCAGGGAGTATAAATCTTTAAATTCTGATCTTTTTGAAAACCGTTTGACTATTCCAGGTCCTTTGCATTTGTCTATATTTACAAACACTTTGTCAATTCCTTCAAAACACTCGGTAATATTTGATAGGTCATGTACTATCAAAATTTTGATAGGTCAGTTTTGGGGAAAACTGACATCTTAAAAATATTTAGTCCTGTGATCCATAAACATAGTAGACCTTTCCATTTGGGGTCTTTTATAATTTCTTTCAGCAATGTATTATAGTTTTCAGTGCACAGGTCTATATATTTTGTCAAATTCTTGTGCCTAAGAATTTCATGTTTTTGATGCTATTTAATTGCCATTGCAATTTTTAATTATTACTAGTATATAGAAATACAATTGATTTATTTTTGCAACTTTGCTAAACCATTTCTTAGAAGTTTTTTGGTCTTTGGGACTTTCTATGTAGACAAATGTCTACATTATAAGGACACATATTTCTTTCTTTTCAATCTGTATGATTCCTATTTCTTTTTCTTGCCAATTGCCCTAAAATTTCCAGTGAGATATTAAATAAAAGTGGTAAAAATGGATGTCCTTGTCTTGTTTCTAATCTTAGGCATAAAGCTTTCAGTCTTTCACTGTTAAATATGATATTAGCTTTAGGTTTTTCAATTATGCACCTTATCAAGCTAAGAAAGTTCCTTTCTATGGATATTGAATATTGCTAACTGCTTTTTCCTCTACCTATTGAGATAATCATATTTTCCCCCTATTGTGTTGGCTAGTATAGTGAATCACACTGATTAAATCTTTTTTTTAATGTTTGTTTATTTTGGAGACAGAGAGAGACAGAGTGGAGGATGGGCAGAGAGAATGGGAGACACAGAATCTGAAGCAGGCTCCAGGCTCTGAGCTGTCAGCACAGAGCCCGATGCAGGAATGGAACTCATAGACTGTGAGATCATGACCTGAGCCAAAGTGAAGACACTTAAATGACTGAGTCACCTAGGCGTCCTGCACTGATTGATTTTTTAGTGTTAAACAAAACATTACTGGAAAAAAAAAACAACTCCATTTGGTCATGATATATCCTTTTTACACACTGTTGTCTAGTTGGCGAAAATTCTGTGAAGAATTTTCATATTAATATTTATGAAGAATATTGGACTAGTCTTTTTCTTTTAATGTTTTTGTTTAGTTCCAGTATCAGGATATTTCCAGCTTTGTAAAATAAGTTGGGAAGTTTACTCCTTTTCTATTTTCTAGAAGAGCTTCCATTGAATTGTTACTATTTCTTCTTTAATATCCCTATCAAATTTGACCCATTATTTATCTGGGCCTGGAGTTTTTAGGAAAGCTTTTAACTAAAAATTCAATGTCTTTCATAAGTATAGGTTGACTTACAGTATATGTTGTTTTCTTTAGTTATCTTTGGTAATTTGTGTTCTTTAAATACTTTGCCCATTTCATTCTAGTTGTTGAATTTATCAGCATACAATTTTAATAATTTTATTCCTTTAAAGTTTGTATGATCTGTAGTGCTATCTCATCTCTAATTCTTGATATTGGCAATTTGTGCCTTCTCTTTTTTTCCTGATTGAATTGATTCAAAGTACTAGCTTTTGGTTTTACTGATTTCTTCTCTTGTTTCTGTATTCCATTTCATTGATTTATTTCTTTAGTTGTTCCTTTTGCTTTTTAGGGCTTACATTACTGTCCTTTTCCAAGTTTCTTAGAGCAAAAGCCTAGATCATTAATTTGAGACTTTATATATATTTTCTGGTTTATTTTTTTATTAATTTTTTAATGTTTATTTTATTTTTGACAGTGAGAGAGAGTGTAAGTGGGAGGGACAGAGAGAAAGGAAGACTGATTCTGAAGCAGGCTCTAGGCTCTGAGCTATCAGCACAGAGCTTGACACAGGGCTTGAATTCATGAACCATGAGATCATGACCTGAGCCAAAGTTGGATTCCTAATCAACTGAAGTACCCAGGTGTCCCAAGGTTTGTTTATTTTTGAGAGAGAGAGAGAGCACGCATGAGCAGGACAGGGCCAGAGAGAGGAAGAGAGACAAACCCAAGCAGGCTCCATGCTGACAGAGCAGAGCCTGGTGGCAGGTTTGATCTCATTGATGATGAGATATAACCTGAACTGAAACCAAGGGTTGGATACTTAACTGACTGAGCCACCCAGGTGCCCCTATATTTTTCTAATAAGTGTTCAATGCTATAAAGTCCTCTCTAAGCATGGCTTTATAGCTTTGTTTCACAAAATCAATATCATGTCTTCATTTTCTCATTTTTAAATGTTTGAGAGAGAGTGCATGCATGCACGTGCATGACTGAGGGAGGGGCAGAGAGAGAGAATCTCAAGCAGGCTCGTGGCTGTCAGTGCAGAGCCCAACACAGGGCTCAGTTTCATGAACCATGAGATCATGACCTGAGCTGAAATCAAGAGTCAGAGGCTTAACCGACTGAGTCACCCAGGAACCCCCAAGTTTTCATTTTTATTCAGTTTGAGATACTTTTTAATTTCCCTGTGAATTATTCTTGGCCTCATACGTCATTTAGGAATATGTTGCTTGGTTTCCAGAAGAGGTTTTGTGGATATACTGGTACAAATTTTTCATTTAATTTCATTTTGGCCAGAGAACATATTTGAGGCTTTATAATTTATTGATACTTGTTTTGTGAATCAGTATATAATCTATCATGATAAAACTTCCTGTACTCTTGAAAATGTCAATTCTGTTGTTGGGTGATGACTTCTAATACATGTCAATAAGGTCAAGTTGGTTAAAAGTGCTTTTCATGTCTTCTGTCTCCTTAGTGATTCTGTATTTGTTCTAACAGTTACTCAGAGAGATGTATTGAAATCTGACTGTAATTGTAGATTAATTTCTTTTTTAGTTCTATCAGTTTTGTTTAATAAAATCGGAAGCTCTGTACATAGCTAGGATTATCATATTTTCTTAATGAACTGTACTTTTATTGTCATTAAATGATCCTCTTTATAGCTTATAATATTCTTTGCAATGAAATCTACTTTGTTATTAATATGATCATTCAAGCTTCCCTTTGACTGATATTGGCATGATATTTCTTGGTTCCTGTGTTTTTCAATATCACAATTATTCAATATCAGTGTGATTAATTAGTATCACAAACTCTACCTTATTAATTGGGAATGTTAAAAGCCACTCACATTTAATAAGATTTTTGATAGGCTTGGGATTAAATGTACCATTTTTCTATTTGCTTTATATTTGTCTTATCTTAAATTTGGTTCCATATTCGTTTTAAATACCTTTTTGGATTAATTCTATTTTTTTCCTTTTTATTGGTGGATGAGCTGGTAGATTTTCTTACCAGTAGATTATTTTTTAATGGCTGCTTCCCTTAAAATTTACAGTATATTGTTTTACTTCTCACATTCTACATTCAAGGAATAGTATACTACTCCATATATAACATTAGAGCCTTAACAACAGTATACTTTCAATTCCCCAGCCTCTGTGTTACTTCTACCTGTTATAAACTTTAAGGTACATTGTTAATATATTTTTTCAATAGCAAATTATCTTAAAATTTTTTTTAAATAAGGAAAAAGTTTACATAGCTACTGTTTATGATGTTTTTCCTTCCTTTTTGTCAATACAGATATCCATCTGGTATCATTTTCTTTCTACTGGCAGGGTTCCTTTAATATTTTTAAAGTGTTAGTCCACTGATGGTAATTATTTCAGCTTTTGTATGTTTGAAAAAAATTTTGTTTTGCCTTTACTGTTTTGTTTTTAAAATTTATTTATTTTTCAGAGAGTGAGAGAGGGGAAGGGGCAAAGAGAGAGAGGGAGACACAGAATACAAAGCAGGCTGTCAGCACAGAGACTGACATGGAACTTGAACTCATAAACCGTGAGATCATGACCTGAGCCAAAGTCAGATGGTTAACCAACTGAGCCACCCAGGCAACCCCTTGCCTTTACTTTTGAAGTTTTTCCTGGGTATAGATTTTTGGGTTGACAAGGTTTTTTTTTTTTTTTCCTGTACTTTAAAGATGCTTTTCCTCTATCTTTTTCTCACATTTTTCTCTGATGTGTAGCTTAACTTCAACAATAAGACTTTAACTATAAAATCAAGGAACAAAGCAAAAGAAGAGCATTTAGATAAGAGAAATAAGTATAATACATCCAGTTGGGGGAGGAGACAGAAATCAAATTGTAGGCTTTGACAGCATCCATAACTTCAACAGGTCTTCCCATGTATTGTGTGGAAAGATCACGGCTGTTTTCTTGATCTCTAAACCGTATTAAGACCTATGGATGAATATTACCCAATAGTACATACCAGTCAATATAAAAAAATACCTTATCCATCTTTAGCCATAATTGATTTAATTTATATAGACATTACATCTATTTCTCACGTATGAATGCATGTCTGTATATCAATTTTATTTTGTGGTAAGAATATGTAATATGAGATATAGCTATTTAACAAAATTTTGAGTGTCCAATACATTATTCTGACAATAGGCACACATTGCAAAGCAGATCTCTAGAGCTTATTCATCTTGCTTAACTGAAACTTTCTCCCCATTTATTAGTACATCTACACATGTATTCATATATAAATACTGAAACATATCTAAAAAATTATACCTAATCATCTTGTTATAACTAAACTTTAGGGTACCTTCATATTTTGGATACTCTGGGTTCAGGAAATGCATAAAATACTCCAAACATAATGTAATAGGGTAGAATAATAATGCTTAGAAAATCAAGTGTGTATGATACCATTTATAATAAGAATTAGAGGAGTAAGAAGAACACCAATGCTTTGTTATTCTGTCCCTTCCCCAGCTAAAGCCATTTGATTAATAGCACCTATAAAATATTTTATTCAACAGAAAATGGCCAAACTTGAAATCTAGCAACATAGACTCAATTCATTTTCTTTTTATAGCTTGATTTATTGTGTTTCTCACTTAGAATTATTTTACAAAAGTACCAATACATTCCATATACTTTTCTGTGATACTTACCAAAGTAGATAAGGTTGTAAAATAACAGTATTAATCCTACTACTATTAACATCATTAAAAATAATTTTCATACACATCATATTTCTAAAAGCCTGAGTTGTGACATAAAGCAACTTTATAAACAGATCATTATTAACTTTGCTTCTTTTGTTCCCACTTAAAAAAAGAGAGTTGAAATTTGGGGAAAGTATTAAAGTCCAAAATGGAAACAAAAGTAGATAAATCATTAAATGAGTATTGGTCTCCCCTGTCTGTCTCTGCTATATAAATTAACCCCATTAGCCTTTAATGTTATTAAATGACAATGTTTGCTAAATGTACCACTCTGCATACTCCTCTGTACTCGCCTCCTGCTGTGTACTCTGCTCTGGCTACCTGTATCACCTCTAGCTTTCCTCCATCTATCAGTCTCCCTCTTTTCCTTAAATCTTTAACCTCACTCTGTTGTGCCTACTCCCAGCATTTACTTCACTGGTTTCTCATCCTCCACTCCTAAAATGTCAGTGTACTCCAGAATCCCATCAATAGCCCCTTCTCTTCTTTATCATCTCCACTCTGAAAAAGTACATTCACTCCTATGTGTTCAACTCAACTACTTCTTGCATTTTGATAACTCCCAAATCTACATTGTTAGCCTGGATTTTTCTTGGGATTTTCCATCTAATTATCCTACAGGATCTCAAACATAGTATGTCCAGAATGAAATTTATCATTTCCCCCTTCTGCCCCCAAACCTCCTTTTCCTCACTGATTCCAAATACTACTGAATAGAATCTGCCCAAGCCAGAAATTTGGTAGATCCTCAAATTCTCCCTTTTGCTCATCCTCAAATCCAATTGATCAGTAAGTTATATCTCAAATTTCACATACTTATTTCCTTTATTCTTTCGCTACTGCCATTTCTTTAATGTAGGACCTTAACTTCTCTTGCCTAATGAATGCACTAGCTTACTTCTCCAATTTAATTTTATACTAACCTAAGTTGTATTTCATTTAATTTGGTTAATTAAATTAACCTTTTTAAATTAAATCACTTCATCCTCCCCTGTTCCCAACAACATTTAAAATACCCAAATGGTGGCCTTCTTCCATACCGGATAAAGCTCATAATTCAAAGATCTTTATATGGTCTCCAAGGCCATTTGTGACCTTACATCTCTACCTTCAGAGAAAACTTTTTTTGTTCCTTCAAAAATGAGAATACCTCTATCCTAGCTGTTAACGTATTGTTCTGTAATGGCTGTTTTACATATCTTTGCCTTAAAGGAGTTTCTTTAAAATTTTTTTTTTAATGTTTTATTTATTTCTAGGAGAGAGAGAGAGACAGCGTGAGCAGGGGAGAGTCAGAGAGAGAGGGAGTCACAGACTGAAACAGGCTCCAGGCTCTGAGCTGGCAGTCAGCACAGAGCCCGACGCGGGGCTCGAACCCACGAACCGCGAGATCATGACCTAAGTGAAAGTCGGACGCTTAACCGACTAAGCCACCCAGGTGCCCCAAAGAGTTTCTTTAAAAAAGGAATTCCTTAAAGACAAAAACCTGCATTGCTCATCTTTATATCGACAGAGACTAAATATGGCGTCTAGTTTATAACAGGTTTCCATTTAATGCTTTTCTTGTTGATGTTATAATGACAGGGAAGACTTTACAGATTTTTTCCTCCTTCATGAACATTTCGCAACAAATGACCTAGCCTTCCAAATAGGTATAGCCCAGACCACACTCATAAAATAGGAAAAAATGTTTTAGCTTGGTTCATGGAGCCAAGGCCAAATAAAAAGAGAATCTATCAAAATCAGACATATTTGGACATATGTATGTACACTTACAAAGTAGTATACTCATATCTTAATATGGATAGAACTTCTGTGAAAACAGTTAATAGGTGGTCAGAACCTATAGTTTGGGCCACATAATTTTAATTAATCACCAAAGTCTGCTTATAGAAGAGATATGAGAACAAGATTAGTGGATACAACAGCTTGTGAGACTCATTATCTTTACAGGTTAAAAGACCAACAATAAGCTCTTTTTGATGATATTTTTTTGAAAGTAGGTAGGTCATCAATAATAAATGGTTCCAATCATTGTCCATAATTATTTATGAACTTACCTGATTATTGTATGCATCAGGTGCAAGTTTCTTGTATGTTGGTGCCATAAGAGTGGACAGGTTTTGTAAATGAGATTCCAGTTTCTCTTCCTGTTTAAAATGAATAATTCTACATATTAAATTCTAAATCCTTTCTATATGTAAGAGAGGCTATCAGTAAACAATTTCCTCCTATATCTTAGATCCAAATGACAATATATAGGATCGTTCTTATTAAATAACTGAGGTTTCTTAACATGACTATTTCTTTTTCTAAATATTTATTTAAATTCAAGTTAGTTAACTTACAGTACAGTATTGGTTTCAGGAGTGACCCCAGTGATTCATCAATTACATGTAATACCCAATGCTCATCCCAACAAGTGCCCTCCTTAATGCCCATCTGCCCATCCCCCAACCATTTCCCCTCTAGCATTCCTCAGTTTGTTCTCTGTATTTAAGAGTCTCTTATGTTTTGCCTCCCTCTCTGTTTTTATCTTATTTTTCCTTCCCTTCCCTTATGTTCATCTGTTTTGTTTCTTAAATTCCACATATTAACATGAACATATAACAAGTGGCTGATGACATGTAAAATTGCTACTCTTCTTTAGGCTTATTAAGTATTTGTGTTTTTTTCTTATGAAAAGAGTACATCTATCCCATTTAATAAAGTTTATTAAAAATATAATCCTGTGGGGGCGCCTGGGTGACTTAGTCAATTAAGATTTTTACTTCAGCTCAGGTCATGACCTCTGACAGTGTGGGTTTGAGCCCTACATCTGGCTCTTTGCTGACAGTGCAGAGCTTGCTTGGAATTCTGTCTCTCCCTCCTCCACTTGTGTGCTCTCTCTCTCTCTCAATAAACTTTATATACACATATATATGTATAAACCTTATATATGTGTGTATATATATTTATATTATATTTATATGTATATATAAAATCCTGTAAAGAAAATTATCATAATTTCAAAAGTTTTGAAACTTCATTAAATTTCCACTTACTATTATAGTCACAAATAAAGCTAACAAATATTTCATTTAGAGGGACATATCAATATTATAGTATCCATAGTATAACTGTATATTTCAATTTCATTTAATATTTGTAAGATAATTATAAAGTTCACAGAGCAACTAAAAATTTGGTCATATCTAAATGTAAACATACCGAGGTTTACAGATTATTCAATTATCGTACTCTAGAAGCTACCTAAAAGTTGTTATATTTGAGATCCATCTGTAAGTTATATTTTGAGAAATAGATAATTTCAATTATACTTACATTAAAACCTAAATATGTTTCAGTTTCCTGAATGCATTCATTATGATAACTTTAAAGTATAAAATCTCAGGGCATGAAAATGTGACTAGAAATGGTCTTTATTGAATGTGGCAGTGATTCACATGACTTCTATAATTCAGGTTTGAAAGATGAAAGTTATAATGATGAAATGTTAACATTTAGTTTTAATACCAAAGTGACAGCTATTTAAAACTCTAAAATTAATGTAAAAGATAAGTATAAAAAGCCATAGGTATTAAGAGTTTGTCTTGCTCAAATTTTACTACTTTAGTATCACATGGTTATTATGATGCTAACTTTTTCAAATATTATAATGTGTATCTATAGTTTAGCTAAAATTTTGATTTACCTCTGAGGTGAAATTCTCTATGTTAATGAGAGTTTAACAGAGTATGCCATACTGTTCATTTGTACTCAACAATTCTCCATGAAAAATACAGATTATATATCAGGACGTAAACAAACCTCTTTTGGGTCATCCCCAAGCAGCTTAAATTTTCTTGGGATCTTGCTTCTGGCAAACTTACATCCATTGTAGTACATGCTCCATGAACAACCAAAAGAAAATGAGGCACCACAGGTTTCGGGGTCCAGCCCTTGACAGGCACAGGTTCTCCTGAGGGATCAAAGGATCAAGTTCATAGCTATCGATAACATTTATCTAGGCTACCAATCTTGTATTCTGGTGTCTGCATGCAAAAATGAGTGCAAATTAATTTTAAAAGAAGTTTAACTCTATTAATTAAGCCTGCCATAACCACATCAGAAAAGAACTATATTAATTGATTTTGAAACACAATTTAAATAACTCTTTTTTTTAACACATTACACAGAAAATTACACATAATTTTACAGCTTGCAAATGCTCACAAACAAAACAAATTCAAGTAAGTAGCACCCAAAGTAAGAAACAAACATACACTGGCACTCCACAATTTCCTCTATACTTCCAGTGAGCTTTAACAATAACTTCTATCAGAAGAGATTAGTTGTGCCAATTTTATTCTCTATATTACCATACTATATACATGTGAAAGTATATGTATTGCACACTTTGCATATTTTATACTATATGTAGTATGTATATATGTGTATGTACGTATATATACACACATACACAATTTTGCTTACTCATATATATACTATATAGTGTTTATTTTTATTTATATATGTAGTATAAAAATGGGTAGAACTCTATATATATACAGGTACACACATATACACACTTAGATAGTATAAACTTATTTGTGTCTTGTTATTTTTGCTCAACATGATGTTTGGAATATCCATACTGTTGCATATAGTTGTACTTTTTCATGTGTTTATTCATTGAGTACAATTTTCCATTGTATAAATATTCCACAAATTAACCATTCCATTGATGGGCATTTAAGGACCTTCCAGTTTTTGGCTAAAATACAGTATTGTGACTTAACAGCCTAAGCCAGATATATCCTAAGAGCAATAAGCAAACAGACAAATTTAGCAAAGAAACCAAAAACAAAAAGCCAAATAAATAAAAAATGATGAAACAACCTACTAGGAAAACTATTATTCTATTATTATTTATTATTCAATTATTTTTTCCAGCTTATTGAGGTATAACTGACAAATAGTTAAGATATTGAAAAGTGTACAAAGTGATTTGATATATGTGTACATTGTGAAAGGAATTGCCCACTGAGTTTATATATTTATTATCGCATATATTTAATTCACCTTTTTGGGTAAATGACATTTAAGTTATATTCTTTTAGCCAATTCCAATTATACAATACAGTGTTGTCAACTATAGTCCCCATGCTACACATTAGATCCTTAGACCTTATTCATTTTATAACTGAAAGACTGTACCCTTTTATCAACCTTTCCCTATTTCCCCTGTCCTCACGACCACTTTTCTACTCTGTTTTAGAGTTCTACTTTTGGGTTTGTTTCTCTTTTTGTTTCTACATAGAAGTAACATCATGCAGTATTTGTCTTTCTCTGCTTGGCTTATTTCACTTAGCCTAATGTCTTCTAGATTCATCCATCTTGTTACAAATGACAGGATTCCCTCCCTTTTTAAGGCTGAATAATATTTTCCTTCTTTCCTTCCTCCCTCCCTTCCTGCCTCTCCTTCCTTCCCCCTCTCCCTCTTTCTCCATACCTCATCACTTTTATCCGTTCACCCACTGGTGGATACTTAGGTTGTCTCCACACATTATTTGTTACAGATAATGCTGCAATGAACACTGAAGTGCATAATCTTTTTGAGATAATGATTTAATTCCCTTTGGATATATACTCAGAAGGGGTCATAATAGAACTGGTAGTTCTAGTATTGGTTTTTTGAAGAATCTCCATACTGTTTTCCATAGTGGGTATACCAGCTTATGCTCTCACTAACAGTATACAAGAATTTCCTTTTCTCCACATTCTTGCTATCATTCTTATCTTTTGGTAATAAACACCCTAACAGGTGTCAGGTGATATCTCATTATGGTTTTGATTTGTATTTCCCCAATGATTAGTGATGTTGAGCACATTTTCATGGACCTGTTTGCCATTTGTACACATTCTCTATAAAAATGTCTATTCAGGTCCTTTGCCCAATTAGTTGGTTCGCTTTTTTGCTATTGAGCTGTATATGTTCTTTGTATATTCTGGATATTAACTTCTTTCTGGGTATGTGGTTTGCAAATATTTTCTCCCATTCTATATAGACTGCTTCTTCATTTTGTTGATGGTTTCCTCTACCGTTCAGCTTTTTGGTTTGATGTAGTCACACTTTGCTTTTGTTGCCTTTGCCATTGTTATTAAATGCAAAAAACCATTGTCAAGATCAAGATCAAGTTTACCCCTATGTTTTTTTTCCTAGGAGTTTTACAGTTTCAGGTCTTATGTTCAAAACTTTAATCCATTTTGAGTTGATTGTTTTGTATAGTGTAGGAGAGGTCTAGTTTCATCCTCCCGGGTGTGACATCCATTTTTCCCAAAATCCCTTATTGAAGAATGATCCTTCTCCCATTGTATAGTCTTGGCTTCATTAAAAAAAATTAATTGACCATATTTTAATATATGTATTTGTTGGCTTTGAATTCTGTTCCATTGATTAAAGTGTTTGTTTTGATACCAGTACCATGCTGTTTAATTAATATAGCTCTGTAATATTTTTTGAAATCAGAAAGTATAATGACTCCAGCTTTGTTTTTCATTCTCAAGACTGCTTTAACTGTTTGGGGTCATTTGTGATTCCATATAAATTTAGGATTTTTTTTTTATTACCATGAAAAATGTCATTGGAATTTTGATAGAGATTGTATTGAACCCACAGATTGCTTTGGGTACTATGGGGATTTTAACAATATTGATTCTCCCAATCCATGAACATAGGCTATCTTTCCATTTATTTTTCTTCTTTGATTTCTTTCACCAATCTTTTGTGGTTTTCAGTATACAGATTTAACATCTCCTTGCTTAAATTTATTCCTACATGTTTCATTCTTTTTTTTATTTTCCAGTTTCCTTCTTTTTATTATAACGTGTGTTGGCACAAATCTAGATTTTTTTTTTGAAAAAATTTTTTTTTTTTTTTACAAATAGTTTATTATCAAATTAGTTTCCACATAACACCAAGTGCTCATCCCCACAAGTGCCCTCCTCCATGCCCATCTCCCCTCCCCCCCACATCCATCAGTCCTCAGTTTTTGTCAGCCTTAAGAGTCTCTCATGGTTTGCCTTTCTCCCTTTCCCCCACCATTTCCCCCCTTCTTCTCCCCCTTGTTCCTCAGTTAAGTTCCTCCTAATCCTCCTATACATGCAAACATATGATATTTGTCTTTCTCTGCCTGACTTATTTCGCTCAACATAACACCCTCAAGGTCCATCCATGTGGCTACACATGACCAGATTTCATTCTTTCTCATTGCCATGTAGTATTCCATGGTATAGATAAACCACATCTTCTTGATCCATTCATCCGTTGATGGACACTTAGGCTCTTTCCATGTTTTAGCTATTGTTGAAAGTGCTGCTATGAACATTGGGGTACACGTGCTCCTATGCATCAGCATTTCTATATCCCTTGGGTAAATTCCTAGCAGTGCTACTGCTGGGTCATAGGGGAGTTCTATTGTTAGTTTCCTGAGGAACCTCCACACTGTTTTCCAGAG
This sequence comes from Hyaena hyaena, assembly GCF_003009895.1. NCBI lineage: Eukaryota > Metazoa > Chordata > Mammalia > Carnivora > Hyaenidae > Hyaena > Hyaena hyaena. The sequence continues at coordinate 1,141,985 of NW_024081167.1, forward strand.
GGGCTGCACCAGTTTGCATTCCCACCAACAGGGTAGGAGGGTGCCTGTTTCTCCACATCCTCGCCAGCATCTAGAGTTCTCTGATTTGCTCATTTGAGCCACTCTGACTGGCGTGAGGTGGTATCTCAGTGTGGTTTTGATTTGCATTTCCCTGATGAGGAGGGATGCTGAGCATCGTTTCATGTGTCTGTTGGCCATCTGGATGTCCTCTTTGGAGAAGTGTCTGTTCATATCTTTTGCCCATTACTTCACTGGGTTGTTTGTTTTTCGGGCGTGGAGTTTGGTGAGTTCCTTATAGATTCTGGATATCAACCCTTTATCTGATATGTCATTTGCAACTATCTTTTCCCATTCTGTTGGTTGCCTATTAGTTTTCTGGGTTGTTTCCTTGGCTGTGCAGAAGCTTTTAATCTTGATGAGGTCCCAACAGTTTATTTTTGCTCTTGATTCCCTTGCTTTTGGGGATGTGTCAAGTAAGAAGTTGCTGCGGTGGAGGTCAAGGAGGTTGTTTCCTGCTTTCTCCTCTAGGGTGTTGATAGTTTCCTGTCTCACGTTCAGGTCCTTTATCCATTTTGAGTTTATTTTTGTGCATGGTGTGAGAAAATGATCTAGTTTCATTCTTCTGCATGTTGCTGTCCAGTTCTCCCAACACCATCTGTTTAAAAGGCTGTCTTTTTTCCATTGGATATTCTTTCCTGCTTTATCAAAGATTAGTTGGCTGTATACTTTTGGGTCCACTTCTGAGTCGCATTTTTATACACCAACAATGAAGCAACAGAAAGAGAAATCAAGAAACTGATCCCATTCACAATTGCACAAAAAACCATAAAATACCTAGGAATAAACCTAACCAACGATACAAGAGATCTGTATGATGAAAACTATAGAAAACTTATGAAGGAAATTGAAGAAGACACAAAGAAATGGAAAAACATTCCATGCTCATGGATAGGAAGAATAAATATAGTTAAAACGTCATTACTACCCAAAGCTCTCTACACATTCAATGCAATTCCAATCAAAATTGCACCAGCATACTTCTCAAAACTAGAACAAAGTATCCTAAAATTTGTATGGAACCACAAAAGACCCCGAATAGCCAAAGTAATCCTGAAAAATAAAACCAAAATGGGAGGTATCACCATCCCAGACTTTAGCCTCTACTACAAAGCTGTCATCATCAAGACAGTATGGTATTGGCATAAAAACAGACACATAGACCAATGGAACAGAATTGAGAACTCAGAAGTGGACCCATGTTTCATTCTTTTTGATGCTTTTGTAAATGTGATTGTTTCTTTAATTTCTCTTTCTGTTAGTTCATTGTTAGTATATAGAAACACAACTGATTTTTGTATATTGATGTATACTACAACTTTACTGAATTTGTTTATTAGTTCCAACAGGTTTTTTTGATGAGGTCTTTAGAATTTTGTATATGTAAGACCATGTTATCTGCAAACAGTGATACTTTTACGCCATCCTTTCTTATTTGGATGCCTTTTATTTTATTTTCTTGCCTGATTGTTCTAGCTAGTACTTCGAGTAATATATTGAATGAAAGTGGTCACAGTAGGCATTTTTTTTTTTTTTTTTTTTGGTCTTGTTCCTGATCTTAGAGTAAAGCTTTTCGGATTTTCAACACTTAGTATGATGTTAGCTGTGGTTTTCTCATATGTGGTCTTTATTATGTTGAGGTACTTTCTATGCTCAGTTTTTATTATGAAAGGATGTTGAACTTTGTCAAATGCATTTTCTGTACTTCTTGAAATGATTATACAATTTTTATCCTTAATTTTGTTAATGTGGGATTGATTAATTGGGTATGTTGAACCATTCTTGCATTCCTGGAGTAAATCCCACTTGATTATAGTGTGTGATCCTTTTAATGTACTATTGGACTTGGTTTGCAAATATTCTGTTGACAATCTTTGCATTTAATTTTTCATCAGGGATATTGGCAGATAATTTTCTGTTTTTGTAATGTCCTTACCTGGTTTTGGTATCTGTGTAATGCTGGCCATGTAAAAGGAGTTTGGAAATAATTCCTTTTCTTCAACTTTTTGAAAGGGTTTGAGAAGGACTCTGAATTCATCTTCAAATATTTGGTAGAATTCACCATTGAGGCCATCCGATCCTGGACTTTTCTTTCTTGTGAGGTTTTTTATTACAGATTCAGTATCTTTACTAGTAATTGGTCTGTTCAGATTTTCTTTTTCTTCATGACTCTGTCTTGGTAAGTTGTATGTGTATAGGAAGTTAGCCACTTCCTCTAGGTTGTCCAACTTGTGGGTGTACAGTTGTTCACAGTGTTCACTTAAGCACTTGAAATGCCTTCTCTTTCATTTATAATTGTATTTTTTTTTGAGTCCTCCTTTCTCTTGGCAGGTGTAGTTAAAGGTTTACTATTTTGTTTATATTTTCAGAAAAGTAGCTGTTAGTTTCATTCATCGTTTCCATTGTCTTTTTAGTCTCTATTTCATTTATTTCCACTCTGACCCTTGTTATTTCCTTCCTTCTGCTAACTTTGGGCTTAGTTTGCTCCTTTTTATTAGTTTCCTTGAGGTGTAAAGCTAGGTTGTTTGAGATTTTTTAAAAAAAATTTTTAAATGTTTATTTGAGAGAGAGAGGGAGAGAGATCGATCGATCATGAATGGGGAAGGGGCAGAGAGACAGAGACACAAAATCCAAAGCAGGCTTCAGGTTCTGAGCTGTCATTACAGAGCCCGACGCAGGGCTCAAACCCATGAACTATGAGATCATGACCTGAGCTGAAGTTGGACACTCAAACAACTGAGCCACCCAGGCACTCCAGAGATCTTTCTTTTTAATATTGATATTTATTACTATGAAGTTTCCTCTTAAAACTCCTTTTGCTGCAGTCCTAAATTTTAGTATATTTGTTTCAAGATATTTTTTAGCTGTTACTTATTTAATAAACTTTCTACTCCTTTCTCTTTTGTCTCCTTCTAGGAGCCTTATAATGTGTATTTTGGTCCTTTTATGGTGTCTCATAAATTCCTTCAGCTATCTTCACTCTTTTGCATTCGTTTTACTTGATGTCGTCTACTCTTGAACTTGTCTAGTGAATTTTCCAGTTATGTATTCTTCAGCTCTGTGACTTATGTTTGGTATTTTAAAATATTTTCTCTTTGTTAAAATTCTTGTTTATGCAATTCCGTACTGACTTCAGTGAACATCACAGTCTTAGTATTTTGAAACTATGTATATTGTGACATGAGGAAGTCATTGCTTATGTCAAAAAAAGAATTAGAGTTTAAGAGACGTGTAAAAGATAAGTAGATATCCTGTAATTACAAATTACAAATAGGAAATAACAATATAAACCATGATTTGAATTTAAAAGCTCAAAATCACTCTTTCTAAAACCAATTACTATGTCTGCTCACTAAAAATGCCTAAAATTAATATCTTAGTGACAATGAACATATCTGGGCAAAAATTATGACCTCTAAATATCACTTTCCATCAAAATGAAATAGATTAAAACTACAAGTTAATAATGATATTAAAAAGAACAAACGAATTGATAATTTTGGATGATTACTAAGAGACCAAATCCCCATTCTCAGATTTCACAACTAAACATCCATACCATGCATTTATCTGTTATTTGTTTATAATCTATATTTAATGGTAATCAAACAATTGAAAAGAAAAAATTATTTACATAATTCTAACTAATAAATGCAGAAGGAATGCTATAATTAGAAATTATCACTTTAGAGATGATAGAGCAAAAATGGCCAAATAAAGTTCTCCGAAATTTCCCACCTCCATAAGAGCATTGAAAATACTAATAAATACTGTCAGAAATAACTTTTCAGAAATCTGCAAATTAATGAAGACTTGCAGCATTCCAAGGAGTTGATTCAAGAAAGGCACTGAAATTTCAGTAAGAAGAAGCTTTGTGGTTTTCACTTTGCCCTATTCTCATTGTTCCCAGAACTCTATGACAACCTTCAAAACCAACAACTCATATTTATAGTAAAAATCAGTAGCCTGGCAACCACTGGACAGGGCAGAATTAGGTTAGCTATCCTCTGGTGCCCCATTCTCAGAAAAGTGTCATTATTTTACCTATTTGGTAGTTCTCTAGAAGACACTAATAGCAAGGCTGTCTTCATTTTACCTTAGAGTTTACCTAGTATGTACAGCCTTTTCCCCAGGAGGTGTTTGCTCTGTTAACCACTGTAGCTGCCTGAGGTGGTGGGTAACAGTTGGCATTAAAAAAAAAAAAAAAAAAAAGAGGCTAACTCAAACACTTAAAGTTAAAATATGGGAAATAAGATGTCCACTGGAGGCTTTAAAAAGCCAACATGTTCCTGGTAAGCCAGGAAGTCATATACATATTGTATGCTCATTCACAAAAGACATAAACGCTAAACTGGTTAAACTTGAAGCTCTGCACAAGGGAGTTGTAAATTGCCTGGCTGAATGTTGAAGGCATGCTCCAACATACATACAGAGCTCCCATGGTAAAGACTGGGAGACTTACTGGTTTTAGGTAATGAAGGATCTTTGTCTAATAATTAGGTGACCACTAAGCTAACCAAGCGGAGATTTCCACAGCTGCCCATGAGGAAATAATATAGATTTTCTGAAATAGTTCAGAAAAGTCACTAAACTAATAAATAACACTAGTAACAATAATGAATCCTGGGTAGGAAAGAGAATCTAACTTCCCAAGTTACTACACTATATTATTTAAGATATCCAGTTTCTAACAATTATAAAACATACAAAGAAAAAAAGTACGGTCAATACAAAGGAAGAAAGCAGTTAATAGACATTGTCAATGAAGAAGTCTAGATGTAAGACTACTAAACAAAGACTGAGTCATTATTTCAAGTATGTTCAAAAAACAGAAGGAAACCATGCTTAAGGAATCAAAAGTAGGGGTGCCTGGATGGCTCAGTTGGTTAAGTGTCTGACTCTTGATTTAGGCTTGGGTCATGATCTCATGGTTTGTGGGTTGGAGCCCTGAACCTCTCCCCTCTCTCTCACCCTACTCCTCACTTTCGAAATAAATAAACTTAAAAAAAACAAACAAAACTAAGAGTAGGAAAACAGTATTTTATCAAGTAGATGAGATAAAAAGAGATAGAAACTATAATAATAAAGTGGCAATTATGGAACTGAAAAGTAAAATAGCTGAAATTAGAAAGTCCATTAGAATGGTTCAACAGTAGATTTGAGTAAGAGAGAGATAAAGCAACAGGGAGAGAAGCTAAAAACAGCTCAGTTGAGATTATCCAGTCCAAGAAATAGAAAGAAAAAAGAATGAAAAAAAAATAGAACCTCAGAAACCTGTGGGGGATACTATCAAGCATACCAACATATTCATAATGGGAATCACCAAAGTAGAAGAGGGAGAGTAAGAGTATGAAAACTATTAGATGAACTAATAGCCCCCAACTCCCCAAATTTGATGAACATTAACCTATACATTCAAGAAGTTCAGCTAATTCCAAGTAGCATTAAAAAAGTATTCCACACCTAGAATAGTAATAAAACTATTGAAAGCCAAAGATAAAGAATCTTGAAAGCAGCAAGAAAACTCATCATATACAAGAGATTTTTAGTAAGATTAACAGCTGATGATGCATAAGACATATAGAGGCCAAAGGTGCTGGGATGACATATTTAAATGTTGCAAGAAAAATATAATTAACTAAGATGTACTATATATATCAAAACTATGCTTTAAAAGTGAGTAATAAATTAAAGGATCCCCTGACAAAAAAAAATTAGAGTGTTTATTGCCATTAGCTCTGCTCTACAAGAAATTCTAAATGGAGTCCTTTAGTCTGAGAGGAAAGAACACTAGACAGTAATTTGAATCCACATGAAGATATAAAGAACACCAGTAAAAGTAAATACATAGGAAAATAGAAACAACCTTATATATGTATTGTTTTTAACTCTTTTTCTATCTGATATAAAGGCAGTTGTATAAAGCAGTAATTATATCTGTGTTCATGTATATTCAATGCATAACATTTTATGACAATAAAAGCACAAAGGAAAAGGGGTGATTGGAACTATATAGGCCCAAATTCTGTATATCAGTGTAATTAAATTGGTATTACTCTAAATTAGATTGGTATAAGATGTTAACTGAAATTGCCAAGGCAACCACTAACTATATAATTCCAAAAAGTATAGTAAAAGTGACAAGGGAGTTAAAACGGTACACTAGAGGGGCGCCTGGGTGGCTTAGTCGGTTGAGCGTCCGACTTTCGCTTAGGTCATGATCTCACAGTTTGTGGGTTCGAGCCCCGTGTCGGGCTCTGTGCTGACTGCCAGCTCAGAGCCTGGAGCCTGTTTCAGTCTGTGACTCCCTCTCTCTCTGACCCTCCCTTGCTCATGCTGTCTCTCTCTCTCTCCTAGAAATAAATAAAAAACACTAAAAAAAATAAAGGTACACTAGAAATATCCATAAACACAAAATAAGGCAGTAATGGAAGAAGAGTTAAACAAAAGACATATACAAACTGATAATAAATTGGCAGACAATAAATCCTACTTCAACAGTAATTACATTTACTGTATAAAGTTTAAATAATATAATTAAAAGGCAAAGACTGGAAAAATGGATCAAGAATTTCAACTATATGCCATCTATAAGAGACTTGGTTTAAAGGTACAAATAGGCTGAAAATAAATGCATAGACAGTTATTAAAAGAGAAGTAGAGTAGCTATACTAATGACAAAGTAGGTTTTCAGACAATATTATTACCAGAAACAAGTACATTTTATAATAATAAAAGAGTTCATAAAGATGTAAGAATTAAAACACACATGAACCTAAAAATAGAGCACCAAAATACATAAAGTAAAAAATGACAGATCTAAAGGGAAAATATATTATTAAATACTCCATTTTCAACAGTGGATATAACAACTAGACAAAACTGAGGAACAAAAACACTAAGCTAACTGGGTCTAGAGAACACTTCACCAAAGTGGCATTAACAATATTAACACTCCAACAACACGGCATTAAATACATACCTATCAACAATTACTTGAAATGTAAATGAACTAAATGCTTATGAATCAAAAGACATAGGATAACTGAATGGCTGAAAAACAAGACCCATCTATATACTGCCTACAAGAATCAAACTTATACCTAAACACTCACATAGACTGAAAGTGAAGGGATGGAAAAAGATATTCCTTGCAAACAGAAAACAACAACAACAAACTGGAATAGTAATATTTATGTCAGACAAAACAGATTTTAAAACAAAGACAGTAGCAAGAGACCAGGCACTACATAATGCTAAAAGCATCAATCCAGTAAGAGGATATAACAATTATAGATATCTATGCACCCAATATAAGAGCACCAAAATACAAAAAGAAAATGTTACACAGATATAAAGGGAGAAACTGACAGTAATACAATAGTAACACCCCCTTACATAAATGGATAGATCATCCAGACAGAAAATCAAGGAAACAGTGGCTTTGAATGACACATTAAACCAGATGAACATAACAGATATATACAGAACATTGCATCTAAAAACAGCAGAATAAACATTTTTTTCAAGTGCATATGAAACGTTTTCCAGGATAAATCATGTTAGGCTAGAAAACAAATCTAAATAAATTTAAGATGATTAAAATCATCCTTTGACAAAAACGGTATGAAATCAGTTGCAAGGAAAAAATTGGAGAACACCACAAACCTCGCAAACATGTGGAAGCTAAACAACATGCTACTAAACACCTAATGGGTTAACAAGAAACTCAGAGGAAATTTAAAAAAATACATAGAGACAAATGAAAATCAAAACACAATAGTCCAATATCTTTGGGACACAAAGTAGTTTGTAGGGGGAAGTTTATAATATTACAAGCCTACTTCAAGACATAAAAATCTCAAACAATCTAAACTTCCACTTAAAGAAATTAGAAAAAGAAAAAAATCCCAAAGCTAAGAGAAGGAAGAAATAATGAAGATTAGAGCTGAAATGAATAAAACAGAGACTAAAAAATATCAATAAGAAAGATTAATAAAAGAACTGATTCTTTGAAAAGATAAACAAAATTGATAAATCATTAATTAGACTCATCAACAAAAGGAGAGGACTCAAAAACAGAAATGAAGGAGGAAAAATAACTGATGTCACAGAAATATGAAAAATTATAAGAGAATATTATAAAAATTATAATCTGGCCATTTGTAGCAACATGGATGGAACTTGAGGGTGTTATGCTGAGCGAAATAAGTCAGGCAGAGAAGGACAGATACCATATGTTTGCACATATAGGTGAATTAGGAGGAAGCTAACGGAGGATCACGCGGGAGAAGAAGGGGAAAAACAGTTGGGGAGAGGGAGGGAGGCAAACCATGAGAGACTCTTGAATGCTGAGAACAAGCTGAGGGCTGATGGGGGTGGGGGAGAGGGGAAGGGGGGTGATGGGCATGGCACTTGTTGGGGTGAGCACTGGGTGTTATATGTAAACCAACTTGACAATAAACTAAGAAAAAAAAGAATAAAAAATTATATGCCAATGAATTTGACAACCTAGAAGAAATGGATAAATTCCTAGAAACATATAATCTTCCACAACCAAATCAGGAAGAAGTGAAAAATATGAACAAACCAATTACTAGTGACAAAACTGAATCAATAATAAAACTCCCAACAAAAATCTAGGACCAGGTGGCTTCATAGGTGAATTCCAGCAAAAATTTAAAGAATTAATATTTATTCTTAAACTATTTCAAAAAATAACAGAGGAAGGAAAGCTTCCAACTTCATTCTAAGAGGCCTGCATATTCCAATACTACAAAGACACCGTTAAAAAAAAAAACCTAGTGAACACAGATGCAACAATTCTCAACAATATTAGCAAACCGAATTCAACAATACATTAAAAGGTTTATTCAGCATGATCAAGGTGGGATTTATTACAGGGATGTAAGGTGGTTCAATATTCACAAATCAATCAATGTGATATATCACATTAATGAGAAGAAAGATAAAAATCACAGGATTTCTCAATACATGCTGAAAAAGAATTTGACAAATACAATATCCGTTCAGGATAAAAACTCAGTGAGTTTAATGTGAATAGACCTCAACATAATAAAGACTATATATAACAAATCCACAGCTAACATTATACTCAACGGGGAAAACAGAGTTTTTCCTCTAAGGTCAGGAACAAGACAAGGAAGTCCACTCTCACCTCTTTTATTCAACATAGTACTGGAAATCCTAGCTGCAGCAATCAGACAAGGAAGAAAAGGGAAAAAAAAAATCCAAATTGTAAGGAAGAAGTGAGATGGTCACTTTTTGCAGGTAACATGATACCCATACAGAGAAAATCCAAAAGAATCTACCAAAAAAAAAAAAAAAAACCTATTAGAACAGATAAATTCAGTAAGGATATAAAATTAATATACAGAAATGTGTTGTTTCTATATACTAGTAACAAAGTAGCAGAAAGAGAAATTAAGAAAAACAGTCTCATTTACAATTGTACCAAAAAGAATAAAACACCTAGGAATATATATAACCAAAGAGGTGAAAAACTTTTACTCTGAAAATCATAAGACATTAATGAAAAAAACTGACAATACAAAGAAATGAAAAGATACAGCATGCTAATTGGAAGAATTAATATTGTTAAAATGTCCATACTACCCAAAACAATGTATAGATTCAATTCAATCCCTATAAAAATACCAAGGAATTTTTCACAGAAGTAGAGCATATAATGCTAAAATTTTTATAGAACCAGAAAAGACCTCTAATAGCCAGAGCAATCTTGAGAAGAAATCCTAGATTTCAAGATATACTACAGAGCTAAAGTAATCAAAACAGTATGGTACTGGCACAAAACATATGCACAGAAATCAGTGGAACAGCATAGAGAACCCAGAAATAAATCCGACCATACATAGTCAATTAATCAATGAAAAGGAGGCAAGAATATACAGTGGATAAAAGACAGCCTTTTCTATAAATGGCACAGGGAAAACAGGACATCCACAGGCAAAAGAATGAAATGGATGGATTTCTTACAGTATACACAAAAACAAACTAAAAATGGATTGAGGACCTAAATGGGAAACCTGAAAACTCTTAGAAGAAAAAATAAGCAATGTCTTTTGGTCATTAGCCGTAGCAACATTTTTCTAGATATGTTTCCTTAGTCAAAAGAAGTAAAAGCAAAAATAAACTATTGGGAATACAGCAAAGTAAAAAGGTTTTGCACAGCAAAGGACACCATCAATAAAACAAACAGGTTAACCTACCGAATGGGAGAAGATATTTGCAAATGACATCTCCAATATGGGATTAATATCCAAAATATATAAATAACTTCTATAGGTCAACACCAAAAAAAAATTAAATATTGGGTAAAGGGCCTAAATAGATATGATTCCAAAGAAGACATATCAGATGGCCAACAGACACCTGAAAAGATGCTTAATATGGTGATATTCTTCAAACTGGAAACCAGTTCGAAGATTTTAGTCAAAAAATCAAAACTAGGGGCACCTGGGTGGCTCAGTTGGTTAAATGTCTGACGTTGGCTCAGGTCATAATCTTGTGGTTTATGAGTTCAAGCCACTTGTCGGGCTCTGTGCTCACAGCTCAGAGCCTGGAGTCTCCTTTGGATTCTGTGTCTCCCTCTTTCTCTGCCCCTCCCCTAATCACACTCTCTTTCTCTCTCTCTCTCAAAAAAAAAAAAAAAAAAGTAAAACATTTAAAAAAAATGAAAAAAAATAAAACTAGAAATACCATATGAATAATGATCCAATAATAAAATCAAAATAACTCCATTTAAAATACCATCAAAGAGAATTCTTAAAATTTAATAAAAGAGTATAGGACCTACATACTGAAAACTATAAAACATCATTGAAATAAATTAAATACCCAAGTAAATGTAAAGGTATCCCTTTGTTAACCAATTGGAAGACCTAATACTGTTAAGCTGTCATTACACCTCATAGTGGTCTCCTTATTCACCAGAACCCCTGTCAAATCCCAGATGGGGAAATTGACAAATCGCTCCTAAAATTATCAAGGACATTTGATAATTATCAAGGACATCAAGAATCCAGAGTAGCCAAAAAAAAAAAAAAAAAAATCTTGTAAAACAGTTGGAGGATTTCCATAAATACAGAGAAGATGGTTGCCAGAGGGGAGGTGGTAGGGGGAATGGGTAAAACAGGTGAATTCAAATTTCAAAACTTACAACAAACTACAAAAATCAACAGTCTAGTATTGCCACAAGGACTGAGATGTAGATAGATTAATGGAGTAGAAGAATCCCAAAGTAACCCATACATTTTTGCCAATTAATTTTCAACAAGAGTGACAAGACCATTTAATGGAGAAAACAGTCTCCTCAACAAATGGTGCTGATGCATATGCAAAAGAATGGTATTGGGCTCTTACGTCATAAAATTAACTTAGTAATGATCAAAGAGCTAAATGTAAGAGCTAAAACTATAATACTCTGTAAAAAAAAAAAAAAGAAAAAAGAAAAAAACTAGAGGTAACTCAAGACCTTGGATTAGGCTATGGCTTCTTAGATATGACACTAAAAGCACAGTCAATTAAAAAATATATAAACTTGATTTCATCAAGTTTGAAAAATCCTATGCTTCAAGGATATTATCAAGAAAATGATGATATCTGAGGAAATATCTGAAAGCCATATATTTGATAAAGTTCTAGTATCTGGATTATATAAACTATATTGCAACTCAAAAAATAATGAACTCGACTTAAAAATGAGTGAAGAATCAAGTAGGCATGTTCCAAAAAAGACATATGAATAGCCAAAAGTACATAAAATAATGCCTAACATTATTAGTCATTAGAGAAAAGCAAATCAAAATGACATGATATACTTCACACCCACTGGGAAGGCTATAATAAGAAAAGACATACCATAACTAGTTTTGATGAGGATGTGGAGACAGTGAACCCTCGATATACTGCTGGTAGGAATGAAAAATGGTATGGCTGCTTTGGAAAACAGTTTGGCTGTTCCTCAAAAAGTTAAACATAGAGAAACCATAGGACTAACAATGTCACTCCAAGAGAACTGAAAACGTATGTTCATACAAGAACTTGTACACAGATGTTCAAAGGAGCATTATTCATAACAGCTTCAAAGTGGAAACAATACACATGTCCATTAACTGATGACTGGATAAGGAAAATGTGATATATATATATATATATATACAAACATAATACTCATCTACAAAGAGGAATAAAATACTGATTAATGTTATGACATGGATGATCCTTTAAAACATTATGCTAAGTGAAAGAGGCCAGGCAGAAAGGCCAAATATTCTATAATTCCATTAATACAAAATGGCCAGTACAGGCAAATCTACGGAGAAAGAAAATTGATTAGTGGTTGCCATTTTAGGGGAGATGAGAATGGGAACCCATTCCCTAGTAGATATGGGATTTTCTTTTGGGAGTGAAGAAAACGTTCCACAACTTTGTGTATTATTACACAAATTAGTATGTTACTAATATTAGTGTGTTACTAATATTACACAATATTAGCATATTACTAAACCACTGAGTTGTAAACTTTAAAATGGTGAATTTTAGGGGCACCTGGGTGGCTCAGTCAGCTAAGCATCTGACTTCAGCTCAGGTTATGATCTCATCGCTCGTGAGTTCGAGCCCCACATCGAGCTCTCTGCTGTCAGCGTGGAGCTCGCCTCAGCTCCTGTCTCCCTCTCTCTCTGCCCCTTCCCAGCTTGTGCTTTCTCTCTGTCTCAAAAATAAATAAAAACATAAAATAAAATGGTGAATTTTATGGTATGTGAATTATATCTCAAAAAAAAAAAAAATCCCTGAATAACAAGGTGGAGTGACTTCAAGATGATTTCCCACATGAAATGGCTATTAAAAGGCATTTTTATTTCTATATTATTAGAATATTATTAGAATTAGCATTTGGCAGTTTCATTTTATCATGACTCAGAATTTGTCTCATGGTCAAAGAACAAATCAGTAAAGCACCTGTAATAAAAATATTCATCTATGTAACTTATTTTTAAAAACATTCTCAACCTCTGAGTTATCATCTGGACTTCTACGGTAAAGAAAACATAAAACTTTAAACTAAAAATTAGATCAGATATTCAACATTATGCAAGTTTAGAAACACTAGCAAAATAAATGAATTCAAATGTAATAAATAAATTATACTTTCCAAACTGAAAAACTTATGAATTTGCAAACTCAAACAAAAATAATGGAAACAGCCAATGATCCTCAATGAATACACTGTACCATTAGGTGAAAGTTTTCTGGGAAATTTTAGGATGGATGAATCAAGCTGACAACTCCTGAACTCACTGAACGCTCTTAACATCACTAAGAATGGACCAAAGCAGACATTATAACCCTCTTGATGGATATGAAAAAGAACTAAGATTATTTCATCATCACTTATGAAGCATTTTTGCCAATATATACATGCATGTACACATACATAACTTTTTGAAGTCTCTTAATATCAGTGTACAAAAGACAGTTGGTATAGAGGAATAAGTTGAATGAAACAAATGTGCAATAAACCAAATCCAGAACGTGGGGAATTTTACACAGCAAATGATACAGTCTCTTTAAGAAAAAAATTCACTAAAGAGAAGAGGAACTCTTATAAATAAAGAGGCTTATGAAACATATCATTTATCTTTCAAACTGGGGTACTTTTGAGAGTGATAGGAAGTTTCATTCATAGGTATCCCAGACAATAAGCATGAACTGGGACCACTCAAAAGTCTCAATCCAATACAAGGTATGGGCTTTCTTGTTTTCAATATCTTTTTGCTTTTATTATTGTTGTTGTTATTTTTGAAATAGGATCCAATGAGGGAATCTAAGCATGGTCTGAACGTGAAATGATATTAAAGAATGATTGTCAATTTTGAGATGAATGATAATGGCACTGTAACTAGGTTTTATAAAAAAAAAAAAAGTCTGTGTCTGTTAGAGATATACACTGAAGAGTACATAGGTGAGATGGTATCTGTGTTTTGCTTTAAAACACTGTTGGGGGTGGTGGTGGGGATAGGAAATGCAGGGGAAATATGTGAAACAGTATTGATAAAATGTTGATACGTATCGGAGCAATGTAATAGGGATTCATTACACTGTACTCCTCTATTTATGTATGTTTGAAAAATTTTATAATATAAAGTTAACTTAAAAAAAACCCACAACATTTAACATCACCCAGCATGGCAAAACATATTTCTGGCTTTGACTTTCTTATAATGAAACTCCCACAACTCTTTCTTGCCAAAAACATTGGTTAGGCTTAGTCATAAAATGGAAATCTCAAAGGGAAATCTTTAAAGAAGAAACAGCTGGTTAGTCTCAAAGGAAATGTAAAAATCCATTTTTTACTTTCCCACTGAAAGACAGTCTGAGAGTTCTTTTCTGGACTCAAAGTAGGTGGTTATGGTGTATGTAGGCATTGGGATTTGTAAGAACTCAGTGACAAGATTCATATGGCTTTGAACATTAAACTGAGTCAGCAGCCTCAATTTGAGATTATCCTCTGTTTTTGGCAAAGTCATAATTTTAACTTCTGCCAGATATAAAATTTAGTTTATGGAGTATTAGAAACTTCAAAAGCTGTATTTGAATGAAGTCTCCATTGTCATTGGAAACTGTCTGTTTTAATTGTATGTGTTAAGTATATTGTTTTATTTTGTTTTTTGAGAATTGTTCTAAATACTCTTATCCCTAAGCTAAAATTTCATTTAAATAATTACTCACGCTTATGATGGAATTCCAGACAAAGAGAAGCAAAATTATGCAGACTGGCCTTTAAAATGTTTTAATAATTGAAACACATCTTTTTTTTTTTTTTTTAAATTTTTTAATGTTTTATTTATTTCTAGGAGAGAGAGAGACAGCGTGAGCAGGGGAGGGTCAGAGAGAGAGGGAGTCACAGACTGAAACAGGCTCCAGGCTCTGAGCTGGCAGTCAGCACAGAGCCCGACGCGGGGCTCGAACCCACGAACGGCGAGATCATGACCCAAGCGAAAGTCGGACGCTTAACTGACTAAGCCACCCAGGCGCCCCGAAACACATCTTTTAATAGCTTTGTACTCACCTCCTATTTAGACCACTTAAAACTATCATTTTTCTAGGATCCTGGCCCAATCTTTTGCTGTTCATGGATTTTAAATGTAAAATAACAGAATTTAGGAAAGATCTTGACAGAATTTCTTTCTATATGTCAGATTCCATGACAGGCAATGGCATTTATAGAAATTACAAAAAGCCTTCAAGGGAAAAATACCAGATATATAATAACTGAAAATTAAATCAATTACAAAAAATAAATAGAGTTTGCATGAAACTTTAAGAAATTCAAATAAAACAACTGCTATTTTCATAAGAAGTTCCTCAGTAGTTTATAAATTCAAGCCATCAAGTCTAATCTTTCTGATTAAAGGCATCTAAATATATAAAATCTTTTAAAGAAGGAACAAGAGAAATTAGGGTAAACTGAAAAGTATTTTATACCTAAAGCTATCCATCATAAGTCTATGAGTCATGTGTTACGAGCCAGCATTCCAATTTGGTGAAATTGATAGAATGTTCACTGGAAGGCCCATGGTGTTGGAAGGCACATCATTTATAAAAGTGGGTTTATGGCGGTGAAGTACACACACATACCTGACATTTTTGGATCATAACTATCACAGGAAGCCAAGTCCCCACCTTTGATATGTGAACAGTAACTTTCCTAGACATATTTATAGTTGATTTGCATACCCCCCATGACCCAGAGAGAGAACCCATGTTAGGACTTACTAACCACGTTAGTAAAGCTACATCAGTCAGAGTAATAGTCAGCAGAGGAACAAATGAGGTCACAATGGGCTGTTGCAATGAGTGGCACAGCATTTCTATAAATTCAGTAAACTGTACTGCAGTTTGGTGAATGCAGAGGAAAGGAGACTAAAGGAGGAAATGCAAAATTAAAATAATTCTAGAACCAGGGCACTGGGTGGCTCAGTTGGTTAAGCATCAGACTCTTGATGTTGGCTCAGGTCATGACCTCAGGGTTGGTTGGAAGACTGCCCTGTGTAGGGCTCCGTACTGAGTGTGGATCCTGCTTGGGATTCTCTCTCTCCCTTTCTCTCTGCCCCTCCCCTGCTAGTGCTTTCTCTCTCTCTCAAAAAAATAAACATTTTTACCAGTTATTTTAGAGCCAGTTGTCAGTAAAATTACACTGTAGAATTTCAGTGTAGTACTGTGAATTCTCCCATACTCTTTTTAAAAAAATGTTATATAGGAATAGCATACCAGAGGGGGGAAAAAATCTCCAAGTGAAGATTTCAACCTTCTTTTTTTTTTTTTTTTTTTAAATGTTTTATTTATTTCTAGGAGAGAGAGAGAGACAGCGTGAGCAGGGGAGGGTCAGAGAGAGAGGGAGTCACAGACTCTGAAACAGGCTCCAGGCTCTGAGCTGGCAGTCAGCACAGAGCCCGATGCAGGGCTCGAACCCACGAACCGCGAGATCATGACCTAAGCGAAAGTCGGACGCTTAACCGACTGAGCCACCCAGGCGCCCCGAAGATTTCAACCTTCTAAACTGGATAAGGTTGACCAACAAAAACCTACTAGTCCTTGGATGCACTAAATATATTTGACTGCATATCCCTCCACTATTCCAAACGTTTATATTCCTGGGAAATAATACATAAATAGCCACTAATATCTTGGATTATTTCGTAGCAGTAAAAACGAAAGCAATTTTTATTAGTATTGTGAAAATAGTAAACTAGATTGAAGTCTGAATCGGTCTGTTTCCACAGAAATTCTATAAGCCTTATAGTTTTATGTTTGCTATATTAAGGTCCTTGACCTGGGAATCCTAAAATTTCTCACCGAACTTACTTTCTGTTTCAGATCCTGGAACACAGAAATGGTGTCAATACTTACTAAGGTGGTGGCCAGGCACACAAAGAGCTGTCACATGCACCAAGTGGACATGTAGATATTTGCAAATTTGTGGCACGACTGAGTTCCTGTGGGCATGGACACTTAGACTTTCAGCAAGCTGCTCCTAACTAGATGTCTACACTGTCTGAAGGTACAAAATAATTCATGGAATCACCTCAGATTACCCAAGTTAGCAAAAACAACTTCCTACTGCAGGACTGCGAAGTGCATTTCGTTCCCCATTTTGTAAATATAAAAATGCAGGTTCCACTCTCTTCCCACAAACCAACGATTAGGTTTTGCTCTTAGTGGAAAAAGAGGGAGGCAACACTTACTCTTCATTCAGGGCACACCGACGATTGGTGAGAGTGCCATACTTCCTCAGCGTTTCAGTGAGCTCCGAGTAGAGTTTGTCAGCCAGAGACAGTGGGATTCCTTCCCACACCAGGATGAGAATCACGATCACAGCTGCCTCACAGGTGTGGCCAGCTCGCTCCCGCACCAAACACAGTAGCTTCTCCTCGCTGCAGCTTCTGCGAACCACCTGTGCAGGTCACCATTCCATCCCAACACCCCCACCCCAACCAAAACAAAACAAGGGTCACTTGCGGCAGATGAGAGCAATGATTTACGTACGCATATTTTTGCATGTCTGGGTCACAATTAGGGCGAAGTTTGCCAGCTCCTGCAACTTGCCTTTTGTTAGTCATCTATACAGTGGGGTCAGAATTGGAGGGATGCAAAACTGTTCAATGTTTAGTAGACTGTGCCCAGTACAGTGGGGGTCAATGCCCCCTCCATTAAAGCTAGAGCGCATGGAAGACATGCACATCTTTTTTCACAAAGTTCAAGGCTTTCAAAAATGACAATATAAAGTTTAATGGAAGGTATCTGAAGGATTAAGGATGACTTCTTCACATTCCAGGCAGAATCATACTTTTTAGCAAACTGAATGGACCTCATCTTCCCTATTACATTCTATCAATTAAATACAGTTTGTAACTGACTTAAGAACTATCTGCCTTTTCTTTAGGAGATGACACAAAATAAAAAAAAGCAATGTTAATTTCAACCGGCATAAATGGATGTGGGTAACCCAATTCTCAGGGATAGATTAATGAATCAAAATGCCCACGACTGAAGATCAAAGGCCTCGTCAGGTCACACTTACCCATTTAGCAATAGGACATCCCTGAGAACTTTTGCCTTCTTTACCAGTATAGATGACTCTTTCAATCCTAATAGCTTTACCCTTCTGTCCAAACCTTAAAAGAAATCCACAGAAACACACACACATAAAATTAGTAAATGAAGCTGAGGCAACCAAAATACTGAACATTTGAGCATAATTTTATTCTATGACCACATCCTGAGAAATGAATGGTTTATTTTTTAAAAATAGGTCTAAGCCAAGCAAACTGGATAACAGACTTTAAGCTTTATACTTCTTCAGTATCAAAATATATTGATAATTGTAATGAACTATTTTGAAATTATATGTTGGGTTAAAATAATGGGAAAGCTTATTTTTAGACATAATTTCACAAAGCACAAAACTTTTTTAAGTTTGTTAAGTTCAGTCTTCTAAGACATATTACTATTTGATTTTTGTCCTTTACAAAATTACCTATTTTAAAACTTGGGGAATCACAATAGATTTTAGTTAGAACTGTTCCTCAAGGAATCTCTAACATTTAAAAAAAGATGTCTCACAAATCACTAGCATCCAGCTATTTTGAAAATATAGGATAATTCTAGAAATAGATTATATTTTTCCTTATGACCAAGGCACTATTTACTACTTGCTAATAACAAAAGGCACTTAGGGAAATCCACTGTATCTGCCAGGCTACTAGGTGATTATTTAGTGAATTTCTACAAACTAATTTAGAAACGAGTACTTTGTAAATTGGGCAAGAATGATAAAAAAATATGTCCTTGCTGCCCAGAATGTCTCCTAGTATATTTTAATGATAACACTGCCTACCTCTTAAAGAAAGGCACCCTAGCATAGTAACAGCTCACTGCTGGGGGTACCAATATGAAAGTCTCTCTTTGCATTGATTATTTCACTCATTAGAGTCTTCTACATGCAGGACTAACTGTGGAGATTCAGGTAAATACTCGCATACCTGTGATTAACAGTAAAAAAAAAAATGCAGCTATAAATAGAATCCTCTCTATTTCTACTCCGCTTCTCACACTTACCCTCTGCTCATACTAAGGGATCAACTCCCTACAGGGAACTACTCATTTAGAGCTCTAGGTGAATTTAACTCAATGGTTCCTTTCTTATGCCACATCTCCCCACGGTTTCTCCTGTGACCCTTTATCATCAAGTGGGAGATTTGCAGACTGTGCCAGCACCCTTGCGCCTGGCAGGCTGGCTGGCTGGTTCTCGTGCGTGCCTGGGTTTTCTGGCCTCCGTCTCCAAGTGGGCAGCCTGTGCCAGCTCGCAGGCTATTAGTCCTGTGAAATATTGTGACTCTCTGGTGAATAGCACAGTGTGTAGTGCTGGCAACCCTGGAATAGCTAAGCCTACTAATAATTACTCCATTTACAATTGTTTACTGCTTTGTATGTGAAAGCTGAAAAAATTCTGACATATACAAAAGGATAAACGTTAATCTGCCCTGTGCCTTTGCGTTAATTACCTTTCTTCCATGATTTCTCTAATAGCTGCCACATTAGGACCTGCTCCTAGATGGGTATAAAAAGGACCTTCATCTTTTTCAATAATTTGCTCTGTTGAGATAATAGAAGATTATTATTTTAGACCTCAATTATACTAAATATAAAGGCTACATCCACAAAGCTTATCCCCCAACTGCACATTACGGGCCCTAAATGTGACTTTAAACATTTTTTTTTCTTTAAAATGAATAAATTGATGGACTAATCTATTAGAAAATGTGCCAAATAATTAAGTATATGTACATGCTGGCTGTTGGATAAAAATATATTAAATTACATTTCAGATACGGAATAAGAAATTATTTATTTTAAACAAAATAAGTGGAACTAAACAAAACAGTGAGGGAATTAGATTATATGTAATACCAACTACAATCCAGTTTTTTGAATTGAAACAAAATTTTATAGCTAACTAGGAGCCTGCCTGCTACTTGGATGTTAAAGATTAAAAATAAAATTTCCTGTCTTCTCTCACCCCAGGATATTGCTCAGTTTTTATTGTCAAGGTACCTTTTTCTCCTCTTGCTTCCCCTCAACATTTAATAGCTGCGTTTTGAAAGTAAGAATATTGAATCCAGACCCATATTTGTATGTACTTGAGAACAATTTATGATGAGAGAAAATACTGGAGAGAGGGTCAGGTAAAAGGAAGAGGTTCTTGTATACTACCAAAGATAGAAAGTGGAAGGAGAGGTTAGGGTGGCAGGAAAAGAAACTGCAGATGATTAGAACTTACCTAGTGTTATCTATGACTGCACCCCTGAGGCAACCTAATATTAACGACACAAAGGGGCAGTATGGATTCTCCCTCCATTCTTCTATAAAATGTGGGGTGTCCCGTTGTAAGAGGAATAAGAAAAGGCGGGCGGACCCTTGGCCACATTATTTTAACATTTGTTTTTTCAAATGCCTTCTGTATCCAAGCTGAGGAACTATAATAAAGTCTTCACATATACATACATAAAAATGGTTTCCCTATTCCAACAGACCTATTACATATCCTGAATTTTAACAAAAAGGTGTTTGTTTTAAAAGAGAAAAGAAAAAACATATTGTCTATCAAAAGATAAAACTTTAAAGAGAAAACAGAATCAAAATGAATATAGTTCATACAATCTTTCAAGGGCGTTAAGGCAGAAAGGACGACTTCATGAGTATTCAGAACATCAGCATTACACTTTCCCCCAACTCACCAAGACTGAAGATAATAACTTCCCACTTACGTAGAAATTAATGTTATGAAACCACTAATACATTCAACTTCAAATTAATACATATTAAAATGCTCCTCTATGAGTTTACATATTAGTGGTTATTTTCTCATTTTAATAGATGTTTTTACTGTCTAGGTGTCTCTCCAGGGGATGATATACAAAGAGGTAAACAGATCAATTAATCTAAAACTGATACCTTTATATTTTAAAGGGTTTGATTAGAGGAAAAATAAGCATGCACACTGTTTTAATTTTTTGGAAAAACAATGTAAGTGAAGTTCTCTCTTGCACAGCAGAAGCATCTGTAATTTAAAGACAAGAAATGTGAGCTTCAGATTGTTTTTATGAGTCTTTACAAATTGCTGCCAGACTCAAAGATTTTTTAAAAAAGAAAGAAAACCCCATATCTCAAGATGAATTTGCTAATTCTGGATAAACACCATGTGTCTCAGTACATTTCTAGCACTTACCTACACATCTGCATGATGGAAAATCATATTGAGTCTTGACAGGTGTATCCAATAAATTTTTTATAGGAGTATCTAGTAATTTGGAAGGTGACTCTAAAAAATTATTGAGAACAGAACCAGCTGTTCTTTTGGTTGGTGTCTTTTCTGCAGAAGGAGTTGCTTGTTGCTCTAAAGCTTGGGTGTGGCTATCAAGTTCTGCAGCAGTGGTTTGTCTAGTTAAAACTGTGACTGGCCCTGACATTTCAACTTTTACTTGCTTCTGTGATTTGAGAGTTAGAGCCTTATGGTCAAATAATGATTTGACCTGAAACTTCTTCAGATGCTGCTCCATGGTCTCAAGGATGCTCCTTTGCTGCACATTATCACAACTCGGGGGTGGAATCTCTTGTTTAGTTACCTTTTTCCACATTTTGTTTTCTGGTTGTGCTGACATGGGGCGCATACAGGTATGGGGCTTGGATCCAGGTTCAACCTTAATTGGCCTGTGCAGCTGATTATGGCAAGACTCAGTTTGGGACTGTTGTGTTTGTTGCTGTTCTTGCTTTTGCAAGAGGTGCCACCTTAGAGCAGCATGCTTTTGAATGTCCTTCTGAGGAGGGGTCTGAACGTGACATCCTCCCTGCTCAGACGCCGGGAAAGCATTTGCTTGGTTTTGCATTGGGTACCTTTGCTGAAGGGGTTGTGCCGCTTGATGACTTGACATGTCTTGGTTTCTACTTCTATATCCCTGTAGAACTGAAGCTTGCTGAGGCTTCTGCTCTTGTTCTTGAAAGCACCTGTGAAGAACATCTTGCTTTGGAGTCACATTGTTTGGAAAATATTGCATGTCATGCAAATTTTGAGTCTTATTTCCTGCAAAGAGTTCAGAATTTATAGTCTGTTCCTTATTTTCTGGAGCTAAGTGTGTGTTGTTCGGACAAGAAACCTGCAGTTTGCTTGCATTTGATTTCAAGGTCTGACCATAGGGGGAGTTTCTACTATTCATATTCTGTCCTTGCTCCAATCCCATGTGAGTATTGTGAGTCTGGAACTCATTCGGTTTCAAATACTGATTTTCGCCATGGAAACACTCTTCCATTTTAATCTGGCTAAAGAATGATCTTTCTCTTTGCTGATCATTGTTGCCTTGGGGGTGAGAAAAAGTCTGGGGCATTTGTTCTTTATTCTTCATTTGTAATTTTTTCTGCTGCTGCTGGTTTTGAGAGATAAGTGAATTCTGGGATGGTTGCAGTTGTGCTGCCTGCTTATGAGGCTTGTGTTGTAAAAGGTGTGAGTTTGAGAATGGCTCAGTCTCCGAAGCCTGCTGATTCAAGTGCTGTTTTAATGTTAGGGGCATGAGCTTCTCAGTTTGGGAAACTGGTCTTTGCTGAAAATAAAACCCAGGGGTGCACAGTGACTGTACGTGAGCTTCGGATAAAGGGTCTGTCTTAGGGAAGTGCACCTGGAGTGAGGGTTTTTGGAACTGGAGCTGCTGGTCCACTGTACCTTGAAACTGCCCCTGATTCATCTCACCTTGGTACCTTTGTGGCCTCTGCTCTGGCTGCATTATTTTCTGGATGTATGCCTGCCCTGGGAGTCCCCCAGGCAGGTTGGAATTTCCAGTGTATTGTTTGGAGGTCATTTGAGTGGAGGGGTTGGACTGATACTGAAGAACTGACCGCAGTGAGGCCTCATGACATTTTGGATGGGATTCTGCTTGATGAAAGTGTGGGGGTTTCAACTCAATCCACCCTGGTTTCAGATAGGGCTGTGCTGGGGGCACAGGACCTCGTGTTTGTTCCTTGTCTCGACCCTTCGGAGTATCTTGCTCTTTGTGTCCCATCAACTGCTGGCAGTGGTCCTGTGGCTCCCCACTGCTACCAAGAATTGGTGGGTTATGCTTGAGGTGTTCTGATATTTGTCTCGCTTTCTCAGAACATGGTGGAACAGTCATCGTCCCTGGAGTCCGCATGTCATTCCTGTTGACACAATTATTCTGAGGCCTTTCTGGAAGCATCAGAGAGTGGTTGGCTACATGTGTAGATGGATTAGGACTCGGGGATGACAGTGCCTCGGGCTGACCCTCAATTTTCACTTCCCTTAAAAGAGTTGTGTTACTTTGGTTGGGGTAGTGATGGTGTTCTTCGAAAACTCCATCATTCAGAGTGCTTTTTCCATCTGAAGGAAGCTGAGAAACCTGTGAAAGAGGAGGAGGGGGAGAAAGAAGCAACTGTGATGGTGATGGTGTGGTAGAGGCAGAAAAGGAATCCTTAGTGAACACTGAGCTCTGCTTGAAGTAAGCACCATTCGTTTCATTTTGCTTTAAATATCGTTCAGAGCTGCCACCCAGAGCCTGCAAATCGCTGCTGGAACCTGAACAGAATTCTTCACCAGACACTAGCTTTGCGGTTCCTTGGATATTACTGTTCTCCACACGAGACGGACATATCTCAAAAACTGATTTCTGTGTTTCTGGTTTCTGAAAGGGACAGGTCCCTACCATTGCAGTTGTCTTACTGGCTTTGTCAGCAACACAGGCCTCAGTCACCACTGCAACTGGCTCTGGAGGCAGCTCAGAGTTTGAGGTCTGTGGGAGATTGATCTGCCCTGAGGTATGCGATGGGTGAGTGCTCTCACAGGACAACTCATTAGTAGCCTGACTGTTAATGGCATGTATGTGAGATGTGGTTTTCTGCACCGCAACGGAAACACAATCTGGATAATATTGAGACAGTGTTTTTTCCAGGAGTTCACCATGTGTGTTTTCCATGGAAGAGGCAGAAACTGTAGCACCATTAGGCATTAGCACTGCCTTGTTTGTAAGAAGTAATACAATGTTCTTGTCATGGTAGTTAGCATTTTTCTCCTCCTGCTCATTTAGAATCTGAAGCTCTGGTTTTTCAGACCTACTGCAGTTATGTGTTGAAAAACTGATGAGATCTTTAACTGGATTCTCTTGGGTTACAGAGCTCACAGATTCTCTCTTATCACTCAAATCGGAGACATTCAGTTGACTGCTGCCTTTGCTTGGATTTCCTTCTTGGCTTTCCCCGAAGTTCTTTCTTTCTCCATTAGCCTTTAGGTCTTGTCTCAATTTCTTGTTCTGATGAAGCCCAGAGAGAGAAGGTTCACTAACTGTGCGTTTTATTCCTCCATTTTGCAAGCACCTGGAATACCCTCTACCTTCTTGTATAAAGTCCGGACTCACACGGCTATTCTGGCTTCTCTTCATATGGGGTATTCCATAATAACTTTTGAAAGACTGCCACTTGATGTCTCCATTTACTTCTGGATACGGTCTCTCAGTTAATGGGCTTCCATTCTGGAGCTTTAGAGCCAGAGGTTCTGTCTGGCTGAGGGGAGAAGGAGATGGTGTCAGGAATGGACTTAGTCTGTTGCCCTCAACATGGTTGGTTCTATCCTGTTCCATCAGGCTTGCTTCGGGGCCATCCACAAGGCTGCCCTCTGAATGAATTCTAAAAAGCATGGAAACAGAAATTGAAGTGCATTAATACATATCTGTCACTAATAATAAATCTTAGAGAAAAATCATAGCATTAATAGTATTGAAATTCCTAGACCTAGCAAACTATGATTCTCCTAGAGTGACAACCAATAGCTTACTCAGGATCTGACTATTCTTGTCTTCCCAGCAACTCTAAAATATTTATGGTCACAGAGAACAAAGATAATTAAAATCACCAGCTAATGTGGTAAGTTTATGCTGTATTAGTAAGTAGTATCAACTTTCTTCCCAAATCATCCTTTTTGTAAAAATGCTAGAACAAGAAAGACTACTTCCTTTCTTTCTTCTCTAGTACTTTACATCTCCAATCAATTCCATTTCTTATATACTCCCTAAATAATCTTCACTGCTGCTTGGTAGCCAGACCTATATTATCTCGCTTCATTATCTGTTGCAGTGGCTTTTTAAAGGGTTTCTTTCCTAGCTCAGCTGGTCTTTCCCCCAGTACTTCAAGATTCCTTCAAAATGTTACCAAAGGGAATATTCTCAATGCAAATCTGATGTCATATCCTCCTTTAACACACTTTATGGCTCCATATTGCCTGCATCAGTAGTTCTCAAACTCTTTCACTCACATACCTCAAAGACAAGGTATGCTCCCTTTAGTGTTTACCTCCCGGAAATGGAATGGTATAAAAAGTATAGTTTATAAAATGTCATTTCTAGGTGATTCTCTGTCTTCCTCCACAGGGGGTGGCTGCCCACTTCTACTGAGAATTCCTGCCTAATATAAATGGGTTTTCATTGGCAGATTTCTATTTTTCTCTCCTACTTCCTCTCACAGCTTATACTCCAACTATAACAACAGCTTTTAAATACCCAAACATGGTAGCTGTTTCAGATCTTCATGCTGTTGTTGTTTGTTGGCCTAGAATGTTTTCTTAGTGCCCTGTGTATCCCTCTAAAAAGGTCTCAGATATTACTTCCCCTAGGATCCCTTCTTTGATTATCCAAAAGAATTAATATCACTCCCATTTCTATGCTGTTTCTCTATCTTATGTATGGTCTACTGCTGAACATATCATACTCAACTTTATTTTGTTTGCACATCGGACAGTATACTTAAGAATACTTTGTTCAATTTTGGAGCATGTGGGTGGCTCAGTCAGTTGAGCATCCAACTTTGGCTCAGGTCATGATCTCATGGTACGTGAGTTCAAGCCCCACATTGGGCTCTCTGCTGTTGGCCTGTCAGTGCTGAGCCTACTCTGTATCCTCTGTCCCCCTCTCTCTACTCCTCCCCCCTGTGCTCTCCCCAAAATAAATAAATGTTAAAAAGAACAAGAATACTCTGTTCATTTTTGTGCTTAGTATAGAGTGAACATTCAATCAGTTTCACAAAATTGATAGAAATTTGCTCATTTCTCCATTCACTCATTAATTCAAATATTTCCAAGGCAAATATTCATGGAGATTTCAAAGTCCGAATAATTGGTGTGCAGGAAGAAATGAGCACTAAAAACCATGAATAATCCATCCTACAAAGTGAATTCTCCCCCATTCATAATACAGTCATGCTTTATTTTCCCATAGTTTTTCTCATCACATTTATTTTAAGGATGTAAGTAGGAAAAATATCAAGGCTATTTTCCCTTTGGGCTATAAAAAAGCTTTATTAAAATAGCCAGTGCTTACTAACCAAGACAAATGAAACAGAGGAAGAAATAAGATATAAACATTGGAAAGTACCACTAATGTTGTTTACAGATAATAAGATTGCATACTGGTCAACCAAGAGAATCAACTGAAAAACTGTTGCAGTTTATGAGAATTCAGTAAAGTAGTTGAATACAAAAATCAATATCCTTATTATATGAAAGCATTTGTGGAATAAAATACTGTAACAGGAAAAGTATTCTTAAAATACTGGGAATAAATTTAAAAAGAAATGTGGAAGTCCTATTTAAATAAAACTTTAAGACAATATTGACAGATACAGAAAAGCAAAACAAGTAGAAAGGTATAAGATGTTCTTGGATAGTTGTCAAATGCACCCATTAATTTAATGCCTTCTCAATAAAAATACTAGAACAATGTTGTGAGGAATTAAAGAACTAGACTCTTTTTTTTTTTTTTATGTTTTATTTATTTCTAGGAGAGAGAGAGAGACAGCGTGAACAGGGGAGGGTCAGAGAGAGGGAGTCACAGACTGAAACAGGCTCCAGGCTCTGAGCTGGCAGTCAGCACAGAGCCCGACGCGGGGCTCGAACCCACGAACCGCGAGATCATGACCCAAGCGAAAGTCAGACGCTTAACCGACTAAGCCACCCAGGCGCCCCTTAAAGAACTAGACTCTAAAGTACATGTGGAAAAATAAAGAAATTGGGTAGCCAGGAATAACCTGAAAAAGAATTATAATGGGACCTGGGCAGGGCAGTAACAAAATTAAAATGTGTTAGAAAGCAACAAAGGCTACCGTACTTAAAACAGCTTGTACTTGAAAATCAGTAAATAAAAGAATGTTAATATGACCAATGGAATAGAATGTTCAGAAATAGATCCTAACTCACACAGAAATGTGGCATGAGGTACTTACGGCACTTCAAATAAATATGATATTGGAACAACTGGATAGTTTTCTGAACAAATGGTCACATTGGATCTACCTCTTACGTCTTATAACAAAATGAATTTTAGATGGGTTTAATGTTTGAATATGTAAAATTAAACCCTAAAAGATTTAAAACAGGCTGAGAAAACTTAAAAAAATTATCTAATGACTACCATAAGTTCTTTATGACACAAAACCTAGAAGTCATTAAAAATGAGAAAGTTTGTAAAATGTATGCATTCAAAAATGAACACATAAGTAAAGTTAAAAATCACATATAACCTTTCTTAACTTACAGAACTTTGACAAATTGACAAGGAAACGACCAATCATTGAATATAAAAATAAGCAAAGGACATGGACAGTTCACAGAAAATGAGATGCAAATAGCTCTTAAATGAACAAGAGATGTCTAGGAACACTCATAATTAGAAATGTAAATTAAAACATTAACAAAATACGATTTTTTTCCTCAAATCAGCAAAGGTCAAAAGTTTGATAATATACAATGTTGTCAAGCATGTCAGGAAACAGACATTCCCTTGCGTGGTTCTTGGTAATAAAAACTAGTATAAGTGCCATTACTAGGAACTTAGCAATAATCTACAGTTTCCAAAAAGACTTAAGTTTTAAGAAGTTATCTAGCGAATATGCTCTTATGTGTTAAATCATGTATGTACAATCTTTTGCAACAGCAAATGATTGGCAACAACCTCGGTTTTCAGGTGCAAGTATTTCTACGTAATTGAATGAAATACAGCAAGCTGCAGAACTGTGTTATAACAATATCACAACCTGTACATTTATAAAAATAAATATAAAACCAGTTCTGAGAGAATATACAACAAACTTGTAATAATATTTTGCATCTGGGAAACAGAACAGATAGTCTAGAGAATAGCATTGGGGAGGAAACTGCTTTTTATTACTATTTTTGTAACTTTTAGGCATGTAGAGTAATTAGCAAATAAAATTTAAATTAAAAAGTCATAATTCCTGGGGCGCCTGGGTGGCTTAGTCGGTTAAGCGTCCGACTTTCGCTTAGGTCATGATCTCGCGGTTCGTGGGTTTGAGCCCCGCGTCGGGCTCTGTGCTGACTGCCAGCTCAGAGCCTGGAGCCTATTTCAGAGTCTGTGTCTCCCTCTCTCTCTGACCCTCCCCTGCTCACGCTGTCTCTCTCTCTCTCTCCCCTAGATAAAAAATATTAAAAAAAAATATTTATTACACATTGAAATAATAAGATTGTAGCTATTTTATATAAAATGTATCACTAAAATAATTTTATTTGTTCCTAAATTTTAACTTTAAAAAAAATTAAAGTTTATTCATTTTTGAGAGACAGAGTGTAAGTGGGGGAGGAGCAGAGAGAGAGGAAGACACATAATCCAAAGCAGGTTTCAGGCTCTGAGCTGTCAGCACAGAGCCCAATGTGGGGCTCAAACTCATGGACTGCAAGTTCATGACCTGAGCTGAAGTCAGACGCTTAACTGACTGAGCCATGCCAAGTGCCCCTATTTGTATTAGTGTGAGTACTGGAAAATTTTAAATTTCATAGATGGCTTATGTTATACTTCTATTGGACAGCTCTGAGCTAAACTAATACTGTTTTTTATTTTTCTGTGTAGTGTTTGATATAAGGAGTTTCTGGAAAATCAGGGCCACTACCACTTTTCAGAAATTAAGGAACAAAGAAATAAGCCTAGATAAATCATCTAGAGACTAGGTCAATTAGCTTTACAAATACTTTAACAAAAATGCTTTCTTTTAGCAACTGTAAAATCAATTTACACTCATACCAATCAAAATGTATTTACATACATATACACCGACGTTTATGTTATGTATTATATAAAATTTGCAGGCTCCACATATATATTGTTCTTCTTAATTTTCTAGATATAAAATACTGTAAATATTTAACATATTATTCTTTATTATGATCTATTCCACATAATTTGGGTATTCTTTGCAGTGTCAAAGGCAGAATTACAATAGATGGAGTTTGCAAATCTTTTATAAGCATAATAGCTCCTAAGAAGAAATGAAGGTGACTTAAAGTGAAATTTATTTCACTATGGAGCTTTAAACACGATAACTATCTTTAAATACTAATTTAAACTATTAGCAGAACTATTCTGTCTGTAACAGCAATCTCTTTACTGAGTACAACCACTGGATGTAAAAAGTAAAATGGTTAACTTTTATAAGGAGAGTAGGGAAATTATATAATAACTTTACATTTTAGCATGAGGATAATTTTTTGAGGATTATTTGCAACTGGCTTATGAATCTAATTTTGAAGACTTAAATCAATAAAGTGTCATTGTAGAGGAAGAAAAAATATTTTGTTCCAATTCGTTATGTCCAAAATCACATTTCGTGTGTACATATCCTATAATATTACATAATGCAGTAATCCACTTGCCCAGCACACTTTTAATTTTATACTGGCGCCGGTGATTTTATACCAACACTGGCAAGCTTATTTGTTTATTTATTTAAGCATTATTTACCTAAAAAAAAAAAAAAAAAAAAAAAGACATGAAACCTGTTCATTTTGCTCGTTGCAGAAATATATTTAAAAGACATTGATGCTATCATCTTTATGGTATCACTCACTTACATAAAGTTTTCCCAAGCTTACTAAAGTCAATAATCTATACATAAAAGAAAACGATATTGTAAGATGATTTTTTTGTAGATATCTACATAGTAATCATTGAAAAGAGAGTTAATAGGCTGTATTTACAAGTTTAAGGGAAAAAAAGAAAACTTTTTCTGAAGTTACACTGTTTTTGGAATAAATGTAAATTTTCGCCATAGAGATTTTTGTGTGACATCCTTTTGTTTCTCAGAGCCTAGAAATACAAATAGTTTTTATTCACTCATATATGTTCTTACAAGTGATATCAGAAATATTTTAAATTCTCATAGCTGGGTTTTTGGTGATTGAGAAAAAAATATCTTTTATTTTGTCTTACATTAAGAACGTGTAAGGGGCGCCTGGGTGGCTTAGTCGGTTAAGCGTCCGACTTTCGCTTAGGTCATGATCTCGCGGTTCGTGGATTCGGCCCCGAGTCGGGCTCTGTGCTGACTGCCAGCTCAGAGCCTGGAGGCTGTTTCAGTCTGTGACTCCCTCTCTCTCTGACCCTCCCCTGCTCACGCTGTCTCTCTCTCTCTCCTAGAAATAAATAAAAACATTAAAAAAAAAAAAAAGAACGTGTAATTACTATAATATATAGTACAAAACAGGATACTATTCCCTTGTGCAAATAAACATTCAAATGGTTTTTAAAGTAATATTAGCTCTCGGAGGTTTGGTATATGATAATTTACACCAAATAATATTGTATCTATAAAAATCAGAAGAGAGAATTTTTATTTTAGGAATCTCAATTTTACAAAGGAACAGTGACTCACCTAAGAGGATACTGTCCATTCAACATTAAGGCATTTTTTTCTGTAAATTTGTAATGAAGTTTATGTGCAAGTGTACTGGCAGAAGAGCTTCTGGTAAATCCAGTATGGAGGACTAGTTAAGCTTACCCAAGAATGTTTTTCATGGTGTCAGTACATGATGTTATAATAATAAGTTACAATTTTTAAGTGAACAGTGAGCCTTTAACATATTCTTTAAGAGATACTTTACGGGTCATGGTTGATATCAAGCTATCAACCTTCAGCTCACAAAATTCTTGAAAACTTTACAATCTGCTCTCACAAACTGTTATGAGCTGCTTCTAACACACAACTGCTAGAGCTACCAGAATATAAGCAAATATTATTACCATCTTTTTTTTTCTCAAATGGAATGAAAGTTCCCCGAGATCAAATACATGTCATATTGATAGTCTTATATCCAGAATAGTACTGGACAACACAAACTCTTGCTCATAGAATTACTGAATTGCCTTTTAAACTTTTGGAAGGCTAAGAAATTTTATAATGACATATCCAAAATGAGTAATAATATGTGATGATGATGGTTCTAATACGGTATAAAACATTCCAGAGTATAAGAAAGGATCTAGTTCCATTTTCTCATTTTACAGATGTAGAAACTGAGCAATCTGCTCAAGGTTAGGCATCAAAATAATCCCTCCCACAGGGGCTACCCTGGTAGTTCCATAATGTCAAGAAAAATGCATAATTCAGGGAGTAAGTTTTATTTTATTAATAAACTCACTTTGCCTACACTTCAGTCTTTTTAGGATTAGGATGAAAAAGTAAAGGATTCTGCTTACATGCTGGTAGGCCTGTAATTATTGGCACAATTAAGGACATTCTGCATGTATTTCAAAGTATCACTTCTTTTAATTGGAAAAGGATAAAAAAAGAATTTGTAAACATTTAGTACATGGAATTTGATATTGCTACAGTTATTCTGATCCCTTCTTTGCCAACTTTCTGGATTACTTCTGCAATCAACGCTGGGTTGCTGATAATTTTTTCCTTAAAATATTTGAGGACAATTTATAGCTCTCCCTGGTAATATCACTGAGAGAATTAAAGCTCAACACTCATTAGTTCATTTGTAGATACAGTCAAGCATCAGTTGAATCCCCCACTCAGTGCAAGTGCTATGGAGTAGAGCTAACACAAAGATGTGTAGGTCCTGTACTGCCCTGGACTGTGGTTATGGTAAAGTAGTATGACTGTTCAAGAGCCATAGGCTATAGGAGAAGGGAAACTCACTAGCTGTCAGTGTCTGCATACTATCAACCCAAATCTTTCTCGTGAAATTTAACTTCATTCTCTCTTGCCTTAGTAAGAAAGAAATACACATCCCACTAAGTCAAAGTTAGCTTTTAAAGGATAACAATAAATGCGAATCAAACGTGTCTATCAATATTACTGAAGCAGAAGAACTAATGTCTTAAGTAGAATATATCAGTAGTCATCAAATACAGAGACTATGTAATAAAAACTTGGTAGAGTACATTGTTGTAAAAATCGAGTAATATTCAACAAATGGCTTATGGAAACTGTTCTGACTACTGAACCCTTAACCTAGGAAAAGACACGGCATATGCTTATCTGCTTTAATAGTTATCTTTGCTAATCAAAATGCAATAAATAGTTCATTTTTTAAATTGTACACACGCACACATGCACACACACACACAGGGTTTTTGATTATGTGGGACAGCATGATGTTTCTTCATAGGTATACCAAAAAAGGCAATGTGACTTAAACATTAAAAATGGACCAAATAAGGGGCATTTGGATGGCTCAGTCAGTTAAGCAACTGACTTCAGCTCAGGTCATGATCTCACGATTTGTGGGCTCTGTGCTGATAGCTCAGAGCCTGGAGCCTGATTCATAGTCTGTGTCTCCCTCTCTTTCTTCCCCTCCCCTCATTCACGCTTTGTCTCTCTCAAAAAAATATATAAATATGAAAAAAATGGACAAAATGTAACACTCAAATTCTAAAATTAGCTTTGGCATTTTTTGAAAGCCTAAAGAGGCAGATTTAGATATTATTTACTTAAATGACAGATGTCAAATCACGACTTAAAATATCATAATTTAGATCCTATTAGTTATATTTTTTATGTTTATCCCTTTATTCTAATAATGCAATGTTTCCCATAAAACATAACTTTCTAAGAAATGTAAAAGAATAGTTTTATCAGCCATAAATATCACCAATTTTTTTGTAAATTCTAAACATCAAAGTATAACCAGGTACTACAATATATATAGGAACATGCAAAAATATGTTATGGTCACCCTAATTTGTCAAAAGCTATGAGAGAGAGAGAAAGAGAAAGAGAGAGAGAGAAAATAACATACTGAGACAGAGATTGAGAATTTAAGTAAAAATGCCAAGTATGTCAACCTTCAACTTCTATGTCAAAGTACAAATTTATAATGTATATTAAACTCAGCTGAAAATACTGGTCTTTTGATTAGCAGCTAACATTTTGTTTTCCTAAGACCAAAACAGATTTAGCTACAGCAGTTTTCCTTTGGTATTTGATTTTATTCCTTCTCCCGCCTCTCTGACAATAATTTATTATGAATTCAAGTCACATCGGCAGCATCTGTGAAACAATTACTGCATCTAGGACTGACTCTGCAGTCTAATCCATCATAATTATGACAGGCCTCTTTGAAGATGCTATGATGCATGACTTAAAAATAGCACATTAGTGTGCAAATGGATCAGCATCTCATTTCACCAATATGCATTTAGGGTTGTAATTTAGCTCAACACCATTTGACTCTTTTTGAATCATTCAAGAATGGTAGCTGTATCTCTCACCACATAAAGCTGTAGATGATGCTCAAAATTTGTGAAGAGGGCTTTTTGTTTTTGCTTTTATTTTTTGGTTTATTGATTTTGTTGGTGGTGTGTCTTTTACTGTTCTAAGGGAAAAAAACACACGTCATTTAAATCTCATGTCAGCTTTTTTCAAGGAGACAAAAGAATCAATTTATAGATTTGCATAGCTGCCATACTAAAAGGCAGTAAAGTTTTTTCTATAACAACTGACTTTATATACTAATATTAAAAGTATATAAAATACTCTGTTATCATCAGATGAGTCCTATTTATTAATATAAGCAAATTACTGGAGAAAAAATCTTAAGAGAGGTTATTTGTAGGGACAATATCTCCTAAGTCCATGTGTTTCAGCATCAACCTCAGGAGATGACTCTATGTTTTCAATATGTCCACTGACAGGCTTTGCCCTTATAGGTAATTTGGGCATTAAGAAATTATTTAATTCTTGACATAGAAAACACTGAATAACAATGATATATTTGACTCTACTTGCATAGATGGTACTAATCTTCAGATCTGTTTTGGAGTCCTCCTGCCAAAATGGTACATAATTTGTGTCAATCATACATTTATTTTAAGATATGAGCAGGACAATGGGCCTCAGTATTATTTATTAAAATATCTCTATGGATAGGGCTCTAAAATCCAAATCAAAATGTTGGTTTCAATCCCTATCTCCTGCATTTATCAAATTCCATTTAGTTTGACTTTCTTTCTCGATTAATAACTATTAGTTTGGTTGGTAAGTATCACTCTGGTAGTAAGCAAAGTTTTTTTTATAGGGTATTACTCATGAAATTAAAAACTATTCCTTATTAGCTTAAAGCTAACTTAATATTAAAACAAAAAAAATTAAAGGTAAATAGTCAATGAGTCCAAAATATATGTTTTTAACAGCAAAGTTAATGTACCCAAACCACATGCGAAGCCTGGAATATAATGCTTTATACATGCACTAAATATGGAAAATATGAGGTGAATTGGTATTTTCATGGCAAAACTGACTTTTATATTTCTCATCTTATAAGAATTTTCAATCTTAATATTAAGCAATCTGTGAAGATACACTTCACATCTCTTGAAAAAGGATCAGTGAACACACAAGCATCTCAAAATCTCAGAGAAAGTTTCTGCATTTCCGGGAGTACATTAACAAGCAGCTGCATACCCATGACAAGCATGTACACTGCGCCTGCGGTGTGCTGCATGCTCACAGGAGAGATCTTGTCAAGTTTTCCATAATCCTCAGTAGAGACTATTTGATTCCAATGTCTGAAGTTCTAAAATTTGTTCCTTATCCTAAATAACAGTATAGACAAAATTCAATAACATATAGATTATTTGAGGAAGGAGACTCGGGAGGAATGTTACTGAAGACTGGAGAAGAGGCTTAAGACAGAAGTCTGCATTTAAGATGTGGAGACAACTGACAGACTAGAAATATATGTTTAAAAAGATCATGCTCATTTTACTCATTGGTAAAATTTGTCAGTTCTCATTTATCCACATATCTGTTAATTCTGGGATTGTTTCTCAAATTTGGGATTATTCCTCCTGGTCTCTAACTCTCACCAAATTAATATGTGCTGAGAGAAAAGATCATCAAACATAAGTCAAAATGTCCTTTGTCATAAGCATTATTTGTTCCTCATAAATTATATAAAGTTGAGTTCAGATTTTTCAGTTTCATCCCACTCCTATCATTGGAACTGCTAATGGTGAGTTGGTTGTTCTTACTGGGATACCCTCTAGGGTACACTTAGTAGGCTACACACTATCCAATGCTTGATATTTTTAATTAAAGACATATATACTACAGGAACTGTAGTTGTTCGGGCTTGATCTTACTGATACCCTACGTAGAATCTGGCCAGTGGGGAAGGAGACCCAGCAGAAAGAGGTTGTAGAGTAGATTCTGTAGACAAAGCAGAAATAGGTGAAGTGACAGAAAAGATGAAAAGGAGGGAGCTGTGCAGTAAGGACCCCTGCAGGCTCCTCTGAAGAACTCATGAAAGTCAAGAGAGAGGCAGTATGTGAATGCCTGCTGCACAGAGGGCTTCCAATGTCCAGGCAACGTCAGCTACTAAAGGAGCAAAATCCAAAGTCCTGTAGCCTCATTCAGGTGAATAAGGAGCCCTGAAACTCTAAGCTTTGTTTTCCATCCTTCTTAGCACTGCTCAATCTTCTAGAGGCTGGTGCTTAAAATAGGTGGCAGGGGGAGATATTCTGAGTTAGACTCTCCTTCCCTCAACTGCAAGTGTTGGAGGCAGAGGTCAAACACGTGCTGGGGAAGAAGAGAACCGAATTAGGCTGGACCTGGGAATTTTACAATGAATAGGATTCAATTTCAGTAATTGGAATAAAATTGTTCTGATAACTAAAAGACATAAAAATCATGGAATCTAGTTAAGAAGACAACATAGGGAGACTAGGCTGGGGGGAGACTATCATAGTATATGTACTATTTGATGGGCAATTATAGGGAAAAATGCTTTCATTTTTGTATTTTTGAGGTATGGTTTTTCTAATAAAATGGTTATGTAAATCCAATAAAATGATTTCTAGTAGCATGGAAGAACTTTATGTAAATTCTGACATGGTTCGTAATCACTCAATGTTTTTACATAATGACAGTGGGTAGAGTCACAAAAATAACCTGTTAACGTATTCATTCTTTTATTCAACAAATACTTATTGAATGTATCCTATGTGCTACGGCATTATTGTAGCCAACAGCAGTACGCCACTGAACAAAAGAGACAAACACCCTTGCTTTATTGAACCTAATATTTCTAGTGGGGAGAGAAATAACAAACATAATAAAGAATAAATTTAGAGTCAACTAAACTGTGATATCGCCAGGGGACTCTAAAAATATCAACATGAAAATAACATACCTAACATTTCATTGAAAAACTCTACATTAGGGATCCCTGCACATAGGCATTTTGGCAATTATGCACTGTATTGCATTTATGAAATCTACTCCTTCTCAAAGGTGTTTTACTCCTTACCAATGATTCAAATCAGACTCAGGGGAGTCAGACTAAAACATGTCACTTTCTTTCAATCTAATCAACTTTGAAGAGAAGATAAAACTGGATTGGTGGATCTTCAAATTAAAGCACAGATCTTAGGCAATGGTGTCCACCCCAAAGTGAGATCGTCCTGACATCTCTGGCAAGTCTCTTTATAAGGTACGGCTAATTGATTATAGAGAAGTTCATATGTGTAGGTGTTCTGACATTAGAATGTACTGGAATACTATACACACCCATACTATTGGAACAGAGTCACATCTCATGATTTAATACATGTTTATAAAAAGGAAGGGCTAGGCTGAGAGAGAATAAGTAGGGAAAAGGGAATTTAAAACAATTTAAAACTTTCTTTGATGAAAGTCCTGAAAGCCTTTAATATGATGATGGGATGTCTAAAAAGTCACTGTGATATGTGCCATTATTGAGTATCTTGCAAAACCAATATCCCACGGAATAGCACATACTGGAAAACCCTAATTCACATGTATATGATAATTTTATGTAGTTTTAATATGTACACAAATCTGGAGGTGCTGATAAGAACCTGTGGCGTAGGAGAATATAAATTCATATCACCACTCATAAGAGCTATTAACAGTTCCAAGTCCATCTTCAAGAGCCATGGACATGTACATATGCAAGTCTTGCTTTAACCTCAGTTTAAACATATAAAAACTGAACTATTTTCCTCATCCTATTTCTTCCAATTATATTACCATTCTAATTATTCAAACTCTTTTTTAGAAATCGTTCTTGTTTTAGCTCAAAATCTCTTCTGTCATGGTAAAAAATATTCAAAAGTGGTTATAAAATCTCAAACTGAAATAAGAATTTTGAAATGGTAACTCATAATTCTGTAATTAATAGTAAAAATTTTTCTTGATAATTCTGAGTAGAAGCCATTTAATTAATACCAAAAATTATGTTTATGATATATACATATTTTTACAAGAAAAATGAGTACTTATTTTTAAATTTTGTAAACACAGCCTTTATGATTTCTATATTTGCATGTGCCCCATCAAGAAAGCTACTCCTCTTAATTGTCCAATACCAGATGACAATAAAATGTAATGGAAACATTAGGATTGAAATAAGGTAAGTTTTTATATATTAAGTATAAATAATAAAAATAAATTCAGATAGAGTTGAGAAAATACAGTGATATAAAGGGTACTATCGAATACGATAGGAATAGAAAACTTAGCTTTTTAAAATTATTTTTTAAATATCATAAATGCTATTATGTTCTTATATATAAAGGGGAAATAATTTTCTATCAAAGATTTCTTCAGCCTTCAAGTAAACACATTTTTTTCTTCTAAATCTTTCCAAATACACCATGTATTAGATAAAATGGTCTTTAGAACTAGTGTTAAATACAATATAAAATAACTCTGAAGCATTATTTTAAAAATGAAATTGAGAAACAGGAAAATTCAGATTCCCAGCAGAAATTTTATTTTTATAAAACTGTCTCATATAAGTCTCTGCCCAAATACACAGAAAATTATTAATGTTTTCTCATATGAGCTAAACAGACCATTTAAGTTATGTCTTCAAAGTTAAGAGAAAGGTCTGCTCTCAGGGTGTAATCTAAGAGACTGCTCCTTTAATTTAACATTGCTATATGAATTAACTGATGTGTATCTTTATAGAGCATGCCAGGAAGGATAAGAACAAAAATATTTTTAAAAACCTGAAAGGATTGTAAACTAAATCTAAACACTGAGAAAAACTAAAAACATATTTCCACACACATCTGTATTAAAAATACCATTTGAATTCAAAGTAAAACTTAATTACTTGCAAAATAATTTCCATATAATCATAGCATTATTTAGGGAATAACACAAATTCATATATATGTCACACTGAATGAGGCATTTAAGACTGATTTATTTGGTGGTTGGCTTGCCCAATACACATAACTATGCATTGGTTACTTATGACTGTAACTAAATCCTCTAAAAGATGAATTAGTTTTTGGTTTGAAAAAGCTTTAAACTAATAGATAAGTGAATACTTCAGATTTATGGCATTTTTCCATAGAACAAAAATAGAATTTTCTAGACAAAAAATCCTAATAAATATATCTGAATTTTCTGCTTTAACTTGTATCCAATCAGTACTCTTACACTCCAATTATATTTAAATATGGCAGATACAATATAAATCTGAAGCAATGTATACTTAAAAGGTCACCAACCCCTATAAGTTGCTTTCCCCTTTTCCTTGTCTCTCTTTTTTCATCTTTCAGTGGGTATAAGAACTCCGGTTTTAATAGCTATCTTATTCATTTTTTTATTTTTTTAAATTAAAAAAAATTTTAATGTTTATTATTGAGACAGAGAGAAACACAGGGGGAGGAGCAGAGAGGGAGACACAGAATCCAAAACAGGCTCCAGGCTCTGAGTTGTCAGCATAGAGACCAAGGCAGAGCTCGAAACCACTAACCGTGAGATCATGACCTGAGCTGACATCAGACGCTCAACTGACTGAGCCACCCGGGCTCCCCTTTAATAGCTATCTTATAAATATGATATATCCACCAGTTAAAATAAGCACTGAATTCAGATAAAGAGAATGAACTTCTCAGATTAGCTTATATTTGTTATAGAACTGTAGTAACCAGAAGCACCAACAGTCCCATGAAAAGACTGTTAAAATTCAAAAGAGTATTTCCTTTAAAATTTCCCCTTAATCCATTGTGAACAATTACACACAAATAAATATATTTGAAACATTTATTTGTTTGAGTCTTTGGCTTTAAAAATATTAATTTCTATTCTGCTTGTCCTCTTCCATCTGCTCCAGAAATGGTAGCCAAACTCCAGGTCCACTAACTCTAACACTTACAGTGCAGCAGTGTTTTACACTGTCTTCTGAACCCACAGTTAGCAATATGGATCATAAAATACTCTGAAGCTAAAATAATTTTATCAGGGGGGGAGGGAAAGGTTAGAAGGAAATGGTAGGTAGTCTCCTAATAGGAGGAGAACTTTATTCACGTATGGAGAATGCAGAACTCTGACCTGTCAGACTTTCAATTCAAAGGTACTAACTTACGATTAAAACACTACAGAGGCTACTCATTTATAGTATTGCATAGAAATTCAACACTGCTTTGCTAAAAGAGGTTATGGGTTAGAATCCCACAACTGAGTTGGCATGCCAGTCCCCTTTCAGTTTCCTACAATTCAAGGCAAACTCTTTACCATGTTTAAATGTTCTCTTTGTGGCAAAATGCAGCATGAGTAAATGGTGAAAATTCTGCAGCCAAGAAAACAAACTACTTGGCTGATCTCATCTTAACTGCAGTTACTGCTTTGAGATGATGCTTAAGATGGCATTACTGAAGCAATGCTGGGAAAATGTTGTATTCCTTTCTGTTTTTCTATCCAAAATACTTTTAAAACCCTAAATCTTTCCTCAGAACCCACTCTGGCATTTCCAGCATTGAAAGACTTGCACAGAGCTACCAATATTCTAAGGAGTTAAAGTACCTCTTAGTTAATTTAAGTTTTAAATAACGGAAACTGTAATGTGTTGTGTAAGAATTCAGACATTTTGGTAATAAATATAAGTCAAATGTCACCAAGTTTAAAAACCTCTTTCATTAATTTTCTTATATATTTCATGATCTTGCAAGTATCATAAAATATTATAAAGAGACACTGAAATAACCCATTCTCTTCAATTTAAAAGCTATTTAGCTAAAGAAAATTAGATTTTTATAAAAGTTTTCATGTGACATTTTCTGTGAAAGTAAGCATTATACCTTTATTACTACACACAGAAAATGTTTAATGGTAGTTTTTGACACATATTTTCAAAACTGTAGTTCGGCTCATTATTTATTGAGCCTGTCAGCTGAGTACTGTACTAGGTGCCATGAAAAACACAAGGGTGACTGGTCATAGCACTCTCTGGGAGTTGACATTTAATTTCAAGATAGATCCTGGAGTTAGAAGAAGCTAAGTACAATTAGGATCATGTAAACAGAGAACTACAGTAACATCAAAATGAAGATGATTGGTAGAGAACCATACTAATTTTAAGGATATCTTCAGTTGCAGTGCATCTCAACTAAAGGGAAACACTTGAGAAAGCTTATGAAAGACTTAAAGCACAGAGATCTTAAAATAACAAGAAATTCATTTGGTTAAGCCTAGGTATATATAAAACTTTAGAGAGAGAAAGGTACAGATGTGATCATAATTAGGATGTCACTTTTAGATAGGCTATTTGTGATTGTTACTATATGCTTTGGTGCATAATCACTTAACTTGGTTAAAATTGCTTAAAAATTTAGTATGCTTCTTCTAGATTTTACTTCTGAAAATATATTTTCAAAGCTGAGAATGTTCCTAAATTCTACTTCCATGACCTTATGATAACCAAGTATACTGCCAAATTTCAGATTATGTTAGTGTGCTTACAGATTATGTTAGACTAGTGAAGTCTAGTCCTCCAAAAACAGTCACTTAGGTTATTTCATATTGTGGCTACACATTTCTATGTAAGAAGAAGGGCTGAGGAGTTTAGTCAAGATTTAAACTCAGACTTGCAAAACTGGTTTACACAGATAAAAAAAAAAAAAAAAGAAAGAAATTAGATATGCAGATTCATTTGTAAACTAAAACTTCCATGGTGTCTTCTGGTTGGGGAAGTGGGGTGCAGAACATGTTTTAATAACGAAGTTAGAAAATCAAGACTAATAACATTAATTCAATTTTTAATGTATTTAAGCTGGAAAAAGAAGCACTAGAAAATATAGACAGCCTTAACAATTTCAGTTTCTAGAACTTTGGGAATCCTAAACTTTGACTTAGTATACTCAAAGGAACAATTTTTTTCTATTTTAAAACACTGTTGTGTAAAAAAATCTCTAAGTTAAACAGAAGGAATTAAATAATAAAGATTAGAACAGAAATAAATAAAATAGAGAACCAAAAAACAATTGAAAAAATTAACAAAACTAAGAGTTGGCTCCTTGAGAAGATAAAATTGACAAACTTTTAGCTGGATTAACCACGAAAAAAGAGAGAACACTCTAATAAAATTATACATGAAGGAGACGTTACAACTGATACCATAGAAATACACCAGTAAACTGGAATATCCTAGTAGAAATGGATAAATTAGAAGCACACAAACTATCAAGTCTGAATGATGAAGAAATAGAAAATCTGAGCAGACCAATAATGAGTAAGGAGACTGAATCACTAGTAAAATATCTCTCAACAAAGAAAGGCCCAGGACCAAATGGTTTCACTAGTGATTTTAACCAAATGTTGAAAGAAGAATTGACATTAGAAGCCAATACTTCTCAAACTCTTCCAAAACTGAAGAGGGAACACTCCCAGACTCATTTTATGAGGCCAGCATTACCATGATATTAAAGTTAGAGAAGAATAAATACTACAAGAAGACTACACGTCAATATCCCTGATGAATACAGATGCAAAAACTCTCAAGAGAATACTAGCAAACCAAATTTAGCAGCATATTAAAAGGAACATACACTGGTGCACCCGGTGGCTCAGTTGGTTTGGTGTCCAATGTCGGCTCAGGTCATGATCTCATGGTTTGTGGGTTTGAGCCCCACCTTGGGCTCTGTGCTGACAGCTCAGAGCCTGGAGCCTGCTTCAGATTCTGTGTCTTCCTCTCTCTCTGACCCACCTTTGCTCACGTCTGTCTCTCTCTCTCTCTCAAAAACAAATGAACATTTAAAAATTTTATTTAAAAAATCAGACACCATGATCAAATGCAATTAATTCCTGAGATGCACGAATGTCGCCATACTCAAATCAATAAATGTGACATGTCATGTTAATAGAATAAAAAATCACATGATCATTTCAATAGATTAAGAAAAAGCATCTGACAAAATTCAGCATCTATTCATATTAAAAATGTTCAACAAACTGAGTATAGAGGTAACATACCTTAACATGATAAAGACCATAAAAGATAAGCCCAGATAACATCATCCTCAATGGTGAAAGGTTGAAAGCTTTACCTATAATACCAGAAAGAAGACAATGGTGCTCACTGTCAACAATCTTATTCAACATAGTCCTGGAAATTCTAACCAGAAAAATCAGGCAAAAAACAAAACAAAACAAAACAAAAATAAAACAAAAGAAATAAAAAGCATCAGAATTGGAAAGGAAGAAGTAAAACTGTCTCTATTCTCAGATGACATGATTTTATATACAGAAAATCCTAAAGATGCCACCAAAAAAACTGTAGGTATAATCAATGAACTAAATAAAGTTGGATACAAAGTTAACATGCAAAAATCAATAACATTTCTCTACACTAATAATGAGTTTTCTGAAAAAAAATAAAGAAAATGATTCTATTTACAGTAGCCTCAAAAACAAAATTCATAAGAATAGATTTAACTAAGGAGATGAAAGATTTGTACATTGGAAACTACAAAACACTGATGAAAGAACTAGAAGCCAAAAATAAATGGGAAATTATCTTGTGTTCATGAACTGGAAGAACTGATCTCGTTAATATACCCATACTACCTAAAGACATCTATAGATTCAATGCAATCCCTATCAAGATTTCCATAGGATTTTTTTTTTACAGAAGACAAAACAATCCTAACATTTATATGAAACCATAGAAGACCTCAAATAGCCAAAGCAAGTTAAGAAAGAACAGAGAGGGGTCATTACACTTCTAATGATAAGCAATATTATAAAGCTATAGTAATCAAAATGGTATCATGGACACAAATACCAGTGTTAGAAAACCAAGAGCCTAGAAATAAAGCAATGCATATATAATCAATATTTGACAAAGGAGCCAAGAATTCTCAAGGGAGAAAAGACAGTCTTTTCTATAAATGATGTTGGAAACACTGAATATTCACATGTAAAAGAATGGAAATAGACCCTTATCTTATACCACTCAAAAATTAACTCAAAATGAATTAACAACGTGAACATAAGACCTAAAACCATAAAACTCCTAGAAGAAAACCTAGGAAAAAAAGCTGCTTGACAGTGATCTGAGTAATAATGATGGTTTATTTTTGAGAGAGAGAGAGAGAGAGAGAGAGAGAGAGGGAAAGAAGGCAAGCACACAAGAGTGGAGGAAGGGCAGACAAAGAAGGAGAGAGGATCTTAAGCAGTTGCCATGCCCAGGGGGCTAGTCCTCAGTGAGATCATGACCCGAGCTGAAATCAGGTTGGCTGCAAAACCGATTGAGCCACCCAAGTGTCTCACCATTTTTTTTATATAACCTAAAACACAAACAACAAAAGAAAAAATGAACAAGTGACTACATCAAATGAAAAAGCTTCTGCATAGCAAAAGATAATCAACAAAATGTGAAAACAACATACAGAATGGAAAAAATAATCTGCAGATCATTTATCTGATAGCAGGTTAATATCCAAAATAAAGAGCTCATACAATTCAACAGCAAATAATATCACTGCCACCAACAACCCAATTAAAAACGGGCAACAAACCCAAATAGGCCTTTTTCCAGAGAAGAGGTACAAATGGCCAATAGGTACATTAAAGAGTGCTCAATGTCACTAACCATCAGAGAACTGCACATCAAAACCACAATGATTGGGGGTGCCTGGGTGGCTCAGTTGATTAAGCATCCAATGATCAATTTCTGCTCAGGTTAAGCTCCATGTCAGGTTCTGCACTGACAGTGTAGAGGCTGCTTGGGATTCTCTCCCTTTCTCTCTGCCCTTCCCTTGATCTCTCTCTCTCTCTCTCTCAAAATAAATAAATAAACTTAAAAAATAACTTGAAAAAAACAAAAACACTATATCTTCTTTGGAAAATGTCTGTTCAGGTCTTTTGCTCATTTTTTAACCTGATTATTTGTTTTTTAGATGCTGAGTTTGATAAATTCTTTACAGATTTTGGATATTAAACCTTTATTAGATATGTCATTTATAAATATCTTCTCCCATTTCAAAGGCTGCCTTTTAGCTTTGTTGTTTCTTTTGCTGTAGAGAAAGAAGCTTTTTATCTTGAAGTCCCAATAGTTCATTTTTGCTTTTGCTTCCCTTGCCTCGGATGTATCTAGTAAGAAGTTGTTATGGCCGATATCAAAGGGGTTTATGGGTGGTGTTCTCCTCTAGGATTTTGATCATTTCCTGTCTCACATGTAGGTCTTTCATCCATTTGGAATTTATTTTTG
The DNA here is from genome assembly GCF_003009895.1 of Hyaena hyaena. NCBI lineage: Eukaryota > Metazoa > Chordata > Mammalia > Carnivora > Hyaenidae > Hyaena > Hyaena hyaena. The sequence continues at coordinate 1,186,953 of NW_024081167.1, forward strand.
TGTATGGTGTAAGAAAGTGGACCAGCCTCAGTCTTTTGAAACTAATATTACACTATATGTTAACTAGCGGGAATTTAAATAAAAACTTGAAACCACAAAAAATTAAAAACATCTCATGTTCTGTGTAGCATTATTTATAATAGCCTAGACACGGAAATAACCTAAGTGTCCATCAACAGATAAATGGATAAAGAAAATGTGATATATATCAAACATCAAGTGATCTGTACAAATCATTTTGCAAAAGAGAACAATAAAATGCTAAAGAAAAGATGCTTTTCATCCCAATTACAAGTAAACTGGATTTGTCAACCATCTGACCACTGGAAACTTCATGATTCAAACATTTTGAAATTTCTTGTATTTTGGGACAGATAAAGGGCTGATAGAACAAAGGCACATCTTCTTTTATTGCACTTTACTCTAGAGTGCTTCACAGATAATGGAGTTTTTACAAATCGAAGGATTGTGGTAACCTGCCATCTAGAAAATCTGTCAGAGCCATTCTTCCAACAGCATTTGCTCACTTTGTGTCTCTGTGTCACATTTTGGTAATTTCCACAATATTTCAACTTTTCTGTTGTTCTATTTGTTATGGTGATCTATGATCAGTAACCTTTGATATTACTATTATTGTTTTGGGTGCACCACACGCTGCACCCATATAAGATGGTGAACTCAAGCAATAAATGTGTGTGTTTTGACTGCTCCACTGACTAGCTATTCCCAGCATGTCTCCCTCTCCTTTGGCCTTCCCATTTCCTTAGACACAATAATATTGAAATTAGGCCAATTAACAACCATATAATGCACTCTAAGTGTTTAAGTGAAAAAGTCACAAATCTCTCACTTTAAATCAAAAGCTAAAAATGATTAAGCTTAGTGAGGAAGGCATGTGTGAAGCTGAGACAGGCCAAAAGCTAGATCTCTTGTACCAAATAGCCAACTGGTGAATGCAAAAGAAAAATTCTTAAGGAAAATTAAAAATGCTATTTCAGGGAACAATGAATGATGAGAAAACAAAACAGCCTCATAACTGATATGGGGAAAATTTGAGTGGTATGAGAGACAATCAAACCAGCCACAACATTCCCTCATGCCAGAGCTTAATCCAGAGCACAGCCCTAACTCTCTTCAATTCTATGAAGGCTGAGAGAGGTGAGGAAGCTGCAGAAGAAAACTTTGAAGCTAGGTGAGGTTGGTTCATGAGGTTTAAGAAAAGAAGCTGTCTCTATAAAAGTGCAAGGTGAAGCAGCAAGTGCTGATACAGAAGCTGCAGCAAGATGTAGCTAAGATGATTAATGAAGGTGGCTACACTAAACAACACATTTTCAGGGTAGATGAAACAGCCTTCTATTAGAAGATGTCATCTAAGACTTTCATAGCTAAAGAGGAGAAGTCAGTGCCTGGTTTCAGAGCTCCAAAGGACAGGGTGACTCTCTTGTTAGGGGCTAATGCAGCTGCTGACTTTAAGTTGAATCCAGTGCTCATTGATCATCCCCCAAATCCTTGGGCTCTTAAGAATTATGCTAAATATACTCTGTCTGTATTCTATAAATGGAACGAAACCCGGCTAGCAGCACATCTGTTTACAATATGGTTTACTGACTTTAAAGCCCACTTTTGAGACCGAGTGCTCAGAGCAAAAAGATTCTTTTCAAAATATGACTGCTCATTGACAATGCACCTGACCCAAGAGCTCTGATGGAGATGGACAATAAGATTCATATTGTTTTTATGTCTGCTAATACAATATGCATTCTGCAGCCCATGGATCAAAGTAATTTCAACTTTCAAATCTTACTTAAGAAATGCATTTCATAAGGCTTTGGCTGCCATACATAGTGATTCCTCTGATGGATCTGGGCAAAGTAAATTGAAAACCTTCTGGAAAGGATTGACCACTATCAATATTATTAAGAACATTCATGATTCATGGGAAAAAGCCAAAATATCAACATGAGCTGGAGTTTGGAAAAAGTTGATTCTAACCCTCCTGATGACTTCGAGGGCTTCCAGACTACAGTGGAGGAAGTAACTGCAGATCTGGTAGAAACAGCAAGAAAGCCAGAATTAGAGGTGGAGCCTGAAAGAGTCTGAAGGTATGACTGATTTTCTGCAATCTCATGACAAAACAGGTAAGTTGATTCTTATGGATGAAAAAAGAAAGTGGTTTCTTGAGATGGAATCCATTCCTGGTAAAGATGCTATGAAGACTGTTGAAATGATAACATAATTTAGAATATTACACAAACCTAGCAAGTGGCAGGGTTTTGGTAGAATGACTCCAATTTTGAAAGGGGTTCTTCTATGAGTGAAATGCTATCAAACAGTAAAATGCATGCTACAGAGAAATCATTCATCAAAGGAAGAATCAAGCATGGCAAACTTCATTGTACTATTGTAAGAAATTGCCACAACCACCCCGAGCTTCAGCAACCACCACCCTAATCAGACAGCAGCCATCCACACTGAGACAAGATCCTCCACCAGGAAAAAGATTACAATTGGCTAAAGGTCAGATAATGGTTAGCATCTTTTAGCAATAAATTCTTTTAGAATTAAGATATGTACATTGTTATTTTAGCCATATGCTATTGCACACTTAATAGAGTGTAAACGTAACTCTTGTATACACTGGGAAACCAAAAAAACCCATTTGACTTGTTTTATTGCAATATCTGCTTTATTGTGGTGGTCTCGCAGTGAATCCGCAATATCTCCAAGGTGTCCCTATAGTTAATTTTATCCTTAACATCAATTTCCCTTAAGGCTATAATGGGAATACTCGAAGTTAAGGTTTTTTGTCTTTACTGTCATGATGCTTAATCACACATCATTCCATCACTGGCATACTTGTTATGTGCTGGGTAAATATAAGATAGCCATAGAAAAACTCATAGTTGACTTAAAGTTGGAATAAACGTGAGATTCGCAGTCAGTTAGATGTGAATTTAAATCCTCATTTTTCCACTTACTGTGTGATCTTGATGGAGACTTCGGTTTTTTTAATCTAGTGACAACACTAACACTAAATGGTTACTCTAAGTATTAAATGAGGTATGTGAAAGACAAAGAAGACGACTCTCTGTTCCCCAAACAGGCATGTGTTTTCTGCCCCTAGGCCTTTGTGCTTCCATTCATTCCTACTTACAAGACTTTCTTACCTAACTTCCAAGCTTCAATAAAAATTCACTTCCTCCATATAGCTTTTCCTGGTCCCTTTCAGCCAGAAGGATTGCCCTCTTCTGAACTCTCTTCCTTCAGACCTGCATTAGGGCATTTCACTTTAGTGACACTTTGGTCTTAGCTTCCTTTATCTCTCATCATTCTTTCTCAGTCTCATCAAGCTCTTTCCTCAGTTTACTCCTTGAAGGCTGATGTCCTCAGGGTTCTAGTCTAGACCCTCCCCAAACATTCATTCATCTAGTCATTCTATTTAACAGATAGGTATATTTGAGGTATCATTCTAAGTTCTAGGGATGTAGGAGCAAACAAGACAGCCTGGGTCCTCTCCCTAGTGAAGCTTTTATAGACAATCATATAAGGCAACTGCTGATTGAGAAGTGCTATGAAGGAAATAAATCTGAGTGATTAGTATAGAGAAGGACTGAAATGTGATTATTTAAATAGAGAAGTTAGCAAACGACTCTCTAAGTTGGTGACATCTATCTGAGCTGACTAAAAGAGCCAAAGGTAGAATGAGCTGCGGGATAATATTCCATCCAGAAGGAACAGACAATACAAAGGCACCAAAGCATAATTGAGCTTGGCATGTCTGAGGAACAGATAAACTGGTCTGGTTAGTTCTCAGCAAGACAGAGAGTGAGTGATTGTAAAATGAGGTTAGAGGTATGTAAAGGCCAAGTAGGGGTAAATTGCTATTTAAATCCAATGGAAAATAAATAAATCCAATGGAAAGGCATCAGAGCATTACATATAGAATAGCTGCATGATCTGATTTCACCTTTTTTTTAAAAGTTTATTTATTTTTAAGAGAGAAAGATAGAGCATGAGTAGGGGAGAGACAGTGAGAGAAGGAGACACAGAGTCCGAAGCAGGCTGCAGGCTCTGAGCTGTCAGCACAGAGCCCGGCACAGGGCTTGAAGCCCCAAACCATGAGATCATGACCTGAGCCAAGTTGGATGCTTAACAGACTGAGCCACCCAGGCAATTCCTGATATGAACTTTTAAAATATCACTCTGGTAGTCTGAGGAGAATGAGCTGAGGGCATTAAGAGTAAATGTTGGGAGATGGTAGTAATCCAAAAGAATGGCTATATATCCTGGACTCAGGTGACAATGGTGGATGGAAAGATTTAGGATATATATTGGGGGCAGAGCAGAAACAAAACAACTTGGAACTAAATTGGATGTGAGGGAAAAAAATAAAAGGGAAGAAACCAAGATTGGCCAGTTTGGGTTTGAGCAATAAGGTTGAAGACGGTGCCATTTACTGAGATAGAGGTGTATAGGAGTAACAAAACTGATGGGAAAATTAGAAGTTCTGTCTTGAACCTCAAGCTAAGTTTGAAATGCATATTATCATTCAACTGGATATATTATGCAGGCGATTGGGTATAAAAGTCAAGGGCTTAAGTAAGGAGTCTAAGCTGAAGTTAACTTTAAGCTCTGTCAGTGAATAGTAGTTAAAGCATAGGACTGGATGAGATTATCCTGAGTGAGAGCACAGTTAGAGAAGATGGCCTAAGACTGGGGCTGAGAAAACTCTAGAATTTAGAGATTATGGGGTGCCTGGGTGGCTCAGTCGGTTAAGCGTCCGACTTCGGCTCAGGTCATGATCTCACGGTTCATGGGTTCGAGCCCCGCATTGGGCTCTGTGCTGACAGCTCAGAGCTTGGAGCCTGTCTTCGGATTCTGTGTCTCCCTCTCTCTCTGACCCTCCCCTGCTCACGCTGTCTTTCTCTCTCAGAAATAAACATTAAAAAAAAATTTAGAATTTAGAGATTATGAAGAGAAAGAAAAGACATCAAGGTGATCCAAGAGATGGCTAGAAAGAGAGTGAGATAACCATTTGCTGGATGACCCATTTAAGTCCCAGGAGCTCTATGTGCAGATCAATCCCAGATCTCTACCTCTAGTCCTCAGCAGAGTCCCCAGTCTGAACTTGCAATAGTCTTCTAGTCATCTGTGTACCCCAAAGTGAATTCATTGCCTTTCGCTCCAAACTTGTCACCTCTTGTGTCTCCTATCCTAGTGGTGGTAATATGATTTGCCCATGTACTTAAGAAACCTTGGATATTTAGTTCTTTCTTCCTTCATACAAACATCCCCTTAAATACCGAGCATGACTGGTTCATACTTTAATTTTACAGAAATTAGTTTTCTGATTGTTTTTGGAATCCATAAATTATCCACATCCTCACTTTTACTACCATGATTCTTGCTGTCATCATCTCAACAGTCCCTTAAATGGACTCCTTGCTTCTAGTCTTGCTCATCTTCTACGTGTTCTCTATACTAAAGCCAGTGCTCAATACCATCACTTCTCTGCTTATTTCCCACCTTTCAGTAGATCCTCTTGGCCTTCCATACCCATTGATATGACTCTAAAGCTGCCAGGATCTAGCCCTGGTCGCCTCTCTGGGATTTTCTCTCATGCCCATTTACCCCAGCCTTTTACTGATACATGTATAATTTTTAGTTCTTTTAACACACCATGTTCTCTCTTATCCCTGTGCCTTTATCCACATAGTCTCTCTCACTGTAACAAATCTTCCTCATGTCTCTCCTCTTTACTTTACCACTCTGGACAAATGAACTCTCACTTATTCTATTCAGGTCATAGTGTAGACAATACATCCTCTAGGAAATCTTGAATGACTTTCCAAGAGGGTGTTAGATGCTCTCCAGAATGTTCCAAGAACATTCTGTATTTTTCCTCCTCACAGCACTTACTACATTATGCTGTATCTACCTGTTTCCCACCTGCATTCTCCACCAGGCTTAAGCTTCTTGCAGAATAAGAGCTGTGTCTATTGCTTTCAGAGTCATAACTAAAATACTTAACTCAGTAACTGGCAGAAAGTAGATATTCAATACATGTTGAATGAATGAATGAGCGTGTATAATATTTTCTTTCCTGTTGATTTCTAGCAATCTTAAGATTTGCATTTAGCAATTAGACCTTTTAACACAGAAATTTATTTTAGTGACAAAGCATATCAAAAGCTGGAACACACACCATTTCTAGAAAGAGAGAGAGTAGTGCTAGGTATAGATATTACCTAGGAAAATTAAACCTAGTCATTGAATTAACAGTCGATGAAAAACAAGTTTAAAGTCATTTCCCACATGTTTATTTTAAAACTAGATCCCAACATACACCAAAACAAACCCTCAAAAAACTACGTGACTTCAATAAAAATGATTCACTTATTTTTTTAGCATATGGAGTAAAAGTGCAAGGACTTCAAAGGGGTGTAGAACCTAAGTTCTCTTAGTATCTCTTCTAGTTATCACTAACAGGGTTTGTCCTTTGGCTCAGTTATTTCTGAACTCCCTATGGGCAAATTCTATGCTTTATCTACCTTCCCTCCCCATCTTAAAACTTAGCACAGGTATGCAGCAGGAACTCAAAACCTGCCTGTTGACCGAATGGAAATAGAATACAGAGGATTATGCTCGATAGGCTCCACTGTAAATAAACAAACCTGAACCGTCAGTAAAATGTCTATAACTTGATAGTTTAAGCTAAGCACATGGGGAGGATGTTAGCATTTTGGTGGTGCCAGGTGATCAGAAATCTGTTTTCTGTTTCTATTTGAAATACTTATTTCATAGCTAGCTACAAGTTTAAGATTTCTGAATGTTCCTAAAAACATCTTTTATTAATATCTTCAGTGTAGAAGAGTAAAGTCACACATTTAATTTAATTAGGAAACAAAAAAATATGAGAGAAATCTGCTATCAGATTTCTGTTCCATTCTCACTGTGACAAACCAAGCTGGTATGTGTACTATTTTAGTTAAAAGAAAGCTGTTAGAGGTATATCGTGTCAGCCATGGATCTGAATCAATGGGTACAGAGCATTTAGACCTCTAACTTTGGAAGATAATTCAACTGACTATTTAATGTGAGGATCCAAAGTCAAAGGGTTGTGTCCAGGATTATCCAGAGCATCTCGGTTAGGGTAAGAACAGATAGTTCAAATTTTACGTTTCCTTCCAGATAAGACTGAACACTTGTTTGGATTCAGAAACCTGTTATTACACTTGACTCATCCTAGAAAAATTCAAGCTTCAAATACTGCTAATCAGATGCAAACTTAACTTGGAGGGTTTTTTGGGTTTTTTTTTTTTTGTACAAACTTAATCACATGGATTGAATAACTGATAGCTGGAATGAACACCCAAGGTGAATATATGAACAATATTCAAGCAGACGTTCATCCCAGTGCATTCAGTTTTGCTGTAAGAGGTCCCCACCCAAACATATACACCATGCATTACGCATCTCTGTATTCTTCTGCTGTGCAAGTTGTAACTTATTAAATACCAAACTTAATTAAACTGGTATGCATTTTAATTGTTTTCCAGCAGATGCCGAAATTTAATAGCTTTGTCCCTTGATTCCTGTTCCATTCTAAAACACTTATCACTATTTGAATTTGAGATTATGTTTCCTGACAGTTCAGTGTTTTGGTGGAAGGAGATTGGCTTTAATTGATACAAAGTTTCCTGCTGTTTCCTCTGTTATGGCAGGTGACTATGTCACACACACACACACACACACACCCCAAAACCAAACAAAACAAAAAACCTCAAACAAAACCCAAAAAACAGGAACACACCAAAGAAAAGATTTAATGCTAAATTAATCTCAAACTTGGAGGTTAACTGGAAACAATGTCTACTCACCATAGTGCCCTACACACTCCTTTTTTTTACTCTTTTTCATCCTATAAGCTAGCAAATAAAACTGAACATGTTTAGCAACTTTTCTATGATTGGAAGAGTCAAGAAATATAAAAGGGTTAAATAGTAAAATAAAGATGACCTAATTAGGTCTTCTAACTTGTTGCTCATAAAAATAAATCCAGGTCTCTCTGTGTCCTTAAACTTCACTTAGTGGCTAGAAAAATAATTAGATAATAAAAATAAAGGAGAACATCAGAGCTTCCCCATTTGGGAAACTGATTCTTCAGAGAACTTACCATGTAACACAGAGGAAGATGTTGAGGAGTTACATATCGAACAATCAATTTGCTCAATTTTTCAGAAATTTGTTCTACCGGCCCACCAAAATGAAAACCAAAACCAAAACAAAAAGCATATGAAAATATTCTGATACATCAGAAGAAGGCATTCTGCTAATGCCTACTTGCATGATGAAGGTATTTTTAGTGAAACACCTTTAGCAGAAAAAGTCGTGCTACCAGTGAAATAGCTGGGCTCTTTTCCCCTCTGCAACCACAGTACACAGTTGCCATCATGACCAATTGTTTCAGTTTCTTCTTATGTTCCCTTAGTGCTGACACTGAAACTGAAGCCATGGCCAAAAGAAACTGAACATGCTCTCCACTCATCTTTAAAACCCCCTCGCCCTTCCTCCTTCAGCATACCAAAGACACTACGCAATACAGGATCTTGTTTAAAATCTGTGGATTATTCTGGATGTACTTCAAATCATAACAAATCCAGCTTTCTGCACTCCAGTTTCAGTTCTTTACCCTCCTTTTATGTAGGAAAAAGAGTTTTCATGCTTAAAGTTTTCATGTTGGTGCTAAAGCAATCTCTTGTGGATAGGCTTATTATCCAAACTAGACTCATAAGATAATGAATTTTGGCATTAATTTTCTTATGCATGTTCAGCATTAATTCCTAAGCTCTGAGATCCTGTTAAGAATCCTATGAAAGCAACTTGTCCCCTCTTCCTAGCAAAATTTATGTAAAATTTCCAGGGGCTAACAGATTCCCATAAATTAATGTTTCGAATGCTTAGGAGTTAAAGTTTTTAGCTCTTCAGTTTCATTTGAAGAGTCTGACTTAAATTAGAAATGTAGGGGGGAAAAAAGTTTACTCCAAAACCTGTTTCATAAGATTTGGCATATTTTTGTCCTTGTGAGACTGGCTGATAATTTATTCTCTTTTTTTTGAAAGCCTGCTTTCTATTTTGAATTTCCTTGAAAGCAGCATACAATATTAAATCCATTTGAGGAGCTAATTTTCATCACGTTCATGAACAAAATTAAGCTGGAGGACCTGTGCAGAAGCGGTAACAGAAGAGCAGACATCCAAGCCCTCTTCCTAGTGAATGTTTGAAGTGATCAAAGCAAAATAAAAAACTGGAAAATATCCCGCATCAGCACTAAAATACCAGGGAACAGTGCCAGCTGAGAGGCAGGAAGTTTGAGGAATTTCTGGATAAACTGCAGATGAATCCATATTAAGAAACTTCATATTAAGAAAGTCCCTCTTCCTAAGCCAGCTGTGGAAAACAAAGAAGAGCTTAGCTGCCTGCCCCCATACCCCTTATGTGGAGGGCACGGGTTGAGGTTAGACAGGGCTGAGAGGAGAGAAGGAGATTTTGTAAGTGAAGCTCTCCACCCTGTTACCACAGCTGAGAGGAAACTGGAAACACAACAGAAACCAGTGATGTGCTCTCTCTGAGCTATAAGCTCTTGTGACACGCATACTGTGTAACAGTTTTCTCAACCAAATGTTCCCTCTTAATGCAAAGGTGAGGTAGGCTTTGCAGAAACAGGCACATTTTATTTAACCACAAAGCAGCCAAAGGTAGCTGTGCTAGGGAAAGGAAATACGCACAAACTCACCAAAAAGAACACCTGTGGGTGGCAGGATTCTTCCCTAACCTGGCTTCTCATTTAGAACGGCTCACCTGGACCAGAGTGCTCAATTTCCTAAACTGGTAGGGCTCACTGGGGGAAGTAGGGTCCAAAAGGAGAGAGCTATTCCCAACTGAATGGGCTAAAGCATTAAAGGAAGGAAGGAAAGAAGGAAGGAAGGAAGAAGGACAATCAGACAAAACCAAATTATGAACCTGAACTAGAGACCACGACGAGTGAAAGAGAAATACAAAGACAGACTGGTGGGCAGGGGGAGCTGAATTCTTGAGCAATATTTTCAAAAATAGAAAACAAAAAAACTACAGTGATTACTAAATGTCCCAGTGAAAGAATGTTTTGAACAGTCTAAGATACTATCACACTTTTGTGGTATTAGGTGAATCAGCTCTCCTTCAAGGATGTAGGAGTAGGGAGGGACAAATCCAGAACAGTACCTATGAAAAAAAACAGAACTTGAACAAAAAGAAAGAAAAAATGAACATATCACTCAATAGTAGCAGAAGAGCATGCTTTTGGAAATGAATTGCTTAGTGTTCTAGAAATAAACTATAGATCTCCTGTGTCTTGTCCTGCCAAGGGAAGTTTTCACAGGTACTCTTTGAGCCAACAGATGGATGATTAAATTAGAAAACAGACTGAAATGAAGAAGTTAAGAAAAATAGAGCACAGTAACATAATTCCACAGCAAAATCTAAAACACAATTAAAAGAAGGGAAAAAAAAAAATCCCACAGAGTTAATACTGCAAAAATCAGTCAAGTAGAGGATAAGGTGAATAGATTTTTGTTTCTTTTTCTAAATAACATTTTGCTCAAAGAAGAAATGAAAACTTTAAAAGAAAGAATTTCTAAAGGAAAAAAGGTGATGAATACAGCATATCTTGAAATGCATGAGCTGTAACCAAATTATAACCAAAGCCTTAAAATTTTTTATTGACAACACAAAATAGAATAAAATAAATGACATGTACATCCTAACCCAATAATTTAGGAGAACAAAACAAACTTAAGCACAAAAGGGAAAAGTAACAATAATAAGAGAATTATATAACAACAAAAATGTACATAGTTGGTTTAATGAATAAATCCAACAGTAGATTCTTTGAAAAGGAATACAGTGGACAGAAAAATCACTAAGGTAATTAAAAAAACCCACATAAAGGAGAGTAGACAGAAGCACTATAACAATAAAAAAATAATAAACACCATATCTTTAAACGAATTAGAAAACCTCGAGAGATTGAATGTTGTTAAACGGAAGTGTAGACTGCTAAAATAAGCTCAAAGGAGGTATAAAGCCTAAATAAATTGATACCTTTGGAATACAATTTTTAAACTTTACAAATTATTATCTGCCAATTAGACCAGAGCTCAAATGTTCTCACAAACACATTCTTTCAATTTTCCAAGAAATATGTAACTACTGTGCTGCTTAAATTTTAAAAAACACAGAAAAAGAAAGGATAACCAAAGATCCCTCCATAAGTACATTATTCTGAATAACTGAGAGCACTCTTTTCTATTCGCTGCATACCTGATATTACACAGTGTCTGTGTTTTTAGGCAATAGCTGCCCATTATTCATTTGAATATTTATTAAGTGCCTTGTATGTATGAAGGAGTCAAGATTCTTGTCCCTGAGGAAGAGAGATAGACACTTGAAACATCTATGGAGATACTGTGGTAAGTTTTCAAATAGAATGTTATACAACATGCTTTGGAGATATAGAAAAGAAAGCCTAAATTTGCCTCAAGGAGTTGGAGATGTCTTCATAGAGGTTGTATATTTCTTACTGTAATTAAAAAGCACTCAAATCATGCCCAAGATGTTTCCTTGACATCCTTAATCATGGCTCTGACTCTTTCTGGCATTGCCGACTGCTTGTCAGCATTACTGTTAAGTAAGAGTTCAGGTAGGTGTGTTTGCCAAAGCCAGACAATCCTTTCTGTGGGATAAAATGTGCAACTACGCCAATCAATGTAGACAAAGACCTTTCTCTGACACAAAGCACATATAATTCCCAACTATTTACAGTATTGGTCAGGATTTTAAAAACTTAGAAACAAGATTATTTTCCAATAAATCCATAGTTTAAAACCCTCTCCTATCACATCCTTTCCCAACTATCTTCTAAGCTAATTTGGTGCTTTGTGTACTCTGGTGAAATTATATAGGCCAAATATGAATTTGTGTCATTCGTGTAAGAAGTAATTCTTAGCATAGTCACATGGCATGTGACTTTTGTTTTCCTCCCTCATTTTATATAAAATGTTCCAAACTAAACAATTTGATATTGATAGGTAGCACTTTCCCAACTCTCTTCCTTGTTAAGTAAATCAGTGATAATTATTCATCTGACAACCATTTACTGATTACTTACCAAGTTCTAAGCACTGTGTTAGGGATCATAAGAATAAAAGGGAAGTTCAAGTACTTCAGCAACTTAAACTTCATTAGGTCATTTTCAGCTTATTTGGAAGACTATGCAATTCAAATGTTTTCACTGATATTTCTTAAAACATTAAAAAATATTTGGCCAGGTATCCAATTATATTTGATACGTTTATTTACTCTTGTTCTGCTTTGGTCCAGAAAACATTTGCATTTATTAAACTTTCATTTTGCCTGCTACAGTTCACAACCATTCCATTTCTTCACAATAAAATCTTTACGGTGTTAATATTGTGTCCACTTATTTTGTTGTTAATAATCTTATACAAAACTACGGAACGTGAAGGGTGGTACTTTCTCTTGAATAAATTATAAATAATGAAAAAGAAAAAAAAAAAGAAACACCCCCGCTTGATTATAAATAGTAAGTAGAAATATGGTTCAAAATGAGGGCTTAATATGTATGGCCTGATAGATTAAAGTTATGATGCTACTAAAAATACTATCACTTACAAGAAGATGAAAACATATTGCCTTTAAGGAAAACAGAATTTCAGAGAAGAAAAACAATTGCTAAGGTATCTGAGAAACCAGTAATTAGAAGTGTTTCCCTTAAGAATTTCTTTAATAACAATGTATCAGTGTATAAAAAAGATTAAAAAGAAAAACTGTGAATTATAGACTTTTTAAGATGGAGGTTGTATGCAGCAGTGGGAAAAAAGTTATTACATAAGCATTCAGAGTGTGAGAGGCAGACCCAGTGCAACCAGTAATTCACCTGCTCACCCTGAAGCAGTCAGCTTACCTCCCAAAACACTCAGGCTTCTTAAAGGCAAGGGCTAAAGAAAACAGAATTAATTTGATTTTCATATTACTTTCAACATCATCTATCTATTCAATAAGATTAATGTGGGTTATGTATTCACAGTTTTTGCAAATCTTCTGTAATAATAAAAGTTTAAAGAGATAAGTGTGTGTGTATGTGTGTGTGTACACTCATTCATTTATTACTCCAGGAACTAGTTCATTAGACATACATCTATGTTCAAAAATAGAACATGGACTGAAGTTGGGGGAGAGGTACTGTCTTACAAAATATGCAGCAGTTTCCATTGTCACACAAATCTGGAGGGCAGGAGATGGTGATGTACAGATTTTGGATGAAGGTGTCCTCTTAATAATACCATATTAAACTATGTTGACAGGATTTCAACTCTTATCCCCAATTTGGAGGTGACCTTCTATTGCTTTATACTTTGCTTCATATAATCCATGATTAGTCCTGAAACCCCTTCAGTAATATTAAGTTTTTAAAAAGCTCACAAATAAGTAATACTTCCACTTACTAAAGTGCCTGGTTTAAATGTTATCAACTGATAATTTTATTTGCAGAAAACTATTGAGCACAGCAATGGGAACAGAAATTTGCATAGCACCAATGCACACATTATTTATCATTTTTAAATTATTTGTTTGCCTCAAATCTGTTGTGTTATTTATTATGAACTCATGAAAATATACTTAAACTTCCAAAAAAAGTTTTAAGAAATACCTTCCATTAAACAATAGAGCAAATAATATATACTAGTATGAATCACTTCAATAGGAAAAGGCTTCTTCTCCATTATATACTTGGGGGGGAAAATGGGGCCTCTTTTGAAGAAGTGATTTTGTTTTAAATGGCAACGTATCCAAATTTTTAAAATATATTGAATGTAATGTTTCCAAATCAAACCTTTGATTTGTAAGTACTTAAATGATTCAGCTGAAAAACTGATGTTAAAGACAATTCTTCCCAATCTTCTAGGGGTAGGATTCATCAATAGGTATTTCAGTCAAGTGTCTCAAGACAATTACCTCATTAACATGAAAACACGATAGCACCCCAGTGAAGTCAACCTTCTTTCTCATTTTGATTAAAATTTGTATGACCTAGGTGTTAAAAAAAAAAAAAAGGTGTGTGTGTGTGTGTGTGTGTGTGTGTGTGTGTGTGTGTGTGTTTTCCTATCAGACAAAGAAGAAGCAGTGTTCTCAGAAAGTGAGGAAAATGAAGAACAGTTATAAATGAGAAGGGAGGGGGCACCTGGGTGGCTCAGTCGGTTGAGTGTATGACTTCAGCTCAGGTCTGATCTCACTGTGAGTACGAGCCCAGAGTTGGGCTCTGTGCTGACAGCTCAGAGCCTGGAGCCTGCTTCGGATTCTGTGTCTCCCCATATCTCTGACCCTCTACCCACTCACACACACACTCTCTCTCTCCCTCTCTCTCTCTTTCAAAAATGAATAAACATTTTAAAAAAATGAGAAGGACGTTAAAAGGTAATTAGATAGTGATTGAATGAGCATATAAAGAGTAGGGAGTTAGCAGATATTTTTATACATACATATCCCTTTTCCTATGTTGACAAAACAAAACTCTTGAAGGAATTTTCCCAAATAGAAACATGATGAACTGATGCTTAGGGCAACAACAGTGGAAGTTTAAAGCTTAGATACACCAGTTCTAATGTTCTCTCAAATCAAATTCACAGTTCTTCATATCCTTGCTAGTTGTGCTTATTACATCATTCTGATCCTCATATTCTACTGTGACTTAGACCAAACATTCTCAGGTTTCTATTTTCTATTATCAGGAATATTAGCTGCTATTCCCGATAAATTGGTTATATGAAAAACAAGTCTATCAATGGATCAAAGATGAAAAGTGCATTATCTGCATAGCCAATGGGACAGTATTTTCCCTCTCCCTAAGCAAAGGCAGAAGGAACCACAAATTCAGAACTGAGAAAATTGCTTCTACATGTTCAAGCCTACCTTCTTTTTATTTTTTAAGTTTATTTATTTTGAGAGAGAGAGAAAGTGTGTGTGATGTGTGGGTGTGGGTGTGTGAGAGAGAGAGAACAGGGGGAGGGGCAGAGGGCAGAGAGAGAGAGAAGAGAGAGAAAGAATCTGATGCAGGCTAGATCTCACCAACCTTGAGATCATGACCTGAGTTGCAATCGATGGTCTGGGGCTTACCCGAGACTGAGCTACCCAAGTACCCCCAAGTCTACCTACTAATACATCCTTAGGTTCATGATTCATAATTGTGTTCAACTCACTAAACAAAGTCCTTAAAATGACTCCAGTAAGGCCAGGCCAATTCAGTATTTGTCCTTTATTTAGGAAAGGAGGACAAAGTGGCGGAGGGCTAAGGGTAGAGTGGATGAATAAGAAGTACTCTAAATTGTAGGCAAGATTTTAATTAAAAACATAAGACTTGATCTCTCAATAATTATCCACTTAAGAAAATTATATGAACATTTAAGTCAGTAATATCAAAGACAACACAGAAGTCATCCTTACGAAATGTATAGAGGAAGTGAGAAAGGGAGAGAAGGGACCATGTGTTTATAAACAATAAATGGAATGGAAATAGATTTCATAAATTTGCCTACACTTGAAGGAGGAACTAAAAGTAACAAAACTGAATGTAATGAATTAAATGTTAAAATCTTCAACACTGATTTAGACCATCACAGTCACAAAGGAAGAGATATGGCTTTTCTGCTGCTTGTGTGATGAAAAGTATGCTGTAGCTTCAGTGTGATGGGGCAGCGTGATCTGCTGGGCAAGGCAACAAGCATACAGACTGGACTGACAGAGATGCAGCACCCAGAGAACTATAGGGGAGCCCTAGGATCATCTGATGGTACCTGAAATACCCAACACTAAAGTGTAATATTTAAGGGATCTCTGTGTGAAAAAAGGATCCAATATTCTCTACCAAATGTAGACTGCAGCTCAGCATGACACTGAACAAGTAAACTTTCTAAAAATGTACTAATTCAGTGAGTGGACCATTATTAGGAGAATGCAATCAGGTACTAGGTTAGTCCTTTCTAGTAAGGCAATAAAGAAGATTCCTGCAAGGGAGCACCTGAGTGGCTTAGGTCATGATCTCATGGTTAGCTCAGGTCATGATCTCATAGTTCATGAGTTCAAGCCCCATGTCAGGCTTGTGCTGACAGCTCAGAGCCAGGAGACGGCTTCAGATTCTGTGTCTCCCTCTTTCTCTGCCCCTCCCCTGCTCATGCTCTGTCACTGTCTCTCAAAAACAAACAAAATATTTTTTTTAAAAAAGAAGTTTCCTGCATGACAGGAAAGAAAATAACCATTTTCTTTGAGCTTTTAAATGCATAATTTTTCTCTCAGATGACATTAATAGCAATTTTGTAATTTTACAAAATTTGCCATTGCAAAGTACAAATTTAGTAAATATTTTGAGTTGCACAAATTTAGTAAATTGCCTTTTTTTATCTCCTGGCCACTTCTCTCCCCCTTTCTGCCTTAACTGGCCTTAATTAAGATGTAAAGTAGTTATTTTATGAGATATTCCAGTTGTATGACCCACATTAATGAAGAAAAGTATCTTCTACATCATTAATAAAAACTAAAGCTTTTAAAAAATATTTTGATATTAAGTTATCTTCCTTCCTATATGATCACAAACCCTTCACTCAACTAAAAGCTATTAAATACTTACTATGTACTAAGCATTCATTCAAATATATTTACTTTGCTACTCTAGGAAAACTTACTAATAGAATAACCATCATAGAAATCTCAGTTTTTTAAAATGTCTAAAAAGTGACTCACCTTGAGAAGATAGAACTTTTGAAAATGAAAATTTGGAAAACTAAAGTACAAATTATACAAAGAGAACTAGTACATTTTACCTTAAGAAAGTATGACACCGAATAAGAGAACCTTTTTGAGACCATCTGGTTTTATACTTTTATTAAATATGACAAAAGGCTACACATTTTTTTTTCATTCTAAGTGAAATACATTTAAGATTCTAAGTGTTTAATTCTGCGTTTTAATTGAGAAGTTTATTTACTCTCTTCTTAGAATTCTTATAATCTAGAAAAGCTATGGATTCTAAACATCACTTTACTCTTTGGTTAGGGAATCTGGAGCTCAGAAATCTTTCCAAAAATGCTCACTGGAGATCTAGCATACTGATGTAGCCCTGCAATCTTGCATACATTCCCAGCTATGTCCTAATAGCACAAAGCACTGTACAGCAAGGCCAAACATACGGACTCTCACAGAGCCTACATTGTAAAGTACACTGGCCACTTTTCTCCTCCTCCCTGAGACTTAAAACCAGAACAAAACAAAAAACTGGTAGATAAGAAAATCTATCATCAACTAAATTTTCTGGAATTTTCAAAACATTTCCTGAATTCATGTTCTACTGAACAAGGTCTTGAGTGTATATATTCATTAAACTTATCACTTATTTAACAGACATTAAATATCATCTACAACAGCTTTCAAATTTCTCCTCCTAGAGTGAAACATTTTTGTTCATCAGTTCTACTGGAATTAGAACACTCAATACACACCTAACTAAAGTCTCCCAAAATAGCCAAAAGCACAAATCCCATCAGTAATATATTTAATTTGGGTAGCATTCTGTAGGCAGGTGTATATTTCAGGTATAATATGTTACTTTCACCAGTGTTAGTTACAACTGAGTATGTCTGGGGTTCAAGCTCTGAAACAATGTTAACTTTGTATATGATATTGCTATGCTTAGACACTCCAAGTTCCAACTACATACCTTCCCCAGTTCCTAACCTCCCTGCCTCCTATCCCCAAATGGAACAAGTGCTGTATCTATTTTAATTAGGGACTAGAAGGGACAAAGAAAAAATAAAAGATATAAGAAGGTTCACAAAGTGAATTGTTTTGAAGAATGTCATAGAGTGACTACTATGTAACCAGACACTGAAAGATATTAGGAATAAGAAGATAAGGCACAGTCTCTGTCCTAGAGATTTCAGGTTGTAGAGAAACAGACACAAATGACTATTCTAAGTATGGTGTTTGAGGAACACAAGTGCCACAAATACGGGGCTTGGCTGAGGAGAAACCTGAGCTGGGTCTTTATGGGAAAAGGGGAGGAGAGGGAGAGCCAGTACAAATGCTAGAATCCATTAAAAAAAAAAAAAATACAATGTTGTGTTCAAGACCTGTAAAGAGTTAGGAATAATTACCTCACAGAATCTCAGGGACAGTATGGTGACCTGGAGGTTGAAGAGTAAGACCCAGATGGGGGTATCAAGCACACAGTATGATCTATTTTCTGTAGTCCAACTGTTTTCCAAACTGAATACTTTAGGTATCAAGGGTTCACAGAGCCGTTCAGGGCCACACTAGCTAAAGAGGGGGTAAGTAAGTGACCCTATGAGCCCCCACGCTACATCTATTTCTGCCTGGACCACATCAATTCCATTATAGTTGTAAAAACTTTGTTGGGGATGGGGAAGCTTACTACTGTTTTAGTAAAGTTTAACAGTGGGCATCCATCAAAGGGTATTAAGAAGGAGTGTACATGGTTAGATTTGCACTTGAGAATGAGCATACTGGGACACTTTAAATTGACCATCAGGAAAACAAAAAACAGGATAGAAGCAGAGGGAACAATTAGGAAATGATTAACTCATGGAAAAAAGTAAGGAAATTCTGAAAAGAGGTAGGAGTTGTGGATAAGCTGGATTTGGGGGTATGGGTGGAAAAGAAAAGCAGAAGTTCTTGTCCAATGAGTTCAAAATAAAATAGGAAGCAAGCTGGCTAGGAGGATTTAAGGAAGACTGTTATGTGTGCATGTGTGTGTGCACACATGTGACTATGGAGGAGGATTCAAGATCTTGAGAAGATGATCAAGGTTTTTTCCTTTCCTTGAAGTCCCTCCAGACTCCCAGCAAAATTCAAGGACTGTACCATACATGCCTTTTGAGAATTACAAAAATGCTACACACATATACAACATTAACTATATGATCACAGATTCTCCAAGAAACCCAGTAACTGTTCTCGCAATCTTCTCAACATTAAAAAAGCCAAGATAACACATTACAGTAGTCTGGCTCCTTGTCCCCACCCCTCCCCTGCCCATCAGTGGTTTCGCTTTCTGCAATTTTGGTTATTGGCGGTCATCCATGATCTAGAAGCAGATGATCCTCCTTTAGACATAGGTCAAAAAGGTCAGGAGTAGCCTAATGCTATGTCACAGTACCTACATCATTCACCTCACTTCACAACATCATGTAGGCATTTTATCTTCTCACATCACCACAAAAAGAAGAGGGGGCGTAGAGTACAATAAGGAGAGGGTACATTTATGTAACCTTTATTACAGTATATTGTTATAATTGTTCTATTTTTGTTCTTGTTGTTAACCTCTTATTGTGTCTACAAATTAAATTTTATCTTAGGTATGTTTGTGTAGGAAAAAACAATATATGTAAGATTTGGTACCATCTGCAGTTTCAGGCATCCACTGGGGGGTCTTGGAACATTTCCCACACAGATAAGGGAAGACTACATTATTTCACATTTTGAGAAAAAGTTTTGGTCAGATTAACATCTGGAAAGATGGGTAAACATTAATGTCTTTATTTGCATTGCAGCTTTCTTTCAGAATACAAAGTGTTTTCACCAAGACTTTCATTTCTGCTTAAAATATCCTATGAGATCAATGGAGACAACTGATACTTCACTGTTTGATGGGGAAACTGAAACAAGAATGGTGAAAATAACTTTCATAGTGTGTAGTCTATTTTAGCATGGCTTGCTCGCTCTGAACACATAGTACAGGTTACGTGGATAGGCATTAATGCAAATAAAAGATGCTAAAGAGTTATTTGTGAATTCAGGGATTGCAAAAGTTCTCAGCAGAATCCCATGAGAATGTCAAGAGTCTTCTATAATTCAGTCTCTTGGAACATAGAGAAAATGAAACCAATCTGGGCCTTAAAATATACATAAGATAAGGCTTTCACACAGTTCACTTATAACTTGTATCCTAATGTGGCACATGTAATGAAGAACGAAAAGAAACAAAGAATTGTAGCACTACTATAAATAGAAAAAGAAACATTTCCTTCTATAAATACACTTCTGCATACTTGCTAGATAATTACATTTTATTAAAAAGAAGGAAACACTTAGTAACAGATGGGTTGGAGAATAGTAGTTTGAAGACAACTTAGATGATGTCTAGGGTCTATTTTTGTTTTAAAGTCTTGTGACTCAATGGGTAAATCAATTGGGTTTGTTAGAATAAGGATGATGGATTTCAGTTCATAAGACTGGTCTGCAATGAAAGGACATTTGGAGTCTTAATTTTAAAGTCTAGGTGATTTAAATTTGAAATAAGTGATATTTCTTTTGAAAGATAAAAAAATGCAATATTAGAAATAACTGTTCTGTCTCCAACTATTGATGACATAGAAAGATGACTAATTTTTCAATCAGGATACATCAACCATGGCAATAATGAGAGAAGATGACTAAGAAGAGTGAAGCTTCTAAAGGAGTAAGGTCTGTTTTGTGAGAAAGGGGAAAATGTCTATATTAATTAGAAGAATGGCTACAAGCAAGTTCTAATGGGCAAATCCAAACCTTCTATCTAACTCCTTTCTCCACAAACAAGATGGCAAAATACAAATACTAACATTTCTTACAGATGGCATGGAGGTGTAGTAGGTCTCAATATGGCCACATGGGGCCAGTCCAGGTTTTGCCAATAGCAAATGGTCATTGTCATGACCATTAAGAAGTCATGTATCATGTCTGGGTAACTTTTAGTCTGCCATAATATTAGCCATTTGGACTAAGGTGGTGTTTAATGGCTTGCTTTTGGGCAACACTTTTATGATTCTGTTGTTCTATCTTGGTGTAAAAAGATAAAATCTGGATAGGCATATTTTCATACAAGTTTTTGCACCACGTTAATATTTACATGAACTCCAATGCACAGTGAAAACTGCTCTTAGCAACTCAATTCAGCCTGTTATCAAGCATTGCATGGACTTTATCCTTAGAAGTTTTAAGGGTACCTACACTGGATTATCTCATCTCACTTACCATGAACTCAAATGCACAATATGCCCTAACTTCCCTATTCCCTTTAATGCCAACACTTAATTGGTCCTTTAAAACCTGAAGAGAAAACTTTGACTCTTCTTCTGTATCTCCTAATGGCAATTAGTGATCAACTCCTCAGGATTGTCCCTATCAAATCGACCTTCCTTCTTCAGTCCTATCTCTAATATCATAATCCATGTTCTCAACCTCACTCCTGAATCACTTCAGCCACTTCTTCCATCTCCATACTCTCCTAAACTTGTCAAAATAATAATACTGAATGCATCTTTCTACTTGCCTGCTTCCATTGCTCCTTAGTATTTGTATGATTGTACGTAATAATCTTTAGCCTGGACTTCAGGCTTTACAAAATTTGGCCTCACCTGCTTTTCTAGCTTCTTTCCCACCACTTGCCATCTCTATACAAGATAGCCTCCCTTTGCCTCCATCCCCCTTGCCCTTTGCTAGCCCCCCTGCCCTCACAGCCAACATCCTTACTGCACTCCACCTCATGACGTTTCTCTTCTACTTCTCCACTAGGATGTCATTCCCCATTTGTTTTGTTGTTGCTATTGTTTTCAGGGCTGACAGTGTGAGGGCTATGGAACTGTGATGTGTAACAATAAATTTTATTAGAACTTTTTCTTTAGAGGTTTTCTTTCAGCATTATTGAGGTATAACTGACCAATAAAATGGTAACACATTTAAAGTGCACAAGGTTATGATTTGCTATTTGTATACATTGTGAAAGGATTCACCCTCCCCCATGAAATTAATAAACATATTCATCCCCTTAAGCATGTGAGAACACTTCTACTCCCTTAGCAAATTTCAGTTATACAATACAGTGTTGTCAACTATCAACAACATATTATACATTAGATTCTCAGACCTTCTTCCTCTTATAACTGAAAACTGTATTCTTTTGCCAACTATCCAAGTTCTCCCTATCCTTCAAGATCCAGGCGATCATCTGTCATCATTCTTTGTGAAGTCCTCCTTTAACTGTTTTAGTCTAGATGGACCTTGCTATTCCTTGAACTTTCAAAGTTCTTACCTGTATCACTTACATGGGTATAACACTTACAGATGATATGTGATGTAGCTGTATAAGATCCTCTTGTTCTGTTTGAATCACTGTGAAAACTTTATATTTCTCTAAGTCTTTGTGACATTCTCCTCTCCCTGTTCTTCCCCATATTACTTTATGGGCTCTTTGTATAATTATTTGTTTTTGGCTTTTACTAAAAAAAAGTCTTCTCATAAGGTCTTTCTTGACTACCCCACCTTTAATTACTACCTCACCATATCTCCAATTTTCTTTCCCTGCATTAAATTTTTCATGCTTAGCTCCTCTTTGTATTTAATGTGCTATACATTTTTATTTATTTATCTTGTTTATGTCTGTCTGCCACTCTAGATTCTAAGTTAAACAACGACAGGGACTTTACCTTTTGCTCAGTAATGCACCCCAGTTCCTAAAGAGTGCCTGGTACTAGACAGGTGCTCAAGAAATGCTTTTTGATTAAATTTTGATTATTTAAAACCAAAGCAACATTAATAACAATAAGTAAATGTTAATATAAAATTTAGAATTTACTTGTGCCAGGCCCTGCATATATCATCTATATATAT
The DNA here is from genome assembly GCF_003009895.1 of Hyaena hyaena. Classification (NCBI taxonomy): domain Eukaryota; kingdom Metazoa; phylum Chordata; class Mammalia; order Carnivora; family Hyaenidae; genus Hyaena; species Hyaena hyaena. The sequence continues at coordinate 1,209,726 of NW_024081167.1, forward strand.
ATACATATGTTCATAAACGTATATAATCCCGTTATTGTTATCTATGACCTATTTTCCTCCTTGTCAAATAAAACAAGGCTTAAAGTGAGGCTAAATAATTTCTCCAAGAACATAAACTAATAAGTATTACTAAAAATAAGTCCTAGGTTTATTTACCACTGAAAATATCTCCTCAGCTAAGCTTATCCCACTGTAAAAAGCTAAATGCAAAAAAATATTCTTTTTTGGATTTGAGGGAAGAACTCTTCTGGGAGTTAATTGTGAAATCTCACTCTCTCTCTTACAAAGAATACTTTAATATCTTCTTTTCTTGTTAGTAATTCTCTTACATTTTTACCTAAACTTTGCACTTCCTTCCTTACCTATCCTTCATCTCCGAGAAAAGCTCTCACTGTTATGATTTTACTAAAGAAGTAAAAATTCCATCCTCAAAATGCATCTCAGTTCTCATGTAAAGGTCAAGTACAGAATGAGTAGCCACAGTCCTCACAGTGAGAGGTAAAGCATCCATTTTGGGAGGAGGGGAAAAGCAAAGAATGCTTTATTCATAATTACCTAAGATTTTCCAGCATGAGAGGGGAAAGAGGAAGTCTATTTTCAGTGACAATGAATGCTCTAAAAATATTAGCATGCAAGGGGAAAATTTTCATTCTGAGAGTTAATAGTGCTGAGTTCTCTTTCCCTTACAGAGTGACTTACAATTCCCAGAGCAGAGAGGTAATCTAGGCAGATGTACTTGCCTTATGTCTTGAAAATGGCAACATCTAGGAATCATGGGAGTTTAACTAAGGACACACTGGAAAGGATTTCTCAGCACCAGGTCAGTCTCTAAGAAGTATCAAGTGGCAGAGTGGATACTTATATCCTCAGGCGTCTAGAGTGAGGGCAGAGATTACAGCTACACAGGCCTTGTAGAAGATTTGTTATGCTGAATGCATAAACAAGATTCAATGAAACTGAAGCTGAACTACCTGCTAAAAGAGTTACAGAAGGAGAAAAAAAAAGACTCATTCTTCTTTTTTTAACCTAACCTGCATTTTCTTTCCAACAACGCCGCTGAAATTTTAACTGACTTATGGTACAGGCAAAGATATACATAAAATTCATTCTGATGTCCATCTTAAATATTTTGGAGAAAATACCAGTTCCTCACTTTTGTTCATCTATATAAATGGTCTAATAAGCAACCCTTAGGTTGGGACACTCATTAGCCTGTGAGTGGCATTAAGAACAAATTGATCTTTACTAATATCAACTGTGGATGAGAAAAGTAGTTGGTATCTCCCTCTCTGTCAGTGCCTCTATTTTCAGAAAAATCATGTGAAAAATTACATAAGCTCTCCTGAAATCTGTCATTGTATACTTTGGTTCTCTGATACTTTGTTGGAGCTAAATCATCATGAAAACTGGCTGCCTAGGCTTAGTAGGTGCTCACTGTCCTGATGAGCATATAACCACAAATAATCTTTTTTTTTGGTACTCAACAAATTGAGACAAAGTGGCCATAAGTGAGGTACAAATGGAGACAAGAAATACTGTGACAACTGGTTATAGATATCATGTTTCTCCATGCTTATAGTTATAGTTGAATGGCTCCTTTTAAATTCAAAGATACTGAGAATCTGATGAAAATCTTTTTCTCCAGAAAATAATATATATACATATACATACATACATACAAGTCAGTATGAAATTTCAAGAAATTCATAGATCATAAAATCCAATCCATGTGTTCTAAGCATAGGTAATTAAGTATTTGAAGGAACACAGAGAAATTTAGAGAGTTGAAGGTCAGAAGGTCAGAGACTATTAAATTAAGAATAAATATATACTTCTTAGAAACCAAGCACCCACTGTCCCCAGTGTCTTACCAGCAGCTCTGTCCCTTACTGCTCCTCCTGGATCATGGCCTGTTGGCTGCTGCTAAGCCCATCTCCTGCCTCCAAGGGTGGTAACTCAACAGGAGCAAGGGCAAGTAGGACAATCTTGAGAGGGTCTGCTGATGATGTTGGCCAGCCTGGAGAATACACAGAATTTGAATATTTCTAAGTTAGCAAAAAAAAACCAAAACCAAAAACAAAACAACAACAACAACAAAAAAAACCAAGATGTATATCTAGTCTGAAAGCTATCACGTAAAGTTTAAAAAGTTGTAAGCGTCCATTATTGGACATTTCCACTAATACCACTGGCTGTTAAAAAATTCAGAGTTAGAGATTATTTCTCAAGGCAGTGAAAACTCCCAAATGCACCATAATATAATACTAATTATTTGTAGAGGACTTTGCAACGCCCAAAGGATCTCTGCCTAATCAGCAATTCTCATATCTTGACCATGATAATCAATTAGTCGTGGGAACCACTGGCTTCCTTACTTCGTCTGTTGAATCCAATGGTTCTCAGCTTTGGTTGTAATAGTATCACCTGCACAAGAAGCTGAGGCCTTATGCTCAGACATTCTGATGTGTTGGGCTAAAATGAAGCCTTGTTTCTCAAGTAATTCTAAGGGGGCACCAGGAGTGAGAATCATTAACTTAAGGCCTTATATTTGTTAAGATGCAACACTAACCTGACTTATAAATAGCAAATGTTTATATAGAATATATTATATCAAGGCAATGTGCTAATTGCTATGGAAAAAGTAAAAGCATTACAACATTATAACATGGTCTCCATGCTCAGGGACTTTAATTTAGCTCAAAAGATTGAATACAAACTTTAATATGATCACCTAACAAGACACATATTTAAAAACTACAACCAAAGTGAGGCTTCAGTAGTCAAAGATGTTGTGAAAATCTTGGATGCTACGAAAGTAGAGAGGACCATGAATTTAAATAAGGGAGAAAGTTTAATACACGAAGAAAGTCATCTGAGGTCTAAGGGCAGGGTGAAAGTCAAAGAAAAGCAGGAACAGGGCAGGCAAAGGCACAGCTTCCAAGAGTATGTGCAGCAAATTGAGGGAGGCTAAAAAGCCCATTCCTACTGATGGCTTTCCATTAAGGAGCATTAGAAGAATCTGAAGGGGCAGATTTGAGCCAGAATGTAAAGACTAGTGATAAATGGCTAAAGAAGTCTGGCCCTTTTCTGGAATATCTGGGAATAGTATCTGGAATGGTATTGAGAGCTGTTGAAGGCTCATGTCCCAAGGGGTCCTAGTAAATTTACGGGGTTCTTAGTGAATGCCAGACACTGGGCTTGATGTACTACAGATGTTACCTCATTTAACACAAACATCTGGTGAAATAGTTATTATTATCCCTATTTTACAGGGTAAGAAGTGCGATCACTTGATTTTCTCACAATTCCATAGCTAGAAATAGTAAGTCAAGACCAGACATGGTTTCTTTAGAAACAAGGCATCATAAAAGTCATGTATTAACAGAGTTTTAAAAAATTGAGATATAATTCACATGCTATAAAATTAATTTTTCTAAAGTATGTAATTCTGTGAGTTTCAGTCCAAAAGTTGCCATTACTGTCACTATCAAATTCCAGACCAATTTAATCACTCCCCAAATAAATCCACTACCCATTAGGAATCAGTCCTCCTTCATCTGTCCTCCAGCTAATTACCCTTCTGTTTCTCTGCATTTGCTTCTTCTGGATATTTCAAATAAATAAAATCATGCAAAATTTGGGTTGTTTTATGTCTGGTTTCTTTCTTTTAGCATGTTTTCAAGTTGATCTATGCTTTAGTGTGAATCAGTACTTCATTCCTGTTTATGGCTGAGTAATATTCCACTGTATAGAGATACCATACTTTATTCATGATGGATAGTTGGGTTACTTCTACTTTTTAGCTATTATAAATAATGCTGCTATGAACACTCATTTACAAGTCTTTTTAGGTTGTGGTAAAAGATATACACAACACATAATTTAGCATTTTAACCGTATTTTAGGCATATAGTTCTGTGGCATTAAGCAGTCTTACTGTCATGCAACCATCACTACCATCAGTAGCTAGAAAACTCAGACACTCTCCCCATTAATCAGGAACTCCCCAGGGTGCCTAGGGGGCTCATTCAGTTAAGCATCTGATTCTTGGTTTCAGCTCAGGTTTTCATAGGTTTCAGCTCATGATTTCATAGGTTATGAATTCAAGCCCCACATCAGGCTCTAGCCTGCTTGGGATTCTTTCTTTCTTCTTTCTCTGCCCTTCCCATACTCATATGTGTGCTCTCTCTGTCTCTGTCTCTCTCCCTCTCACTTTCTCTCTCTCTCTCTCTCTCTTTCAGTAAACTTCAAAAAAAATCAAGAACTCCCCATTCTCCCCTCTCCCAAGCCCCTGGCAAACACAGTTCTACTTTCTGTCTCTATGAATTTGACTATTCCAGGTAACTCATATAAGCAGAAGCATATAATATTTGTCCTTTTGTGACTGGCTATTTCATTTAGCATAATGTCTTCAAGATGTGTCCATGTTGTAGCATGTGTCCAAATTTCCTCCCTTTTAAAGTCTGAATAGTTTCCATTATATGTATATACCACATTTTATCTACTCATCTGTAGATGGATGCTTGTGTTGTTTCCATCTTTAGGCTATTGTGAATAATGTTTCTTTGAACATGGGTATTTACTATTTGTAAGTTTTTGTGTGGACACATATTTTTGATTCTCTTAGAAGTGAAATTCCTATGAATGTAATGGCTGAGTCATATGATAATTACATTTTTAACCTTTTGAGGAATTGCCAAACTGTTCTACAAAGTGGCTATGCCATTTTACATTTCCATCAACAATGTATGAGGGTTCTAATTTTTCCCTATTGTCACCAACACTTGTTATTTTCTTTTTTAAAGAAAGACATCCTAGTAAGTATGAAATAGTAGAAGATTTAGCTTCTAAATGATTACGTACAAGATACCGGCTTATTGCACTAGTTCAGATATTCTGAACAAGAGGTGAGTCTGAACAAGAGGGTGGCAGAGGAAATAAAATGATCAAGGCAGGGAAATATTACTGATTGGGAAAGGAGTGGATATTAGTAGCATTCTAGAAATAGGGAGAAAAAGAAAGGCTCAGTTGTAGGAGTAAAGCTTTGAGTTTGGTTGCAAAGAAAAATGATAGTACTCACCAGAGATAATTCTAAAAAGGAATCTGACATGACAAAATAAATTCTTGATGTGATATATTGGAGAATCTATATATTCTAAATAAATAATTATCAGACAAGAGGTCAGGGTTGGAGACAATAAAGTATCTTGTGTAGTTAGAAAGGATCAAAGAAGCATTGGAGAGATTATAAGAGGGACATTGTATAAGATTAGATTCCTTAAGGCTGGGTTTACTTATGGGGCAAACATTAAGGAATACAGAACAAAGAACCATATATTTGTCCTCTTGTTTTCTGTTTAAAATACTAATACAAAACTTAAATAGTAAAATAATGTATTCTTTATACTCGGAGCTTTATCAGAACTTTAGCTGTAAGTCCCTTGAAGTGGTGTCATATTTTTATCTATCCTTTGAGGCACTCAGGACACCAGTGCCCTTGGTTCAGAATGGTGTGAGCAGGCTTAGTGGTACCACTAAGGGTTGGCACAAGATCAAGAGTCCTAGAGAAATAAGTGTCACTATAAGCAGTTATCTGGTTGGCCGGAAATCAGCTGGCAAACTATCATGGAGAACATGAAGTTCCACTTTCTATGTCCCAAACAACCCCCTTAAAAAAACAACCATCCCAACAATTAGAACATATACCCACAAGAAACCACAAGTCTCTTGTCACAACACAGTTCCTCAACAGTTCATGATCCTGGTGCTGTTCAGTTTGGGAAAATCTCCAATACAGTAACATTCAGAAATCAAAAGAGTGATGACTCATGTGCTGGGTACCTATTCTGAAGGAAAAGTTTAATACTACTTAGGATGTTATGGCAAATATTCTCAAAGAAAATGCAGAACATAGTCAGCTTACACACAGAGTTTTCCCTATGACCTGATATACTGAAACTATACAAAAAAATCACCTAGAAGACAAAAGAGAATAAACACAAAGGCAACTGCTGAAGACAAAGGTTAAAGTAAGAGCCCTAAGAGAAAAAATAACCTAAGAGGGAAAGCCTATGAGTAGGTTTAAATGTTCTCATTCCCACACACAATTCCACATCTTTATTTTAATGAAATAAACCTCAAGGTCAAAGTTGTAATCTTTCTGAGGAAAATGTGGTTCCAAGACAGATTTTTGTTTCTAAATTAAAGTCTATTCTGGTATATTCTATCTTCATAAACCAGTCACTGTGTTTTAAAAAGATAGTATCTACTGTCTTCAGTATTTTCTAGAATGTAGGTTTTTTTAAAAAAGACAATAAAAATTGCTAAGATTTATTGAATGCATTCTTAGTCATTTAATGTTCAAAATATTATTGGCTGTGTCCCTTAGCACACATTTTGTAGGTGGCAGGCTTCCAGAGCCTGTGCTCATAGCTACCATGCTTCATAAGCTCTGACCAGCTTAGAAGAGATTCAATAAAGGAAACATTTCATTTTGGTGAAGGGGAGATTATTCTGTATTTCAAACCCTAGAAGCATATAACTTTCTCTCAAAATCAAAGTAAAACTTTTCTCTGTGAACCAATTACCTATGTAATTGGTATATACCTATGTATATGCCAATATAAGCGAAACATTATGTATAGGAATCTTTCTTTGGAGCCTTAAATTTTCTCCTTTCAATCACTGACCAAAAGTCATTAATACTTTGATCACAAACTATGTTTATCCTGCTGGATCTAGGCCTTCCTTTCCCCTTGGTGCTACCTGCCCATCCTCACTGCACGTCCCTTCAAAGCTTCCAGCAATAGGTGTTTCCTTCCGTTGTGATGCCACCTCAGCTGCTCCCCTGCTCAAATATGATCCTCCTCCAGGTCTAAATGGGGTCACACTGGAGTTCACTGAACAGCAGGTTACTGACCTCAGCAGGATATGCCCATAAAATGGTTTTCCTCCTCTACACCCCTCCCACTCCCTCCCATACCCTTTCTCTGCAAGTACATGATCCCAACTGTATGGTGCCTGAAGGGAAGTGCTATTTCAGAATGTCAGCTGCTTGGCAGCAATGACTACTCTATTAATGTTTTTAAAAAAATCACTGCAGCAGTTAAAACTCTAAGAAGAAAACTAAAGGAGGTCTTCATGCACATTTACTCCCTGCACTTCCTAACAAAGACAAAGTGGTGACTCCAAGGAAAAATTCAGTAAGCATTTAAAGAACAAATTCCACTACACTAAAAACAACTATACATCAAATAAGGTTGTTTCCAAGCAACAATCTTTAAAGATCTATTAGGCAGCAGTTGTAAATTGTTTGGCACAGTATTTCCATTGCACAAAGAAAATTTTTAAGAGCCTATCACAGTGGGGCATTGGGGTGGCTCAGTTGGTTACATATCCACTCTTGGTTTTGGCTTAGGTGGTGATCTCATGGTTTGTAAGATTGAGCCCCACATTGGGCACTGCGTTGACAGTGCAGAGCCTGTTTGGGATTCCATCTCCCTCTCTCTCTGTCCCTCTCCTATGCATGTGTGCTCTCATAAAAAAAAAAATAAGTTAATTAATTAATTAATTAATCTTTTATAAAAAAGAACCAATCACAGAAATGCAGAGGGACAGACCTCTACATTTGGCATTCCATGTACATTATCAGATCAATTTATATACCTTCTGGAAACAAACAAATAGGTATGATGGAATAGATATTTTTAAAACCAAAATGGAGACACCAAATTAGAAGAAAACATTGAATAAAAATCAAACAGAAAATAACCCATATATAAATTCTTGCATCTGAAATGAAAACAGTTCTATGACATTCTGACACTTGCTAATATTTGACTTCTTTGGTCTGAGACTGCACTATTATAAACTAACAGAGGTGTACCCAATATCTTAACTCTGAAAAGCCAATAGAGAATGTGGTTTACAATTTCTTGTAACAACAGAATTGCCATTCCTAACATCCAGACAGTTTGGGGATCCTGTCTAGAAATTTCAGGTAGGGAAGGAGAGGAAAGAGGTAAAGAAAAGCATGTGTACTTATTTAATGGCTCATCTATCATTTCTTTTTTTCTTCGCACACAGAGTTTTGAGAGTTGGCAACTGTATTTATATGATTGACTTGCAGGAGCAATAACTGCTGAGAGCTAGGTTTTGAGCTGAATCTCAAAAGAAACTTCTCTCCCATAACCCTTACAAACCCATAAACAAACTAAAAAGTAGGAAGATGGCAGATATAACCAAAGTATAAATCCATCTCAGGTTCTAATTTTGACATTAATCCTTCATAACTTCATGATCTTGACCCAGTGACTTGAGGAAAATGAGAACTGGATAAGTCTATAGAATGCTGAATTATAATATATCTGTTCCAAATCAGGTTTATGTTTTATGATTCTATGACTTAGATATTATCTAATTTGATATGGATGGAACAAATACATATATTTTTAAAAAGGAGTTATTGCAAAAATGAACAAGGTGTAAAATATTAGCAAAAATTACATGAATAGAATTATCCAATTTAAATACTTATATGACATTAAAACCTTATAATAAATAATTCTTAACTTATGTAACTGTAAGCAATAGTCACAATACTCGTTATTGATTCCAAGGAAATTTTTCTATTCCTTTAGATATGGCAATTCACGTTATAAAGTGATGTAATGAATTTTTCAGAGTAATGAAGCTACTACTATGGTTCATTTAGAGTCAATTGCTAATTACAACCATTTATAACAGCCATAGATTGAGGATCAATAACTTGGTAGACTGTAAGTACTTTTTAAAAATTTGTTTCAAATCTGCAGCATTAACTTAGATATTTTTTAAATGAGTTAATTTCCCTTATTCTTTAGTAAAATTATTAGGCATATACTAGCTCCACCTTCCCATTTATTTTAGGACAGATGGAAAGTAAAGAAATAAAATTTTAAATCATTAATTATGATATAAATTATTCAACAGCCCAAAGAATATCTTCATGTAAAAGTGCCAGAAGTCATATGGGCTATGTTAGCTAAATTTTAAAGCCATTACATTAATAACATCAATACAAACATCAATGGATCAATGAGGAAAATTCAAATGGTTGATGATATGACAAACTGTATAAAATGAAATTTTATGCTATATATAAAACTGCCAACACTTGATTTATTACTATTTGTAAAAAGCAATATTTCTTCAGCTATAATACTGTCTACATTTTGCATTCTAAAAATTTAAGCAAAGAAATTTTATCAAGTCTCATTTCTAAGGCAATGAAAGGAGAATGGAAACTCCACAAATTCCTCAACAATTCTAATTTTATTTTGTTCCTTAAAATGGAATGCTACACTGAAAAGATTTCAGAACATATAGGAAAACTCTGAAGCTAAGCTTACTAGGACTGTTAAAAACAAATGATGCATTTTGCAAAACTGAAGTGTCATTAAGATGATATACAATACTTTTATCACAAGACCTTCTTAAAAAGTTTATTAACCATCAAGTTAAGACAAATAAATGATGATTCTCTTGCCATTGACATGAGTGGTAACAAAAATATTTACAGCTGGCATGTCAAAACGTGGGTCATAGTGCTGGAAGAGGGTTCTAGAGTTCACTTACAGGCCATACATTATTATTTTAGTTACATGATTGTGGGGAGGTACAGGGAGTCATGCAAAGATAGTCACAGTATCCTAGGGAAGAATTCTCTGGCAACCCTGGAAATATTTCAGTAACGATCAGCACAGCCATATTCATGTACACCTGCTGCATATCAGTTCTGGCTGTTTGTATAATTCTTAAATACAGATTTTAAAAAGCATTAAGCAGTTCTTTAAGCGTTTGCAAATCTACTACTTGTTGTTGAATAAAATGTTAACTATTAATTTTGGCAGTTAGCAAGCAACATCATGGGGGAAGGAAATGAGAAATTAAAGATGAAAGTGGTTTTTCTTTTTAATTTTCAAATGAAACAAAAATTATAAAAATATCATATGACATTATTAAAATTATCAAAAATGAAAACATGAGGTTAAACCTTCAAGTAATGACCAGGATGACAGAATTTAAATATATTTCTCTCTAAATAAAGATCTTTAGAATAAAGCGTAATCACACTTAGGACTAGAGAGCCATAGAAATGAATGAGAAACTCAAACAGATACTTAAATAACAAATTTTTGACATAATAGATTTTCACCAAATTATGTTCATATGGTCATATTAAATGGGATTTTCATATATTAATTTCTGGAGATAATGTTCAACTATTGCTACTTGGTATAGTTGATCTCTTAGGAATAAACAAAATCATAATAAAGAAGAAATAGCATAATTAAAAAACATTTGATACAATGTTACAGAGATGTAGGGGATAGTCTATACAGAATTGCATATTTAGAAAGTGTTTTAAATCATTTTTTATTTGCTAGATCTTCTAGGTGGAATACATACATCTAAATAGCATGAATTTGTTGTTTATTGTCCTCTTGTTGAAAGGGATTAAAGTCACCTAGCAACCTCTGTGTTGTAGAAACCAAAATAGAATAGTTGGTTGTCTATTACCAATTCATCTAAAATGGAAGAGTGCAAACAAGTAGAAAAGCACTGTTTGTGCTATGTTATGGTGTTCTCATGCATATTTTTCACCACATGACAAGGTAAAAATCATCAAGAAATTCTCAGGAAAAAAGCCTCCTATAAAAGCATATGAAGTGTTACTAAATTGAGAGCTTTCAAATCTCGACCAGACAGACATGTATCACACAACTCCAAAAAATAACAAAAGACTTAACCAGCGTATAAGATCATAGTTCCGAGAAGGCGACTAATAAATAATGCAAACTTTGTTAAAGGCTTTAAAATATTCTAGGTAGAAATGGAAATGGGCGTAATAATAATTTATAGAGGCAGAGACTTTATTTTTGAATTTTTATAGAGGCAAACAAAGAATGAAAATTAAAGTAGGATAGGAGGTAGTTAGGGAAAGCAACTTTAACATGGAGTAAAAATATGAGGATTTGAATTATAAAGAATGATCAGAGGATAATGTCAATTAGAATGTGAAATGCCATTTGTGATAATGGAATGATAGTAAATGATAGAGCAGATTTATATTTCAGAAAGGTTTTTGAGTGTCATTCCAGGGTGCAGGAAATAAGCTCTGCAATAAACATAACTTAGCTCCTAGTAAAACAAAGAAACTATATATTTCAAAAGAACACAATAATTATAGAAGACATATTTTATATATGTGAACGTATAAGAGCAGAAAAGAGGAGGTATGTGAGAATTTGTATTTTCCTCTATGCATTAATGACTGAGGTTTTGGAATGTGGGGCAACATTTCTAGATAGTGAAAGGAAAGTCACCATTTTCAAGCTATCACCAAAGTGGGGTTGGGGGAAAAAGAAGCCACTGACTTTGCCTTCAGAGAAGAAATGTCTGGAAAAAGTCTGTGCCAAGTTGACACAGGCTCAAAGACCATGGAAATCAATATGGAATGTCTTGATTCTTCATTGGTTCTAAGTAGATGAGAAGGTAAATGAAAATTGGAACATCTAACTCCTTATACTTGGAGATATGAAAGTGTCATTTCCAAGAAGGGTCAATTGTCAGCTGACCAGAAAGGCACACCTACTCTAACCTCCAAGAATGAACCAGTAAAGAAGAGAAGGAAAACAAATGAACAGCCATTAGTATATGCCTGTTATTTCAGCTCTGTTGGCCATTTAAAACCAGATACACTGCATGCTAAAAACCTTTCCTTTTGAGAAAGATGAGTAATACTGAAGAACTTAATAGTGGGATAAACTTAATCAGGTATCACTAGGAATGCAGCTGCTTTACAGAACCTTACTGCAGACAGTGTTATAGTGGGATGTCAATCTTCCCTCCGGCAAGTGCCAGTGAAATGACTTAACACTCCAGGTTTACACCAGGTCAGTGCACACAGGTCATGTCCAGAGCCATGAATGAAGTCATGCTTTATCAGAAAGCAGGTCAGAGGTGACATAAATCATGTAAGTGTAACAGCTGACTAAAAATAAGTTTCTATGATAAGCAGTCATTTCCTAAATGAAGAAGATATATTCCCTTCATTTTTTGAGGAGTGACGGGAGGGGGATCCTTACATAAAACCAAACAAGTCTTCTTTATCTTTAACACTCCGAGAAAAGGCAAGAGTCTGTAGGTACATGAATTTGGCTGGTAGTCTTTGATGTACCATGGGCACTGAATGAAGCCACTTGAATTATGCCTACCAACTGCCTCTGGGCATCCCCTACCTCCTCTTCCACTTGCCTTCTTATGAAGGACTAGTGCTACTTGTTTATTGTAAATAGGGTTGTAGGTCAGTTAAGAAGGAGATTAAGTCATTTTTTCTTAACTTCCAGTTGGAAAACTGAGTGACTTGAAATGAAACATTACAGCTATCCATAATAAAAAGAACACATACTTGTATTGCCTAATTTATTTTCTTTTTATCAATTTAGAGGGTTTTTTCAGGGTGCTTTGTATGTTTTAATTTATAACCTTTATTTTTTTTAGGGAAAATTCAGGTTCACTCTAAAATTTAGCAGAAAGTACATGGTTGTCATACTTCTGTCCACACATATGCACAATCTCCCTAACAACATCCCCCATCAGAGTTGCACATTTATTATAACTGATGAACCTATATTGATAGATCATTATCATCCAAAATCTATAGTTTACATTAGGGCTCACTCTTGGTGTTTGTACGTTCTGTGAGTTTTGACAGATGAATAATTACATATATCTACCGCTGTAGATTACAGAGTAGTTTCATTATACTAAAAATCCTCTATACTGTGCTTATTCATCCCTTCTTAACCCCCTAATCTGTGAAAAACACTGATTTTTTTGCTTTCTCTATAATTTTGCCTTTTCCAGGATGTCCTACAACTGGTATCAAACAGAACAGCTTATTTAATAATATGCATTTGAGTTTCTTCCATATTTCTTTATGGTTTGACAACATTTTTGTTTTGTTTTGTTTTGTTTGTGTTTTATTTTAGTGCTGAATAATATTCTATTGTCTGACTACCAAATATTATTTATTCATTCACTCACTGAAACATAGTTTTGGCAATTATGAAAAAAGCTGCTACCTACACCATGTGCAGGTTTTTGGGTAGACATAACTTTTTAACTCCTTTGGGTAAATATCAAGGAGTGCAATTGCTGGATTGTATGATAAAAATAAGTTCAATTTTGTGAGAAACTTTCTTCCACAGTGGCTGTACCATTTTGCATCCCCACCAGCAAGAAAGGCTTTTTGTCATTCCACATCCTTACCAACATTTGGTGTCAGGTATGTAATAGAATATCATTGTTGTTTTAATTTGCACTTCCCTAATGGCTTTTGATGTTGAATATCTTTCATATGCTTACTTGCATCTATATATCTCCTTTGGTGAGGTATCTATTCAGGTCTTTGCCCATTTTAAAAATTATGTTGCTCATTTTTTTAAAATTGTTGAGAATTTGAGATATACTTTGTATATTTTGGATATCAATCCTTTATGAGATGAGTGTTTTGTAAATAATTTCTCCCAGTCTGTGACTTGTATTCTCACTCCCTTGACATTGACTTTAGCAGGGCAGAATTTTTTTAATTTTAAAGAAGTTCAGCTTAAAAATTATTTATTTCATGAATCATGTCTTTGGTGTTGTATCTAAAAAGTCATTACCATATCTAAGCTCATCCAAGTTTCCTCCTATGTCATCTCTAGGAGTTTTATAGTTTTGCATTTTACATTTATGTCTATGATCCATTTTAATTTTTGCAAAAAGTATAAGGTTTGTGTCTAGATCCACGTTGCTGCATGTGGACGTCCAGTTGTTTTTACACCATTTGCGGAAAAGATTATCTTTATTGTACAGCGTTTAGCCTTTGTAAAAGATCAGTTGGCTATATTTATGTGGATCTATTTCTGGGCTCCCTGTTCTCTTCTACTGATCTATTTTTTTATCCTTTCACCAATACCACACTGTATTGATTATTGCAGCTTTATAGTAAGCCTTGAAGTTGAGTTGTGTTGGTCCTCCAACTTTATTCTTCTCCTTCAACAGTGTTTGAATATTGAATTTTCTGCCTCTCCATATAAGCTTTATAATCCATCTGTTGATATTCACAAATATTGGGATTTTGATTGAAATTGTATTCAAATACAATTAGATAAAGTTAGGAAGAAGTGAAAGCTTGAGAATATTGAGTCCTACCCACAAACATGGACTATCTCTCCATTTATTTCTTTTTTAGATATCTTTCATCAGAATGCTGTAGTTTTCCTCATACAGATGTTGTACCTATTTTGTTAAATTTGTACCTAAGTACCTCATTTGGGGGAATTCTAATGTAAATGATTATGTGATTTCAATTTCAAGTTCCACTTGCTCATTGTTGATAAGTAGGAAAAGTGATGAACATTTGTACATTAACCTTGTACTCTGTGACCTTGCTGTAATTGCTCTAACTGCGTCATAATGTATGATTCTTTTTATCTATTGTGGGATTTGTTAATACTTTGTTAAGGATTTTTGCATCTGTGTTCATGAGAGATACTGTTCCGTAGTTTTCTTTTCTTGTAATGTCTTTGTCTAGTTTTGTATTAGGGTAATGTTGGTCTCAGAATGAGGAAGTATTTCCTCTGTTTCAGTTCTGTGAAAGAGATTATAGAGAATTGGTATAATTTCTTCCTTAAGTATTTGACAGAATTCAACAGTGAACCCATATGGGCCTGATGCTTTGTTTTTTGGAAGGCTATTAATTATGGATTCAATTTCCTTAATAGATATAGTCCTATTTAGATTTTCTACTTCTTCTTTTGTGAGTTTTGGCAGATTGTGTCTTTAAGAAATTGGTCCTATTAATCTAATTTACCAAATTTGTGCAAATAGAGTTGTTTTTTATTATCCTTTTAATGTCCATGTAATCTGTAGTGCTGTCCCCTCTTTTATTTCTAATATTAGTAAATTGTGTCTTTTTATCTTAGCTAACTTGGTAGAGGCTCATCTATTTTATTGATCTTTTCAAAGAACTACCTTTAGTTTTGTTGGTTGTCTCTACTGCTTGTTTTCATTTTCACTGATTTCTGCTTTAATTTTTAATTTTTTCTATTTTGGATTTAATTTGTTCTTTTTCTAGTTTCCTAAAATAGAAGCTTAGATTACTGATTTTAGATCTTTTCTAATATATACATTCAATGCTATAAATTTCCCTATAAGCCCTATTTTCACTGCATCAAATTTTGATAAGTTTATTTTCATTTTCATTTAATTCAAAAATTTTTCAGATTTATAATAACTTTTATTGCACCTTTTTTTTTTTTTTAACACTGTGGTCTGAGGTCCTCAGACAGTGAAATTGTCTGGCAGTAAGAAATCACAAAAAATGAAGTAAGCAGACAGTTAAAACATAAGTAGCACTGGAACTGCATGAAAATCAGTGTCAACTAGAGTAGTTCAAAATATTTTTATAGATCTTGTTATTCCTTCCTTGACCCATGTGCTATTTATAAATATGCTGTTAAATCTCCAAGTATTTGGGATTTTCCAATGATGTTCCTATTATTGATTTCTGGTTTAATTCCCTTGTGGTGTGTGAGCAGGCTTTGTGTAATTTCTATTCTTTTAACCTTGTTAAGGTAAGTTTTATGGCCCAAAGTGTGGTCTGTGTTGGTTAAATGTTCCATAAGAGCTTGAAAAGAACATGTAATCTGCTGTTCTTGGATGAAGTAGTCTATAGATATCAATTATATCCAGTTGATTGACGATGCTATTGAGCTCAACTATATTTTTACTGATTTTCTGCCTGCTGGATCAGTTCACTTTCGACAGAGGAACATTAAAGTTTCCAGTTATAATAGTGGATTCATCTATTTTTCCTTGCAGCTCTACCAGTTTTTGCCTCATGTATTTTAAGACTGTTGTTAGATGCATGCACATTAAGGACTGTTATGCCTTCTTGGAGTGTTGACTTCTTCATCATTAAGCAATGTCTTCTTTATGTCTGATGACTTTCTTTACTCTGAAGTCTGCTCTGTTTGAAATTGATGCAGCTACCTCAGCTTTTCTTTTGATTAGTGTTAATATGGTATATATTTCTCTCTCTCTTTACATTTAACCTGCATCTGTCTTTATACTTAAGGTAAGCATCTTTTTTTATTAATTTTTTTAAATATTTTTATTTATTTCTAGGAGAGAGAGAGAGAGAGAGAGAGAGAGAGCGTGAGCAGGGGAGGGGCAGAGAGAGAGGGAGACAGAATCCCAAGCAGGCTCCCTGCTAAGAGAGAGAGCTCAAACTCACAAACTGTGAGATCATGACCTGAGCCAAAACCAAGAGTTAGACACTTAACTGACTGAGCCACCAAGGTACCCCTAATTGAGCTTTTTATATGTTTCTTTTTTTGTCTTCTTTCTTAACATAGTAGTTATACCTTTTTAAACTTTCTTTAATGATTGCCCTGGAGTTTGTAATAAACATTTACAACTAATCCAAGTTCACTATGAAATAATACTATACCACTTCCTAGTTAATGGAAGTACCTTATATTAACAGAATTCTCTTAATTTCTCCTCTTTTCTCTTTATCATTTCTGTCATTTATTTCACTTATACACTTAGTAAATTGTTATTATCTTCAAAGAACTGTTATATGTTAGAATTAACAAAATAAACAGAAAAGGTTTTATTTTACCTTCAGTTATTTATTCTTCAAAGTTCTTTTATGTTGACCCTAGTTTCTGATCTATGTCATTTTCTTTCTCCCTGAAGAATTTTTTAAAACACTTCTTGCAAGGAAATCTACTGTCAACAAATTCCCTCAATTTTTGTTTGTCTGAGAAAAGTCTTTGTTTCTCCTTCATTTTGCAAGATAATTTCATAGGGTACAGAATTCTAGACTGGTAGTTTTTTTCTCTCAACAATTTAAATGTCTCCCTCTACTCTCTTCTTGCTTGTATAGTGTCCCAGGAGAGGTCATATGTAATTCTTATCTTTGCTCCTGTATAGGTGGATGTGTAATTTTCTTCTAGCTTATTCAAGAATTTTTCTTTATCTTTGATTTCAGAAAAGTGAATATGATATGTCTCCATGTAATGGTTTGCTTTTTTGTTTTTGTTTTTCTTTTTTTTTCTTTTCTTTTCTTTTTTTTTTTTTTTTTTTTTTTTTTTTTTTTTTTTTTTTTTTTTTTTTTTTTTTTTTTTTTTTTTTTTTTTTTGGTATTTATCCTACTTGGTGTTCCCTGCACTTCCTGGGTCTGTGGTCTGGTGTCTGATATTAACTTGGGAAAATTCTCAATCAGTATTGCTTCAAATATTGCTTGTGTTTCATTCTCTCTTTTTCTTCTCATACTCTCATGGTATCTGTATCATGTCTTTTATAATTGTCCCATAGTTCTTGGATACTGTTTTGTCCCCTGTACTGTTTCTCTTTACATGTCAGTTTTAGAAGCTTCCAGTCATAGTCTCAAGCTCAGAGATTCCTTCCCCAGTCATATCCAGTCTACTAATGAATCTAATAGGGTATTTTTTATTTCTGTATTTTTGATCTCTAACATTTCTTTTTCTTTCTTACAATTTCTATCTCTCTGCTTAGATTATCCATATGTTCTTGCATGATGTCAATTTTTTTCATTAAAGCCCTTCACATATTAACCACAGTTTTTAAAAATTCTTGGTGTGATAGTTCCAACATTCCTGCCATATTTGATTCTAATACTTGTTCAATCTCTTTGAACTTTTTTTTGTCTTTTAGTATGTCTAGTAATTTTTTGTTCTAAGGTGAACAAGATGTGCTGGGGAAAAGGAACTGTGTAGTAAAGAGAACTTCAGTAATGTAGTGGTAAGGTGTGGAGGGATAGGGAGCATTCTGTTGTCCTATGATTAGGTTCCACCTCAGTCTTTTGGTCAACCTGTGCCACTGGACTGTGAAGTTCACCAGTACTTCTCAGTGCTAACCACTCCCTCCTTAGGTAGGAAAGGATAGCTGGAGGGGTCTGGAAATACACAATCCCTTTCCCCCAAATAGAAGGTCAGAGGGAACTAAAGTTGGGACCTGCCCTTCCTCCGGGCATTTTAGGCTCTGGTAAAATAGTTTCTTTTGAAAACAGGTCTTGTAAGAAGAACGGAATGTTCTGGCATATTTCAAAATGGTTCATCTCTCCCCCTACTGAAGTACAAGGGGACTCATATTTACTGAGGGTACCTGGTAGATCACCTGGAGGTAAAACTCATGGGGGAGGGGTGTGTGTGTGGAATCCCCATACCTGTGTCCCCTCGGATTTTTACTCTATGATTTATCCACACTGAGCCTCCAGCAATTTGTTTTACAGTTCAGGTTTTTGTACCCTGGCACTAATTCCTATGGATGGGGTTTCTACTTCTGTGGGTTTCTGCTCTGATAAGTTATGGTTCTCTATATTTGTCTGTCTCTCCACTTTTGGGGGCAGTGGTTTGCCCTATGACTTCACTTCTCTGACAGAGCTAAGAAGAGTTTTCGATTTTTTCAGTTCAGTTTTTTACTTGTTGCGATGGTAAGCTCCTTACATGTTAAAGTGGAAACCGGAAATCTCAAGCTTTTCTTAAAATATATTTTTTAACATCTTAACCATATGTAATCCTAGTAATATATCAAGTCTTTTTTTAAAAAAAATATGTATTAGAAAATACTAGTGACTATGAATTCTTTGTGCGTGGTGAGCCATTTCTCAAAAAGAGCTCTTAAAATGTACAAATAATTTTTGTAAGAAGAAAGCAGTGGTAAAATGTCTTTTAAAACCTATTAAATAAGGTGTAGGGTTACCATGGTTATGTACATAGATTTGCTCTTTTCTTTGATATCCCTAAAATTTTATTCGTATATGTACTGTAGTGATACAACAAATTGCAGTTCTAGGTGACAATGGAATTAGTACATTAAGTTCATAGTTAAAATAATTTTGTCAATGTGTATGTTGACAAAGAGATCTATGGTCCTTTGAAGTCACTGCTACCTACCATTAAGAAATGATTCTGAGTTGACCCTGAAACAATGTGCCGGTTGGGGTGCCAACCCTCTGCATAGTCAAAAATCTATGTATAACTTTTTACTTCTCAAAACTTAACTATTAATAGCTACTACTGACTAGAAACCTTACTGATAACATAAGCAGTCAACACATACTTTGCATATGTATTATATGCTGTATTCTTACAATAAAGTAAGTTAGAAAATCATATAGAGGAGAAAATACATTTATATTACCATATTGTATTTATTCTTGAAAAAAATCTCAGGATAACCGGACCCAAGCAGTACAAACCTGTGTTGTTCAAGGATCAATGGACAATTTTTATAGGCAAGAGTAAAATGTTTTATACTTCCATGTATATACATCTACTGTCAGTCAATATTTCATTAAACTGAAGTCCTGAAAAAGTCTCAAGATTTTTCATAACCAGTATTAATTTGTTAAATTATAATCCTAGTTATATACCAGTTTGTTTAGAAGAATTATCCTAATGATAGTAGCCTGACTCAAAGATATTTTAATTTACCTAGTATTAATATCTGAATAAATGGACTTTTGCATTCACTGAGCAATAGAGAAAATAAATTAGCAAATTTCTTTGGACTTCATAGACTCATCAACTTTGCATTCTCATAGCAAATTTGTCATTTTCAAAACTAGACTTTATTTCCTTTACTTACTAAAATGACTCATTTTTATCTCATTTTTCAATAAACTTGATTTTTTAAGACCAAAGTAATTTTGCTCTCTGCTCTATCAGAAAAGTATTATCATTGCATAACACGATAGTAATAGCATAGCCAACTTAGAAAAAACTGTTAATTGCCCCTATCAGTTTCATTACCAAAAATATATCATCTAGTAGAACACTTTTGATGAATACTCTTTCCCTCACTTAAAGATTTTTTTTTATTGGACAAAAAGTTAATCAGGTTCACATCTTAGATCCACAAATATTCTCACATTATAAGAAACACTGCTGAAAGTAAAAAGAATATCTATAATAAACCCTGAATTCAACCTTAATAGTTTTGAAATGTTTCTCTTAAACATACAGGCATTTGACTGTAACACCATTTTTCCTTGAAAGGAAATAATAATGTGGTCATTTACAAAATGCAATAAAACAAATTAACATCAGCAATATGCTGCAAGTAGTCACATATATACATATTTATTATGCTAAATTTTTAGTTCATTGAAATTTCAAAATATTTTGCCCAAGTCTTTCATTTGATAAATGACCAAATTGTAAACTTCCTGCCTGGCATCACATGAAAAGTCAAAGCCTCATTTAAAGTCAATAATGCCTTTTTGCAATACAAAAGATGCACTAATTTTGTTTGGCCTCTGAGAAATGCATACTATGGACATTTGAAGGAGATGATATGCCTTGAAAGAAGATTAGAAAACAGACTTCCCAAACAGGTAAAGACAAACATATGAAAATGAATAATGCAATCTGAAAGAGTCTAGTCTATTTCTGTAAGACTGTCCACAAGTATGAACACACCCTTACCTGTTCCAACATCTCAGGTATCACATTGTACTTTTCATCATATAGAGGTAGATGTAATACTGGCAGCATGAACCAATGTCCTTTAGCAAAAAGCAGTTGTAGCTCACAAGCTGAACCTTGCACTCACTACCTACAGAATTTAAATATTTCAGAAGATGACTCAGTAAGTTATACTGTTTAAGACTTTTTGGACCTCTGATTTTTTTTTTTTCATCTTCTTGCCATTATTTGAAGAATAGAAGATCAATAAGGGATTACTGGTTTCTGTTACCTCATTATACATATTATTATTTCAACAGCTCATTAATCAATTCTCTGATTTCAGAAAGTCCTCTGTATTTGGAAGAAAAGTAAAGAAGGAGCTACTCTACCTACTTGTACTTCATTTCACTAGTATTGAATAGAATATTACTCATACAAGGTTCCTTATGCTACCAAGTCTTTGGAATAATGAGAATTCTCTGGAAGGATTTGTCTGTATTCAACAAATACAGATTATAGCTTGTAATGTTTCAGGCACTATGCTAGACACTGAACAAAACTATGCTAGACATTGAACAAAACAGAAGTAGAACACTCCATCATAGAGCTTATAAATCAAACTCATATTCTGTAGGGTTTTGAAACTTTAATAATAAATACAATAACAGCAGCAAGAAAAATGCACTTAAAATATTATAGATTCATTTTAGCCATATTTAAAGAGAATAAAGAAGGTATTTCAAAACCAGTGGAAAACATACATATGAAGAATCATCTACCTGTAACTATTTTTCACTATGAAATAAATGCCAAGTTCTCTCAACCCAGAACTAAAGAACTAATTGAGTATTATCTCTTCATGATAGGACATACTGAGAGATATTGGACACAGTGCTACTTCTTGTAGCCCAGAAGGGAGTTGGTAGGCATACAACTGAGAAAGCAAGGAAGCAAAAGGAAGATCACAGGCAGTGCTCATCTTTCATGAGGCCTGAGCTCCTAAGTCTATTTATAAATCAGTTGTTTAAAATTTAGTTTTGCAAATCATGCTTGTATTTTGAAGTAGTCACAAAAGCCTTTTAAACACACGATATAACTGAATACTATTCAAACAATAACAGCAGAAAGTATAGTTGCCAACATACACGGTATTGTAGCTACAAAAATTTCCTTGGCCCCAGAGCTCCTGGGATATTGTCTCAGCGACGGCACATGGACCCCAAGGCCTAATTTCACCTTTCTGTGTGCCCAACAGATACTTTATCTATCTTTATTTTCTGACGAGAAGGAATAAGGAGAGAAAACAACACTGGTAGCCTTATAAGAAAAGCAGTAAAAATAAATGTATATCATTACCATTGTTTTTCCACTATTTTTATTCACTCATATATTCACCAAATACTGGCTGAGTGCCTACTGCTGCCAGGCATGGCTCTATGTGTTGAAGCAGTAGGTCAGTGATTCAAAAAATACCTCTGTTCTCACAAAACTCATACCTACTGGAGGAGGCAAACAAGAAATGATTTTTGTTATACAGGGGAAAAAAACCCTAATTCTAGGCAAAGTGATGACAATCTTAAGAAAGAAAACAAGGCATGGTAAGAATGCCAGTTCCACTAGACAGAATGGTTAGGGAATATGTGTCTGAAAAAGTAATGCTTAAGGAGCATTACATTAAAAGACCAGAAAGAAGGGAAAAAAGCAACACATGTGGCTATCTGAAGGAAGGGTGTCCCATGAAGAGGGAACAGCAAGTGTAAAAACCTACAGGAAAGAGGATGCTCATCTTGTTGCCAGGACAGCAAGAAAGCCACAAAGGTTTGAGCAAGTGAGAATGGCCATTTACTGAAATGTGAACAGTGGCAGGATTACCTGGCACTTCATGGGCCACAGAAAGACTTTGGCTTTTATTTTGAAATAAATGAGTATCTACCAATGGCTTTAAGCAGAGAGGCTTAAAAAATTGATCTTACTCAATTTTTAAATGATCACTTGAATTTCTCGGTTTGGGTAAACGACCATGCTAAGGTGAAAAGGGAGCAAAGCCAGAAGTAGAGAGACCCATTATGAGGATACTGGGGAAACAATATTCAAAGTGAGACACCATGATGATTTCAGAATGTGTGGAAATGATGGGACATAAGTTTGGGATGTAGTTTAAAGGTAGGGTTAAGAGATTTTGTTTAGTTGAGGAGGGCACTTGTTGAGATGAGCACTGGGTGTTGTATGGAAGCCAATTTGACAATAAATTTAAAAAATAATGTGCTCCCACAAAGAGAACTATAAAAAAAGAGAGACTCTGTTTAGGAATTGGATATTTTTTGTCTGTTTTTCTACTGTTCCCTTCTTTCCCTCAAGGGAAGTGGGGCTCTCAGAAAAGATTATGTTCTTATGGATTTTGCATTTATTTTTAAAGTTTGCTGAGAAGTGCAAAATAGTGAAATTTAGGTTTCATCTCCTCTTCTTAGTTTCTGGTATCTCTTACAAGCAGCAAAACAGGTAGAAGATATGAAGATGAGCAAAGTATCCTTGAAGTTCCAGAAATTAGATAATCAACATTAGATCTGCATAGGATGAACCACCACTGCTAGAACTAATAAGCACAATCACTGACTATGTCTAGAAACTATACTACTGAAGCATGATAGGGGCATATGAGGACTTAGTAAATGATCACACACACAAAGTTTGGAAAACTAGGCAGTAATAGACTCTAGCTCTATTTTAATTTTTTAAGGAGTGTAAATAAAGTACCAATGAAACTGAACATATGTATATATTTTCTATGTACATATTATATAGTACAAACACATTTTTTAGGTTTGTTGCATTGTTTTTTAGAGATAGATAAATTTTAATTCTTTGTTGCTCTAATTTTTTTCCACAAAATTTCATTCATTCCCTAGGATTTGAGTTGCAAAATGGGCTTCCATTAGAAAGAGTCAATCAGAGAATATAAAAATTTGGGGAAAATAAAATTTAAAATTTTTTAGAGAGAGAGAAAGAGAGAACATGTGCAAGCGGTAGAGGGGCAAAGGGAGAAAAAGAGAGAGAATCTTAAGCAGGCTCCACAGCCAGCTCTGAGCTTGACACAAGCTTGACCTCAGGGCAGTGAGATCATTACCTGAGCCAAAATCGAAAGTCAGGCCCTTAACTGACTGAGCCACCCAGGTACCCCTAAAATTTAATTCTTAACATTTAAAAAAGATCAAAAGCATTAGAAAAATATGAGAAGAATTTAATAAACAAGAAAATAAATTGAGGGGGTCAAACGTACAGTAAGCATGAGTTCCACAAAGAGAAGAAAAAATAGAGGGGAAAAATAATCAAAGGTGTAATAGACGAAAAGTTCCTAAAATGGAATAGGAATCCACTTGTTTCTGGATTGCACAGGATCATTTAGTGCTGAGTAGGATGCATTTTAAAAGAGCTACGCCTAGACAGATCTGGACTTAGATTTCCCTATGAGTTTTTAAGTTTCTAGGTGGAATTTCAGGGCTGACAAGGTAAAGATCCCAATTACCATTTAAGTAAGATAAAACTTATCTTAAAAAGATAAATCAAGGGGCACCTGGGTGGCTCAGTCAGTTAAGCGTCCGACTTCAGCTCAGGTCATGATCTCGCAGTTTGTGGGTTCAAGCCCCGCATCGGGCTCTGTGCTGACAGCTAGCTAAGAGCCTGGAGCCTGTGTCAGATTCTGTATCTCCTTCTCTTTTTGAACCTCCCCTGCTCATGCTGTGTGTCTCTCTCCTTCTCCCAGAAATAAATAAAACATTTAAAAAAAGGATAAATCAAATTTTTATCAGATATCTTGTAAACAACACAGGATAAAAGTCTCCCAAATTTTGGAGGGGATCATACACACAATAATTTATCAATTAACTGGAGGAAAAATTAAGACATTTTGGATATGCAACGACTCAGTTTGCTTCCTATCCACCATCTCTGGAAAACACAAAAAGAATAAAATCTTGGAGATATATGCAAGGAGAAAGAAGATAAAAAACCAAATATCAAGAAAGACAAGGGAGTGAAGTAATAAAGTAGACCTCACCAGGAAAATAATGAAAAGAAACTCTAATTTAGAAAAGAAGAACCAGGGAGTATAGAGAAAAATGACTTTAAGAAGAAGATATATTTCATTTACCAAGTGATACAATTACGAAATTGGAAAAATCATTTTGATATGATGAAAGCATATAATTCTTCTATCAAGAATAGCAAAGAAGGAGATTAGAATTTTCAAGAAAAAGTTAAAGCTCACAGAAAAATCTAAATCCAAATGTGGAAGAAACTGAAATATGGCACAATTTTGAGGAAATAAAGGAATTTAAGAAAATTGAATCTATTTTATCTTGATGCTTAAAATTTATCTTTGGAACAAACCAAGTTTTAATGCTGTGGGATCATTTTTTCCTTCTTTGCATATGCAACCATACCACTTGGTATTATACTGAATTCTACTTATTAAAATCACAACATTGTAAATGCTGGCGCTTTTTTTTTCTCAATTAGCATTGTGCAACAAAACAAGCACAGGAGAAACAATTGTAGATGAAGGACAGAGTAGAAAGATTACAAACTTAGCAATATAGAATGGTATAGAACACAAAATGTTAGCAGAAGGCAAAGGAGGAAAAGTAGATGGAAACTTGAAATACTAATGTTCATATCTTGCATAGTGAGGAGTTGGAAGCTATGGTTTGATATTGATAATTGTGGAAATTAAGTGTGTTATTGTAGGAAAAATAATAAAGACATATTTATGATTACATTAAATTGTTTTTATTACCATGTACCATTTTTTGAAAAATCACTGTAGAAACTAACCAGCCAAGCATCTCCTTTTTTGTGTTTCAGATTTCTCAGAAATGATAGTTCAGACTGGGATGGTAGTCAAGAATATTTCCAACCTACACAAGGCAACCAGTCAGCCTGTCTGCCTGCCTGCCTGCCTATCTATCTATCTATCTATCTATCTATCTATCTATCTATCTATACTGAGGTCTGCTATGCACTTGGTGAATGCTAATTATGAAGGGGATTCAATGGATATACAAGATAGGATCCTGGCTCTCAAGGAAACTTCTATCATGATGAAAGGAGGCAGTTGCTGACACATAAATAGCTGATATATTTTAAACTGTTAAGTAATTGAGAGACACTCCAAAACATCTTTCACATGGGCCCCAAATCCCATGACACCACCATGTAAGGCATCTTCATTCTCATGGGAAGCCCCTGGGATTAGCACAACAAGACTATCATCTATCTTTAAGCAAGGTGTGCCAGAGTATCTGTTCTTGTTCCTAAATACAGAATATGAAACAGAATAAGAACAAATAACATCTATATCCTTAGTAGTTTTTAAATCATGCATGCTATCCTTTAGTATTTCTATGGTCAAGCTTGTAGCCTTGTGGTGTACCTAATAAAGATGGTAAAAGATGATGAGAACAGATGAAACTAAGGACTCATCATTTTTATCCTGATTTAAATAATAAAAGGGATGGAAATAGTGTTTCCATCTAGGGGCATTCGTCAGAGACCATGCTGTCAGACTTGTACAATCTCTGTCAGACTCCACTGTTGAAAACACTATGCCAACTCTTGTGCCTAGGACCATTCAGGAATGGTCATACCTTTGAACAGAACCATACCTTTGAGCAGAGTGCTGGATGCATCCTGGGAAATTCCCCACCTGACCAGTCTGTCAGTCTTACAATTTCCATCTCATTATGCTTTTTAAAAGATCATGGTATTGATTCTTTCTTATGGGTCTATATACTCCAGAAGCACAAGGAGAGTGGCTTTCTTCTTTCATAACACGTCGATGCTCAACATAAGCTTGAGGAATAAGCAAATACTTATTCAGTCACTGCAACTGTGCCAAGTAATATCCTGGATGTTTTATTTACATTAACTCATAATTTATTCCCTCTTGGAAACATGGGAGTTAAAAAATTACTAGCTATTCCTATTTCACAGATGGAGCAGATTCAGGGAGCCTAAAGCTACTATGTTGAATAACAACATACACAGCTTATAAGAAGGAAAGTCAGGATTCAAAACTAGATCTTCCTAATCCTAAAGACCAAACTGTTGAATGGCAGCCAGCTGTTTAAGAATTCATTGTGATCCATTAGAAATAAGGAGGCAATGTAGATTCCTTTGGTGGGAAAATACAGTGAAAAGCAGGAATAACCATAGACGGATGGAAAGAAAGGTCACACAGGTCAGAACACCAAGGAGGAAGAAATTACAGTACTATAGGAATGGAGTAAAAATAAGGTGATATTAAATATAATTCAAAATGTATACTGAGGTTTAAAGCCCTATGTCCCTTTTTCTCCTCAGTAAAATGGGGATATATAGCACAAACAAAAAGGAGGTTGTGTGAGAATAAGATAATCTCTGTAAAGTGCCTAGCATGATGCTTAACACAATGTAAGAACACAGTCAATAGTGGCTACTATTAGAATGATAGATATCCTATTATGTAATTTGAGGTAACTGTTTTTTCCTTCCCATGTCTCCATTTTCTCAACTGTAAATGCAACAGATAGGTTGGAGAGTCTCTAAAGTCCTTTTTTGGCTGATAACAATTTATGGTTCTATGTTTGAAAATGGACTATATTTTTGCAAATCTGATGAGTGATTTATTGAAATGTCTGAAGTAAATGTGGTGGGAATCCAGGTGGCAATACTTTAAAAACAATTGGAAACAACTCTAGTTTACATAGCTAGATCTAAAATATAAAAAAAGCATTCAAACACACATATATGTGCAAATAGAATTAAACCCACAGTTCAGGGGGGAAAAACCTGTTAAAAGTTCAAAGGAAAGTAGATGAAAAAGTCTTTGATAATTTGTCACAAGTAGGAAGGTTGGAAACATATCTTCAGAATGTTCATAATTTGTGAGAGAGCATTTATTCTTAAAAACTCTCTATATTCTCCTTATTTTTTTAATTTGTTTTCCCCCTCATCATTTTAGAAACTTTTCCATGTTAAACAAAATTGCTGGAGTTTAGTTGAATGAATGCCACCACTTTGTTATTACATATTTTAAATTATCACTGACCTTTTCCTTTATCATGATTCTACAAGATAAGATGGGGTTTTCCCCCCATATAATTGTAGATATAAACTCTTAAACAGATTATAATTTAAGTAGTTCTAAGTAAACATATTCAGTGATTTTGGAAAGCATTTCTATATATACTAGGAAAGGCATATTTTCAAACATAAAACAAAAAATGAATGAAGAACAATTTTAAAACATGAGAAAATGGCATCTCTAACTCTAACCATTTCTAGCAGGTATGCATTCACGTTATTAGTGATGGTTAAGCTGCCACAATAGTTTCTAACAGAGTCTGAGTCAGCTTGGTTATGAGAAAGAGTGACACTCTTATGAGCTTCAGTCTTTGGATACCTTCAGTCTTTGGATACTAAAGCGCTTAGTCACCTGTCAGGGTTAAAAGCTACTATTTTAAGTTCAAAGTGGAAAGCTCCCTTTGAGTGGTAACACTAGTTTAAAATAACAATGTGGGGGTTTGGGGGAAAGCCTCCTTTATGCATCTACCATTCCCCCCACCCCACCTCCCTCCGCACCAAATATTACTACAGTCAGTGCTTTCTTATTCTGTATCAATATTCATGATCCAGGTCGCTAAACAATTTATGAGAAACAGACTACTCCTTCTACCCCCACTGCTGCATCACTGGTGTACAAAATTCTGGAACAGTGTGTGTAAACATTAAAGCCATGTGTGCCTGACCACATGGGAAGGCATCAGCATGACCTGGAACTCCCATGCAAGAGGGAACACCTGGCGCCAGTCATAACATCACCAAGCCAGCTGTTTGTTTATGTGTACACTATTTGATTCCTCAGCTGTCTTATAAAAGAACCATATAAGAAAAGTTTACACAAATGACCTTGAGGATTTTGTGCAACTTCATGGTATCTGGAAAAATGAATGACATCAGTTATTTTCTTCACTTTATATTCAAAGACAGAAATATTTAGTATGGTTCATTTAATTAACCATTTCTACAAAGAGGACTTCACTGATATCAAAAGTCCAAAATACACGCGCAAGGACACGTGCGCACCAACACACATGTAGACACACACTCAGTAGAAAATGAAAGGGGATAAACTAAAATTTTCATATTGCTCTTTGGTGAATCTTTCACATTCAACCTACCATTTTGATATTTTGAGATAATTGCCACTAAGTCTCATCTTTATGGAGGGAGTCCATCCATTAAATAAACCAAATTTTATATTGCATGCTTGCCCCTTCAAGTGAAACCAAAGTACAATCAAATGAAAGTTGTATTTAAATCTTTTCTTAACAGAAATGCATTAGGTTATAGCCTTTATCAAATTCTGAGCACTTTCAGTTTATAATCATATATAATTTACTGTCCAACAAAGGTCTAAGAGAATACTAATGTTCTGATATATCATAAGATAATTTTTGTGAAACCCCAGGAGTGTTTAAAATTGGCACTGCTCTTAGTAGAAAAGGGTAATTATAAATTATAATTATAAGGAATTTCACACAGACTTTCATTATTTGGGGCAAGGGTGATTAAGATAAATACATTATCTTTAGACCAAAACAACAAAAAGCAAGCAAATGAAAAAGAATCTTTTTAAGACTATATCTACTTTCACCAAATCTTACTTCAATGTATTAAAAAATGTACAATATATTTTAACTGATAAACACTAAATAAATTATATCTTTTCAAGTCCAGAAGGAACTTTTTACTCAGTAACAGGGATGAAAAATGCCCATCCTTAGATTTCATTGTGTTGGTTAAATGAGTCATTTCTTTGGCAATTTCTTCCAAATATGAGCAGATTCAGATGTTAAACAGCTAAACCTTAATTTCGAAGTCTCATATGTAAATAATAAATTTGGACAGATAATCTCTAAATTATTTCCGATCTAAACTTCTCTTCTACCAAACAGTACTTAAAACAAAAGATTTTTGGTGCTTTGTTTATATCTTGGGGAAGATTCTTTATTTTTAAAAGCTAAACAAATTCCTTTTGTTTATAGTACTACATTTCAAAGATTCTGATTTTCCTTTTTTTTTATTTTTTAGAAAGGTAGTACAGGCCTTTTTAACTATGAGTTCATTTTTTGATGGTCTAATTTCAAGTTTTTGTTATACATGGTTTCTATGTTTGGATAATCAATGGTGATACCCATCTAAAATGATCCTTAGACTCAATACAAAAAAAAAAAATCCCTCAAAATTTACTCGTATTTTAGAGATTCCAACAAGTCAGCTTACAATTTATGATGAAAAGCACCAAAAAACAGTATACCAGATACAGGATTAAATCTTTAAATTAGTGTGCTTTAATTTTTTAAACTCAACTTTCTTTTTATTGATAAATATAAATGATAAATTCTCAAAGTCTATCTGGGAAAGGAAGAACAATTCTCTAAGTATAGTGACCTATATTTTCTCTGTTTGTTTAAACACAAGTCTTAATGTAGAATTTAAAAGCAGAGGAGGGCCGAGGGAGGTGTGATATTGAAGAATTGAAAAGGGCCTGGGGAAGAAGAGTGGTGACTGCAGAAAGGGAAAAGGAAGATAATCAATTAATCATCCTTGAGTGTTCTGTGGTTTGAGTGTTAGTTTGGCATGTCAGATTATGAATTCTGTTGCATCTCAAGATGCTTACAAATTCAAAAATAGACTTCATACACTTTTTTTTAAGGCATTTGTGAGACTGGGCGGCAGGTGAGACCTCTTTGTCTCAGTGGCACTGTAAACTACAACCAGAACCAAAATACAATCTGCCCGCATTTACCAAAATCACAAAAAACGTTTGGCAGAACTGGTTCCATTTGCTGAAGGAGGGGGAAGAAAAAAAGATCAATCCTGTATTAAAGCACAGCCTCTGAGACTTCAGTAGGAAAACTGCATATTGGGTGGATCCTGACCTAGACACCTTGATCTTTGGTTCATGACCCTGTCAGAGCCAGACAAGGGCTCACTGACTATGAATTAAACTGTTTGATTCCTCCGCCCACAGACACACAAAGCCCGCACTCTCCCAGCTGTTACATAAGAGTCTCTGGAATCCTAGGATGGTGTTTGTAAATAGCGCTGCCATGCGCACGGTACCCACGTGTCAGAAGTTGACGCTTGGCGTGTAACTGGAAAGCAAGAAAGCATCCGCAAGCTCCAAAGAGAAATCTCCCATTTCTTTGCCCCTAAAAATGAGCATGTGCCTGTCAAGGGACTGTCTCTATGAGTGATTTATTTTTTTCTTTTCTTTTCCTTTCCTTCTTCCCTTCCCCTCCTCCTCCAAAAAAATTGCTGGGAGAAAGGACAGGAGAAATGACCAATACCCAGTGCATTCCTTCCCTTCTTTAAGCAACATCTAACTAGAGGACAGGATCACAATTAACTGCCTTTCCTAATTAAATTTGAGGCAAGTTTTGAAATCTCAGCAATGCATCCTGAATGCACTTTCTACCTCCTCTTAAATAATCTTAAAAAAGATTTCTCCTTTTTTTCTCACTTACTTCAGTGTGAACTGAAATATTATGAGGGAGGATTATACAACAACTAGAGAGAAATATGCTAAGTAGGCAAATGGTTTGCAAAATGACAATTTACATCTAAATAAAATTACAACATGGCCCTTTCAGTAAAAGTATACAATGGCTCTGAGTAAGGAGAAACACAATTTAGTGTTTTATTTGTCTTACTTTAATTTTCACTTTCATCTACATTCATTGTATCTTTTATAGTGGGTTTGTGAACAGGAGATAAGTAAACTTCATTTCTAAAGGAGACTGAATTCTAACCAATATTAGTGGAAAATGTCAATATCAAGATGTTTTTTAAAAAATATTTTTAATGCTTATTTAGTTTTGAGAGAGAGAGCAAGGGAGGGGTGCAGAGAAGGGGAGAGAGGAGCGGAAGCAGGCTCTTTGCTGACAACCAAGAGCCCCATGTGAGGCTTGAGCTCACAAGCCATGAAATCATGACCTGAGCAGAAGTCGGACATTTAATCAACTGAGCCACCCAGGTGCCCCTCAATATCAAGTTTTTTTACCCCTAAAGATGGTACATTTCCTATATCCCTCAGTTTTATTTAAAGCATGACAAATTGTAACCATGCAAAAAAAAATCGAAGTAAAACTGTCAGTAGCAAATTAAACTAGTGATTTGAAAAATACTCTGATTTCAACAAAATCTCAAGCATGTCTTTAAGTCATTTTAAAATGTTATATCCTATCTCTTATACAATTGGTAAAAAACGTTTTTATTTTTGGGGTTTTTTTGGTAGAATATGTTTTTAAATTATATATTAAAAGTAGTTGATGTCTATAAAA
Organism: Hyaena hyaena; assembly: GCF_003009895.1. Taxonomy (NCBI): domain Eukaryota; kingdom Metazoa; phylum Chordata; class Mammalia; order Carnivora; family Hyaenidae; genus Hyaena; species Hyaena hyaena. Next base: position 1,241,641 of record NW_024081167.1, read on the forward strand.
TTTCCTACTTGAATTAAGAATCACATTTAAGAGTAAACAGGTTAGGTTTCAAAATACTGAAAATTCAGTTCCCAAAGTTAATAACCAAATGCCCTTACCAATTTTGATTTTCAGTAGAAACACATAATTGTATTAGAACTATTAAAAAGATAAGCCCTAAGCAAAATGTCTACTAGCTTTACTTTCTGCCAGTACGGTTTTCTACAAGTTATGATGAGATACACATTCCAAAATTAAGTACAACTTTGTCTTAATTTCAACTATATATATTATAACTTCCTAGGAGAAAAAAATCATTTGAGTGGATCTACTGGAATAAAAATAGATTAAATCTAGAGTACAAAGTTTAAAATATAAGCTTTCCTGCTAAAATGTACCTGCTTCTCTTTTTACTGAAACAAATAATTAATGTGGTATTTTTAGGTTAGAAAATATGTTCTTCCTTAATGTTTGACAAGTATCCATATATGGTATTTTTCCTTTCACCAGCTCTCTTTGCTACCTTAAACTATAAATGTAAGTGAATTAATGTTTTAATAACTGGATTCACTTTTTAAGATGCTTATTCTAATTCTGTGAACTATCAGACACTTTACTTGCAGAAGTGACTTCTTGTTCTGTTATGGTGTATGCAGTAAAACAAACAAAAAGTTAATAATCATCCAAGCTAATTAGAGGGTGTATAAAAGTAATCCTTTTAATGCAAAAATCATGAGAGTTATAAAAGAGCTGAGAGAACTTTATAGCCAGTGGCAAATATGAAACTCTATAACTTCAAAGTTAAGAGACTTCAAACATAAAAAGTGGAAAAAGTGCTGAAGGAACAAACAGATTAAAAAATAAATTAATAGGAACAAGACAGTATGTTAGGGATGGAATCTGGGTGTGGTATCATTGTATTATTTTCAGATTCTGGCACTTTAGAAGCAAGCACAGCTAATAATTAAGTTTTTTTTAATAGTTGCTCTTATTTCTTAATGTAGACAGGAGAGAAACACAGGAGGAATAACTCAGAGATAGATCGTGTTATATCCTCTGTGTTTCACTATTATTGTGTAAGCCTTTTTTTCTTCTACATTGCTAGACCAAATATATGAATTTGAGGAGAAATACTATAATAAAAACTCATCTTGAGAACTGAGTGAGTAGTTTTCATTAAGGTATAATCTGGACATAGAAACTAGTTGAATACTCTATCAAGAAAACAAGTGACTTGAAAAGGCAGGCTTTAGCAATGGCTACTGAGATATGGCAATAGTAATTAAAATGATCATTACTCTGTAGCATTCACAGAACTGTAACAAATCTCAAAATTATAAAAGTAGCAAGTGAAAAATATCAATACTATGTATCGCATGCCTTAATGGGAGATTTGCTATGTCTCTGCCTGATCATAGACAGTTTTGTTCCCTGAAGAGAGCAGTCCACTAGCTAAAAGTCACAGCCCAACATATCCTGTATCCTATATTTTTAATTTATTTGAAAAAAATTACAATATTTGGAAGAGCATTTAAAAAGCAAAGATGGAGTAGCACACTAAAGTCCAGTGAACAACTTTTGAATAGTATGGAGATATTATTTTAACAACCTATTATCAACTGTAAAGTATTAAGAGAAACGAGAGGGCAAAAAAAAAAAAAAAAAAAAAAAGCAGGTATTCATTTCTCCTATGAGGAGGACCAGGTCTATTTTGTACCTCAATGCTTTCTACAACAATCACTTCATCAGCTTGATAGAATAAAGATTCTAACCTGAGCGTCTAACTTACATTTCTTGCAAATATACAATAAATTTATAGATAGGTGCTATATGTAATCATACTTCCTAAAAGTAGAATTCTAGGCCATTTCTACAGCTATTCCTTAAAAAAAAAAATACTGATTACAGCAATTAGATGAAGCCAAGGCCTTTCTTTATCAAGTACAATAATATATATACATTATTAAAGCGGAATGCTTCCAGCACATTGAATCTCCCCCACTTTAGTTATATCTTAGCTCCAAACTATGGGATCAGATTGGCAGCAAATCAACATTCTCATCAGAATAAAAAGGGAGAGAAGCATTGCTTAACAAGAAGAATGTCTGGTATCTAGAATCACATTAGGTTAGAAATTCAAATAAAACCAATCCTAAGTAATTCACCCTGTGTGTCCATAACTAAAAGTCCTAATTTTATAGGGACAAGTCCTAAAACTCACTGGTGCCATGTTTCTACAAAGACATGCATAGCACCACATAATTCAATTCAAACAGTACCCTGCATTTCTTTTCTTTTTTTTTTTTTATGTTTTTTATTTATTTCTAGGGGAGAGAGAGAGAGAGAGAGAGAGAGAGCGTGAGCAGGGGAGGGTCAGAGAGAGAGGGAGTCACAGACTGAAACAGGCTCCAGGCTCTGAGCTGGCAGTCAGCACAGAGCCCGACGCGGGGCTCGAACCCACGAACTGCGAAATCATGACCTAAGCGAAAGTCGGACTCTTAACCAACTAAGCCACCCAGGCGCCCCAGTACCCTACATTTCTTTGCATGAGGTAAGAGATACTTTCTGAACACCAAATACCTTCTCAGTGGTATGCATTGTTTTTAACTTTATTTAGACACAACTCACATATAATAAAATTCACTCCCTTAAAGTATATAATTGAGTACTTCTTAGGAGTTGTACAAACATTACTATGTTTATTGGCTCCCAAAAAAAGCCCATATCTATTAGCCATCAGTCCTCTGTCTCTTCCCCCCTAGCAATAAGTAATCTACTTTCTGCCTTCTTAGATTTGCTGATTCTGGACATTCCATATAAGTGAAATCATATCATATGTGGTCTTTTGTTATTTACTTCTTTTAAAGTTCACCTATGATGCAGCATATATTAGACCTTAATTCCTTTTTATTGCTGAATATTATTCCATTGTATGAGTATGCCACAGCTTATGTATTTATGAGTTGATGGACATTTGGGTTGTGCCAGTTTTTGACAATTACTAATAATGTTGCTATGAATATTCAGGTACCAGTTTTTGTGTAGACAAATTGTGTGCATTCTAAGTCTCCTCTTATGACTTTCCCTGCATAGCCTACATTATAGCTTTACTTTTTTGTTAATGGTAATGAGGCAGAATAGCATAGTGGTTGAAGGACTGGGCTCCAGAGACAGACTGCCTACTTCAAACCTAAGCTAAGGTACATACTGGCTGTATGATTTTGGTTATCCAACCTCACTATGATTCAATTAGCTCAAGAGAGATGAGGATAATAACACCTATCGCTAGAGTTGTGATAAGAATTAGATGACATAAATTACAATGTAATAAATCATTAAACAACTTAAAATATTTTGAACACAAAGGCCATTTTGTGCAAAAAACACTTCTAAGTAAACAAAAGCCTATATTCTGATTAACATTTTGATAAGGAATGATAGCACAGCCACATGATCGATGAAGTAGAACTGTGTTAAACTTTTCTGTTTCCAGGAAAAAAGGGTTAAAGATATCGGACAATGGGATAAAATGGTATGGAACTAAATATACAATATACAAATGAACACATCAAACTAGGGGAAGCTGAGTAAGATTGGTAGAATATATCAATGACAGTATTTTGGCTGTGATATTTCAGTTTTACCAAAAGTTACCAGTAGGGAAACTGGACAGCATGTGTATGTCCAATTATTATTATTTCATACAGCTGCATCTGAATCTATAATAATCTTAATAGAGATTTCAATTAAAAATACGTGTTCTTCAGGTAAATTTACTAAAATTCATTAAGCTGTATGTTTACAATGGATGGCTTTTATGAGTCATTTGCCATAGCCTGTAGGAGTTACACTTAAGGAAAAACCACCATCATTACTACCATCATCACCACTACCAGTGAGAACAGATTACACATTTTCTCATTAAATGACATTACTTTTTTCCAGTTTTAGGTCATTTGTGACTTTTTCTCTGCTTTTAAGATAAACTGACATACAATATCATGTAAGTTTAAGGTGTACAATGTAATGACTTGATGTATGTACATACTGAAAATGATTACCACAAAAGGTTAGCTAACACACACCCATCACCTCACATACTTACAATTTTTGATATACTCTTTTGACAGATATACTTCCAAACATATTTTGAAATACTGTTATATATCTTGAAATACTGAAATATATTTTGAAGTATTGTACATGATAGTCACGGTGGAATACGTTACATTCCAGAATGTACTCATCTTATAAATGGAAGCTGTCCTCCATTACATCTTGACTGAGTAGATCACCACTACATTTAATCATGGAATAAACAGATGTAGAAATCAGCACCTCTCTTCCAAGAGACATAAATCTAATTTAAAATAAATATGTATAGCATGTTTAGTGAAGCAACCAGTACAGTTTACGTCCTAACTTGTCCACCAAAAACACTTCATCTCAACTTAGTCATCTCTTAACTTAATTCTCAGATTATTTGGACCTTGATTTCAAGTCAGTTTGAGTAACAGCCCTGAGTGAATACAAAACATTGAGTTCCAGATTCTTAAAATTGCAGGTAGGTTGACATTATCATTGAATATGTTTTTACACAAAATATTGAAAATCCACCTAGTATCTATTTCTACTTTCTGCAGCTTGGCATATTTACCTAAATTTCATGACAAGTGGAAAAAGCAAAAATCAAAGCTGATAGAATTTTCCTATTTTGGAATGGGCAACCAGAATCTTTTTTATTGTGAAAAGATTATATGTCTATCTTAAGTTAGGGATTTTCTGCAATGTACAATCTAGGATCAGAATAACGCTGGAAAGATCAGACACTTAAGACCCTTTTTGGCTTGCAGTCACAGTGCTTCAAGGGCTCTCCCTTGCCCTGTCCTCCTCCTGTACATGTGGGACTCTCCCTTCCTACTGTATATATTTATTTTGTACCATATGCCAAGGTATATAGCTGTACTATCCACCCTCCTTAAATAACGTCACAGTATTCCCTGAGTTTGGGCAGTGAGTCAAAATAGAAATTGGAGATCTAGACCAAGTAAATACTGTATATTTGGCAAAATCATTTGTGGTTGTGTTCTTCAGCACAATTTCCAAAATAACCACCAGCTCTACTTGGCAACCCAATTCTCCCACAGTTAAGATTCCAGTTGTAAATTTGGCTTGTGCGAGTTTCCTGCTACTGGCTTTGGTGCCATCACCATGCTTAAGAACTACTATGCAATGGTGGCATAGTCATTGAGGAAATGTTATTTTGATGAACCAACACTGACAGCTGCTCCAAATTTTAACCTGTCTATATGGTTGTTTATAAATCAAAGAAGTTCCCCTCTAGTGATTTGAGATGGCTAGGTAAGACTTAAATTCTGCTGGGCAACAACTGAACTCACAGAAGGAATCAGAACATAAAAAAAGCAAGTTTCATATTTCTTAGTAGTAGATATTCTAACATCCTTTTGAAGATATTTTATTTCAAGATAATTTCAAAGAATTCATAAGAATTTACGAACCTGGATCTGGGGCATAATGTAAAATCAGGTTTCTTCTAAGTGTGTCTGTGAATTATAGGAAAGGTTTCTTACTGAGATCAGCAAATAAGGAAATGCATTTTATTTCTTTTTTATTTTTTTAATGTTTGTTTGAGAGAGAGAGAGACAGACAGACAGAGTGTGAGCAGGGGAGGGGCAGAGAGAGAGGGAGACACAGAATCTGAACAGGCTCCAGGCTCTGAGCTGTCAGCACAGAGCCTGATGGGGGCCTTGAACACACAAACCAGACCCTTAAGTCAGACCCTTAACCGACTGAGCCACCCAGGTGCCCCAGGAAATGCATTTTAATAGTGATATTTGACTTACAGCTTTGTGTGGGGGTGGAGCCTTGGAGGAATTGATAGAAAAATTATAACTTCAGCAAGTGAAACCAAAACATTAACTGCAGTTTTTGTTACCTAATACAAGTCCAGTGCCCAAACAGGACTTTGGAAGTCTGTCACAATAACTGCTTGGCAGGTGCATTTCACTTGTTCTGGAAGTGAGGTTGACCTGTCCATGTGCCACTGCATCAAAATCATACCAACCTCTTTGACTGCTGTCATGGACCAGCACAGTGCCAGATATAATTAAGGCTGTAGTTGGTAAATGTGTGCATTTAAACAAAACAAGGGACTCCCTTCTTTCCAAGTTAATTTCTCATTAACCACTAGTTCAGTAATAAAATAAGCAAAACAATACTGCAGATTAAAAAAAAGATCTACCTTGTAATTGTCCACCATCACTCCCATAAAATGCAATTGTTCAAGACAGTTCTATCTATGTAATTCTGGGAACATCCAGGTGGTACTATCACACATACGGTAAATAAAATACAGACATTATGTCTTTTACAGTAGACTATCCTATAGTGATTCAAATAACTTCTCTTTTATAATAAAGGAGAAAGTGGTACTTATATTCAGAATGATGAATATATATACATCTCCTCCTTAAAATCATTTAAGCTCCTTATACGATATTAAATTAATATCTATTTTCAGCATACTAATAGGACACATAAAATAACAAAAGAGTCTAAATTTGATAACAGGAAAGAACAAATCTTCATGGTCACAATAAAACTATTAACCGATGTATGTATTCTTATTTACCAATATGAATGAAAATGTTACACCTGTTATTAGTTGAATAACTTGGAGAAAGCATATATCACAGCATTTGAAAAGTCTCCAAAAAGCAGTTAGATATTAGTCTGTTAGCAAAAAGAACTGTTTATTTTTAATTCTGAATTGCTGGAATAATTAATCATAGTTTTCTCAACAAATAGTAAGCATTTATGCCAAACTCCTAAGCAATTCCTTTATTATTTTAGGACAAATAAGAACTAACCAAATGAGCTGTTTCTATTCCAGAGATCAGTAGTAATACTTCCCCCTTGTAATCATGTGAAATAACCTCCAGTATCAATGATTAAAGTGAACTTAACTGCTGTTTCAAAGATCAAAATAGAAAGTGTTACAAAGTGAACCACAGAGGACAAATGACTTTGGAAGTCTGATTTTGGAAGTAATGTCCATTATTGTGCTCTTTATTCTGTCCATTTTTAATCGTATACATGCCTTCTAAACTTAAGTTTGACTTTCCAATCCTTCACTAACACTTCTCTGCTGAGTGACATTGAAAAACTATTATTTATTGTGTTGAAATTTATATTCTGCCTCAAACCTGTTATAAAACACACATGCAAACATGTAAAAGAATAGAACACTCGTCCAGTATTTCAAGTTTCCATTAAAATGCAAATATAATGATTTCATTAACCAGGCAACAATACCCAGAGTCTTAAACCCAAAGCAAAGCAAACCAGACCTATACCTTTTCTCTTTAAACCTCAACTTCCCCTAAGGAACAATCTTACTCTTATGTTGATTCATTTGTTGATGAATATTTTTATTTGGATTTGCCAGTATAACCCCTTATTAGAGAGGAGAAAGCACAGTGTGAGACTTGAGATTTTAAATTCATGGATGCATCCTACCTTACACAGGAAAATATAAAAAAAAAAACTATTTCAGTAAATCTTAAGCAAACGACTGGAAAATAACCCTATGCTCGATTCTTAAATACTAAATGCAGGGGGTGGGGGAAACAGTCGATGCAATTAAAAGTAAGTCCTGAAGGTAACACTCAGTAAATAACACTTCTATTTCGTAGTCGACCTTGTCAGGAGTCTATCCAGGCCACACTTTGTCATAGGTAGAAAACTCTCCATAGAAACTCTGTTGGCTTAATAACACTAGACAAGCAGCCCCAGTGAAAAGATTCGGCAAGACTGGAGTGTGTGTGTGTGAGTGTAGACGAAGGAGGGGAGAGGGAGAGAGGGAGAGAGGGAGAGAGGGAGAGAGGGAGAGAGGGAGAGAGAGAGAGACGGACACAGGGGCAGATTAATAAAAGACCAAAGAAAAGAAAGCAACCAAGACAGAGAGAGAAATTTGGATGGGGCTGTTAGAAATCCGCTCCCTACTTCTCCGTTTCTTTGCTGGGATTGGGTTTCATTTCTTTCGGCGCCCCTGACCTTGCAGTCTTCCAACTCTCAACTCTGCCCCCCTCCTCCCGCCCGCCCGCCCCCTCCCCCGGCCTGCGCCTGCCTTTGTGTCTGCCTGTCACTTACCGGGGAACCAAACGAAGCTGATTCGGGAGAAGCACAAAGCCAGGACCCAGATTTGCCCACAAATTCTCCCACACACGCTCCCCAGGCTGGCAGGCACAGCCCATCGCGGAGCCGACGTGCCCGGAGAGAAGCGGGGTCTGCTCGGGTTCGGGGGACCCGAGGAGCTACGCTCTCCGCTCCCTCCCTCGGCGCCGCCGGCAAAACGCGCGGACTCCGGGAAAAAACAAAACCCCACTTGGTGTGCTGCAGTTCCACTCCCCGTGACACTCGCTCCGCTCGTCCCCCGAAAAGCGGACACGGGGGCAGAGAGGGGCGGACGCGGACGCGCAGCCAGACCCAGACCCCGCAGCAGATAAAAGGGCCGAAAAACACTCCGTCAGAGTTCTTTTCCGGGGTGGGTGAGGTGAAACGAGAGACGGGTCTGACTTACAAGAAGGGGAGAGGGTCGGGGAGGGCTCGAGGGGAAAGTAGTGCCCCCCAAAGCTGAACTATCTGAGAAAGGGAAGCAAAGAAAAATCACTTTCCTGAAGATAAAAGGCCGGGGAACCGGCTGGCCGCAGTCACAAAGGTAAGTTTTCTGGGGGGGGCGGGGGCGAGGAGCGTTAGCAGGGGAGAGAAGAGAGCACGGAACCGCAGGTTTGAGGGGAGGGGGGGAATTAAAACTATATTTGTCAGCCATGTTGAAGAGGCTCCAGTAATTTGTGAGGCTTCCCTCTTCGCTCCCGGTATTTGCGGGTGACACCGCAGGGTCCGCGCCCCCGCGCCTGGGAGCCCGAGGGAAAGCGAGGGGGGAGGAAGGGGGAGATCCGCGGCATGGGAGAAGCGCTCTGACCTCGTTCTCGTCCCGCAGCCGTGCAGCCAGCCAGCAGTTGCAGTCGGGGCTCCTTTCTAACAAATCCTAAAGGGCAGCCATCTTGCTTCCTTTTGCTTCTCTCTACGAAAGCAGCCTAGCCTCCGCATCAATATTCATAAGGCAGTTTGACGTGTGTTCTCATCACTCGGCGGGGCCGGCGTCTCGGGGCGGCCGCGCCGAGGGGGCGGACGTGACTCGCATGCGAGCGGGGCCTGGGCGCGCGGCGCTCGCGAGGAGGCGGCGGCGGCCGCCCGAGCTCTGGCCGCAGCCGCTGCTGCCGGCTCGCCCCCGCCCCCGCCCCCGCCCCCGCCCCGCCGCCGCGCGCTCGCCTCCTCCGCCTCCTCCCCTCCCTCCTCCTCCTCCTCCTCCTCCTCCTCCTCCTCCGCCCCGGCCTCCGCCGCCGCCCTGGGGCTCTCAGCCCCGGCTCCCAGGGAACCAGCCCCCTCGCCCGGGGCTTCTGCACAAAGGCCGGCGGCCGCACCTGGGGGCTGTACAATGGGGTGCGCGGTCCAGGCCGGGGCCGCCCTGGCGCGGGGCGGGGGAGCCCGGAGAGCGGTGCGCGGGGATGAGCGCGGGGGGAGGTCCAGCCCCCCGCCCCCTCCCTTCCCCGGCAGCGAAGCCAGACCCGGGGCGCCCGGGGACCCCTCGGAGCGGCAGCCACCAGGGTGAAGTTGCGGGGCAGGCGCGCACAGGAGGGTGGCGGGGGTGCTTGCACGAGGATGGAGACCTTAGATTAACCTTTTAAACTTTCTGTTAGCACCGCACTCCGCCACCCACCTGGAGGTCGGGGCGCACCCCTCACCCCTGCGCGCACCCAGCCGCACCCGGCAGCCTCGCGCGTTCGCCCCTACTCCCACCGCCTCGCAGGTATCTCCGCGCGCGCGCGCCCACCCCCTGGAAGGCGCTCGGGCTCGCGCCTCGCCCCCGCCTTGGCATCCTCTACACTGTCGCTTTCATCTCGCTCCGCAGAAGCGCTCCCCGGTTTCGCAGAGGGCATGCCCTTAGTGCTTTAGGGGCCTGTAGTTTTAAAGACTCGACAAATTAGGAAATTGACCGAGGCCTGCTTCACCCCGCCCCGGCCCACCTTCTGTTTACTTTTGCCACGTGGCCTGGGAAGGAGAGGGATTCTCACAGATCCAGGATGAAATTCTCACCAGTGACTACTACTCGCTAGATGCGATTCTAAGAAATAAACCTGCGCTTCCAAATGCCTACGTTTTCTGTAGTAAGAGCCTCTATTTTGAAAATTTTCTACCCGTACGTATAATTAAGTAACGAAGAAGTCGACCCGTAAAGAACTAAATTCCAAGCGACGACACTCGATATCCCCCGACGTTCCGGATTCTATACGTACGTCTTTCCATTGACAGTTGTCTTTTCTCCTGTCGACTAGCCTTAATTCGCTTTTTAATGCCCTTTTTTTTCAAATCATAAAATTTTTATTTGAAGATAAGATAAAGAGCAAAGCCCACGTGAATCATTACAACAGTAGTTGTTGAAATTCGTCCCGTACAAGAAGTTTTCGCATACCGACCTTCAAATTTTAAGTAGGCTTTTGGGGCACATCTTTTATAGGATCACTGCATTGTGATCCCAATACCTTTGAGTCAACACAAGTTATTTTGCGTAGCCCACTTTGTTTCCTGTAGTTTCTTTAGAAGTAAGGCGTTTTCCTAATTTTATAAAATCACAATATTTCCCATCTGAAAGAGGTTAAAAGGGAACTCTTTCTATGTGCCACATAGTTACTAAGAAGAACGTTTAAAGTGTGTTCTAATGAAACATTGTATATTCCCTTCTGAGACAGAGTTCACTCAGAATTCGAATTTTGCAAGAGCTAAGCAAAATTGTTCATTTCTCCTTAAGCATTTCACGTGACATTAAGTTTCTGCCTCTTCTAACTGTACACTAATGTGTCACTGAGGTCTTGTTAGTGGACTTTAAGCTGTTTGGGAGGTTCCTTCTAATTTTTTTTTTATCAAGTCCAGAAAGTAAAATTTTCCAAAGGCTATGACATATATTTATGTAGTGCATAGTATAGCAGAATTGTTGAAAGCATGGGCTTTGGAGTTGGACAGATATGGTTGAATCCTGACTCCACCCCTTATCAAGCGTGTGGCTTTGGGCATGTAGCTTAACTCTCTCTGTATCCGTTTTTTCCTTATGTATTAAACACCTTCTGAAACAAAAGGGTTGTTGTGAGGATTGAGACACTAGGTGTCCAGGTGGCAATTATTATTACCATTAAGAAACCATTTACTTCCATAAGCTTTTCTTGATTAGAAATATATAAGTAATTCTATGTCTTCTTATCTTGAATACATGTGGATAATATTGTATTCACGTGTGTTTGATATAAATATCTTCATGTTCCCTTAGCTGTTTACATTATAATTGGGGAAATGATCTTTAAGGTCACCTCCTTCTCATTTCATCTTTTAAACCTCTCCCTCTGTTGTAACAGGTGGTTCTTGTCTATCTGGAATCATGCTTGCAGTTGGTTTTGCAACAGGCCCTGAACCTTTTCTTGCCAACTTCTTACTCTTGCACCCTGACCCCACCCTTAACCACGGCAACAAGTGTTAATTTAGAAGAATACACATTACTCCACTTAGCTATTGTGACTTTTCAATAGCAAAAGGAAGCAGAATTCTGCAGGCCTCCAACTGTAAAATATGTTAATGAGATTTTATATTGTTGATAAAAAAGAAAAAAGAACCCTTCTTGCTTAGTTGCTATTTCTGGGAAAGAAAAATAGCACAATCAGTTGTTTACTGCACATTAGTGCATACCTGTATGAGTAACTCAGAACCAGCTTTTATTAACTGTGTGCCTTCTTGAGATTCTTCCTATAGGTGTGGGCAATCTATTTTTAAAAGGTAACTTGTTTTAACACCAATTATTACCAAATTCCTTACCATTTTTTTCTGAATAGAAATAACAGCACTACATCCACCCAGAGAAATTCTTGGTTCCTTAACAGAGAAGAAAAAGACTAATAGAACAAGTTCCACAACATGCATTCTGTGTTAGAAAATTGACTTGATGGGCCTGGGCACCTGCTGTCTAACTCAGTTGCTCAACTCCGTCTCTAAGCCTCTTAGGGTGGAGGCAGCTTTCTGACTGCTCTGTCCATTAAAGAGCTGACAACAGCAGCTTGCTTTACAATGCAAATTTCTTATATTGTGCTAACAAAACAACAAAACAAAACAAAGCCAAAAAAAAAAAAGAAAAACCAAAGGTGCATTCTTAACTTCCTCCCCACCTGCAGAATAGGAAATTTTCTTTAAGGACTTGATGTTCTCCTTTACGGAGAGAAATTGTTGTGATACATATTGCTTTGGAAGAATTAGAGTGGTTTAACATTAACATTGCCATGGCCTGTTGTTTCCCATCTCCGAAAACGTATTTCTGAAGTAAGACATGATAAAGATTTTCTGCAGAAAATGACCTTCAGACAGCACAGCAGTCATTGCTGTAAAGGGGTTTTCTTGTTTCTCTTGTTTGGTGACATTACTGCACACCATACTAAGGTATTTTGTGTAATGTTATAATGTGTAAACCTACACATTTAACATAGGTAGAATGTGAATTTTTAAAAGTTTCCAATAAATGAAACATTTAGACATAACACTAATAATACGCTATTATTAGTAATAAAAGCCATTATTGTCTAAGGCCAGGGATCATACTATCATGAGGTCTTGGTAGATTCTTCTTTTATTAATATGATTTCTATTTTTTTCTGACTTTATTTCATGTGGCTATTTTCTCTTTCTATAATTTGGAAATTTTTAAGACACAGAGACACATGAGACAATACTGATGCAAGTCAGGAGCTAAGCCAATGTGTATACTGTCATAATGGGGGCAAAATGAAATGTCAGATAAAACTCAAAAGTCTAATCTTGTTAAAATATTGCTAAAGGCATTATAAAAAAGAATATTAGGATCATTCATGGGACAAATGTCATGGAAATGCTTTCAGAAGTATTGCAGTTATGTTGCTGATATCAATCTCTTTTCTCCTCATGAAGTATGATTTCACAATTTAGTAACTACTTTCTTTACTGTCATTCAAATTTGGTAACCCACTTAATACCCCAGTTTCTTAGAATAATTTTTCAACTTTGATGGTGAATTTCAATAATGAATAAATTTTAACTATTAGTAGTTACCTCAACACCATTTTACATTTATATTGGATTTTATAGACTTCAAAGCATCTTTTTGTACACTAAACAATAGTTTTATTTGGTAAAATTATGCTATTATGTTTAATATTCAAAATCATATGCCATATTCCAATTGGCATTGAATTTAATTCCAGGCCTATGAAATATGAGTTTCAGGGATTTTTCTCAAGGTCACTTAGCCTGTAAATAGAGGAAGAAGCACCTCTTAAACTCAAGTTCTGTGAATCCAAGTTCAGGCCTTATTCATTACACCAAAATTAACCATATATCTTTTCCTGTTCAGCTTCCTCTAAATTTTTTCTTGCTATTAATAGTCCCAACTGGTATAGGAATCCTTCCTTCAAAACTCACAATGATTTTCCATTATTCTTTGTTATTTAGAAAAAAAAAAAAGTCTCAGCATTTACATTTACTCATTTTTAGTACTCCAAAGGGAATACAATTGGCTAAATACTGGCTATACACCAAGCATGGGGATAATTGTTGTACATTTATTATCTCTTTTAATGTAATGCTTATTAAAAGCAAATAATGTAAGTATCATCTTATAGAGAATTAAGGATTGAGTAATTTGGTTGGGATGAAATATTAAAGAGCTGGAACTAAGGTCTAAATCAAGGTTTCTCTGACTCTAAAGCTCATGTTCTTGCAAACTAACATTGTCCTGTCTTCCTGCCTTAGCACATATGAAGGTTCATGTGTACCATAAGTTCTTCACACAGCAGGTTTTAGCAATAACATCAGTATTCCCCCATATATATAATCATGTATATATAACACCATGTATATATAAAACCATATATATAAAATCATATATATAATATTTGTGTATATTTAAATTTCTTTTGTCTAAATCTCTACTTGGTATTTCTTATTATTTACTCTCTACTCTGTTTCTTTAGTTTCCATTTCAGGCTAGGAAGTTGGCATGCTTGAACTCTTTGGAACAATGATTACATTTGTGTAATAAACATGATGCCACAGTGCCGTCCACCCCTCCCACCACCACCACTGTAACACAAGTCTCACTCCCTCCCCCAACAAATTGTTTGCAAAGATAAGTTCTGCTGTTTTCAATATTGGTGTGGTAAGAGAGAATTGCACCCTTGATCTGCTCCTGACTTCCTTGAAAGACTTGAGTTCATTCCCGCCAAACAGGGAAGCTGGCAGGTGGAAAGAGCGCCACCTACTGAAATTGTTACTAAGACATGGGTCTTTGGGGATAAAATGTTCAGAATGGGATAACACCAAAGCATTCCATTGGGAAATTGAATCAGAATCACCTGTGGAGCACTTTAAAAAATAAGCATAACTAGATTCCACTCCAATTCCCCTACCAGGTCTGGGATGGGGGCTAATATAGCAGTATTTTTAAAAGATTCATGGACAATCACATGTATAAATCTGGTTAAAAATTACTGGTGTAGCACCCTATGTGAATATTAATAGTTACTAGGCACACAATGTTGATACTCACAGAATGTCCCATGACAGAGCAAATGGTGTGTATCTCTCTATAGTCTAGTGAAGACTTCACACCTTTGCAAAGGTCCAGTGGAGCTGCCTGTGACTCTCTTTCTGTATTTCAGGTTGATTGAATTCATCTAAGTTCTCTTGTGACAGGGTAAAAAAATAAATCTCCTTTGAGGAAAAGATAAATAATTAGCAGCCTAAGAATGACTCAGATTATCAGTAGTGAGAAAGAAAGATTAGAGGGAAATGTAAGCAATAGTACTGATACCCTGATGCAGTGGGTGGGTGGGTGGGGGAAAATGATTGGAAGTTGCCAGAGTTCAATTTGTGAAGAATATTTTGGGATTTGCATTCCCAGGGGATAATGGATTGGTTGATCTTTGTCACACTTCTTTTTCTAAAAATTTTAAACCATTTTTTAATCCAGGTAATTAGACAAATTGAATCTAATTTCACTTTTCGTGAAAATAATGCCCATATGATAGGTTATGAATGTGTTCTATAGCTCCATGCTAACTATTAGTGCCGTGCTTCTAGAAGTAAGAGCTACAGAGATTAAACTAATTTGAGGTCCCTATTTGATTCGGCCCTTTCTTATAGATACTATGTATGAAAAAAAGAAAAATTTAAAAAGGAAGTCGGGTAGCCATTATTTGACATCCAATTTTCTTATTCTAAAGTATGTTATGTTTCATTCTTTCTAGAGGTGTGTGAGAAAGCCTAATGAGATCTGACTCATGCCAACTCAGACTAGTGGGAGCAGGAGGGGCCTAGTAGTATCCTGCAAAACTCTGCACTACCAACCTCTGTTTAATCTGTTTTCTTATTTTATGTCTTAGTGTACAATATTGTTACTATTTGGCAGAAAACCTCCTTGAAATGTCACTAATTAGGCATGCCTGTAGGGAGAATATGGATTGATTTTCAAACACGTATCCTGACACTTCACAGTGACTTTTATTCCCAAGAAAATAAAGTAAGTCCAAGCAGGGGCCACAAAATAAACGCTCCTGAAACAAAGATTAGAGTCAAAGGTGAAAAGAAACACAGGTGCGTACACGCATACACACACACACACACACACACACACACACACACATTAAATCAGAATATCCAAAACAAATCCTAAAGGAACATTTCATTAGTGGATCCCTAACTTTTATTGCTCTGATATATGATAATCATTGGCTCTAGTTAGACTGGGTAGGGAGAGGGAAGGAAGTGAGGACTATTGGAGATAGGTGTGTTTACTGTGGGGCTGGTGGCTGTCAGGTGGGTGCAATCTTAATGATAATATGGATAAATTTTCTGAAGGAAACTTTCTTAAATATTCTGGAACCATAAAACATCAGTAGGGACTTTCTACTAGTGAAAAAGGAATGAAAGAGCCTCTCCCTAAATTTAATACTCAGAAAAGAGTAAAGTCTTAATTTTGATGGGTGAGGACTCCCGTTAAAGGTCAAAGTTGGATGAACTCACAAAATAAATGTTCAAAACATTTAGAAAGCATAAGTAGTAAAAGCATCATTATTGAAAGTGTTAAACTCAATCTAGAGTCAATGACATGGTCTAAAATTGTAGTCTAGATGCTGCAACTGCAAACCTACCAAGAAAACTTTGATATGCCCTCTCTCATTTAGAGTTTACAATAACTTTGAAAAATAGGTGAGAGAGTTATGACTTAACTCATTGGAAAAAAAATTTTAAACTAGAGAACATGTGTTTAACACATAAGGGGACATGTCAGAGAGATTAAGTAACTTGTCCAGGGTCACACAGCAGGTGATAAATTCTCAGACTTAAGTCTTCTTCAGTGTTCTCTTCACAAACTGAAGGGAAACAAATAAACCAACTTTAATTCCTTCCTTGGGGCAGAAAAGAAGCTCTGATCAACTTGTGACATTGTATCTTAGGCTGATACATTTTCATTACTTGCCTATGCTCACCCAGATGGAGGAGAATGCTACATTTAGGAAAAGATGTGTTTAGTGTTATTTTTTTAAAGTAGGTCATCCATTGTGGTAGGAATTCTGTTCATTGCAAAAGTGAGAGTTAATCTAGTCCCTAAAAACATTTCCAAGGGAGAGAATAACAAGTTACTCAAAGGTAGGAAAGATCAAACATTGGAGCTCTTCCTTGATTTCTCCTTTCTCAGGCCACAGAGAAAGCTGTTTGGGGTATGAGTGTTTGTAATTAAAGAAGCAAACTTGGATAAGAAGTTGTTGGATAAGAAGACATAGATCACATTTTCATAAAAAGCAAAAAAAAATTTTTTTTAATATCTGAAACTAATGTGAACAATTCCCTTTTTATTGCATAGGGCTGGAGAGGGTAGAGTTGGTTGATTTAGTTTAAGTCAGACTTTCGAACTCACAGATTTTCTAATGAAACCAAAACTCAGAATGAAACTTCACTCACACAATCTGGAGTAAGTGAACTGTTTTCCTCTAAACCATTTCATGAAAAGACAAATTTCTTGCAATTCTAGCAAATAACAGTGTCCCCCAACAGGGCAGCTTTCCAAGCAAAAAACACCTTATTACATATCCTAGATCTTTAGAAAAAAAATTAACATAGAATGAATTTATTATAGAATTGTTAATTCTTGGTGACAATAATTATTTTTACTTGCTAGCATCCATCTTTAGTTCTGAATTTTTAGAGACTTCATGCATGGTAGCCTATGTGGAGGGCACTGGTTTGGGTAGTAATGCATAGAAATCAGAAGCATAGCTTTGGGCGACAAGAAAAATAAAGTCCCAACTAAGGGACCTTTCAGATAGCTTTGCCCATGAAAGGGTTGTGCTATGAATTGGGTGTTGGGGAGAAGCTTACAAAAGGACTTGAGATGAATGAAAACTAACCTAGTCTGGACATCTTCTCAGAAATGTTAAAAAAGAAAAAAAACAACAACTTTAGAAATGAAGGATTGTTAGTTTCACTTTCCATTGCATAAATGGTTGTTCAGGTCTGCATTTCTAATTTATCATAGTTGATGGTGGTGTTTGAGATACTGGTGTGTCATTTGTACTTCAATTTTCCCATTCTTGAGAGGCAGTTTAATCAGGGCATGACCAAACTGAGTCAAACTGCATCATTACGGGGGTCTGCTCAGGAAATCCTCAAACACAGAAGGATCAGAAGTGGATGGAAATACCATCATAGAATGTCCCTCAAAAGAGCATTATGAGAATGACATTATATATTCATTCTTGTTCCACACTAGTGGTGACATTTTCCATGCTCTACTTTCTTAGCCTTATTGTTTAAAATTAAATGTATGTAATGATGGCCCACAGCAGTATTCTCAATCCAATACACTCCTATTTCTTCTCTCATCCAGTGATATAATAGTAAACAAGATATGTCATCTGCTCTCACAGACCATATAATCAAGGGGGGAAACAGACATGTGAATGGGCAATTAAAACATTACCATGTTTTGGTAAACTCTATTAACAAAAATGTGAGGATGCAATAGACGGAGTGCTTAGCTCATATTTGAAGGCTCAGAGAAACTGCCCCTTAAAAGTGAGATTTCATGTGAGATCTTAAGAATAAATTGGAATTATTAAGTCTAGGCTTAAACTCAGAGAAAAGTATTTGGTAGAGATAAAAAGAGTCTATGAAGAACCAGGGCATGACAAAGCATGATATATTTGAGAGAGAGAGAGAGGAAGAAAAAAAAAACCACATTCCAAATGCCATGTTTAGAAAGCCAAGAGCAAGAGAGTGAACTCTCAGACCTCAGCAGTGTGCAGGGAGCTGATCATGAGGGTTAGTGTAAATCATAGTGAAGAGTTTGGATTGTGGCCTAAGTTGCAATGGGAAATCAATAACAGGTTTTAAAAGAGAAGAAATGATTCGGACTTTGGAAATTTCTTGGTAGTTGCAGTGGGGAGAAGAGATTGAGAGAACACAAGAGAGACTAGGACCCCAGTGAGGAGACAGGAGAAGTCCATTAGGAAAAATTAGAGTGTTCTGGGTTAGAGATAAGGCAACAAGAAGGAGAGAAATGGAGAGGTCCAGGGATATCACAGACTTAGAAGAAATGGAGCATGGTAACTAGTACTTTGAAGCAGGGATAAGGCAGAAGCAGGGCTGAAGGATGTTACCCACATTTCTGACCTGGCCAATGAGATGGTTGTTGGTGACTTTCAGTTGAGATAAAAATAACAGGAAGAGAATAGGGCATGAAGGTAGGAGTTTGGAGACTGTGGGAGAAAACATGAATCAGTCACACACACACACACAAAAGTTACGTTGAGGGGGCACCTGGGTGGCTCAGTCGCTTAGGTGTCCAACTTCAGCTCAGGTCATGATCTCATGGTTCGTGGGTTCGAGCCCCATGTCAGGCTCTGTGCTGACAGCCAGCTCAGAGCCTGGAGCCTGTTTCAGATTCTGTGTCTCCCTCTTTCTCTGCCCCTCCTCTGCTCATGCTCTGCCTGTCTCTCTTTCAAAAATAAATAAAACGTTAAAAAAATTTTTTTAAAAGTTATGTTGAGGCACCTGAGGGTTGCCATGTGAGAATGTGAGAATCCAAGCAGTTTGATAGCTGAGCCTGAAACCTTGGAACCAGATTCAGACTGGAGTTACAAATGTGTGACTCTTCTGCATCAGGACGGCAGCTGAGGAGGAAAACTTTTGTGCTCTGATTGAGAAGAAAAGCGGAACTCTAGGAAAAGAACAGAGGAACACCATCCTTGAGCTTTGACAGAAAGAAGACCTCTCAGAGGAGGAAGGCAGAGGTGAGTGGTGGTGTGGGAGTGAGCAAGCTTCAAAAAGGAGGTCTAACCTGTTAGCAGTACCACATACTACTGAGCTATCACCGGAGACGAGTAATGAGAAGTATGCCTGGGGTAGGACAGTGGGGCATTTGCTGCATTCTTGGGCACAGTGCAATTCAGCTGAAGACCAGACCTAACAGAAGCCAGATTGCCTGAGGTTGAAGGATAAACAGGAAGGGAGGATGAGGAGATAGGGAGTACAAATGACTACTTAAAGGTTAGTTCAAGATGCGAGGAAGGAGATAGCAAAGTTAAGCACAGAGGGATATAGGCTTGAAGAAAGAATTTTCTAAGATGGGAAAGATGAAATTGAGGTGGGTGGTTAAAGATGCAGAGAAGAAAATAAACCTTCCTATACAAGGCCCCTAAAAGGTGAGGTCTTTTAACAAAATGTTGAAATGACCCCAGAAAATATAGTCTTAAAGGTGAAGATCTTTAAAAATGTTTTTAATGTTTATTTTTGAGAGAGAGGAGTAAGGACAGAGGATCCAAAGCAGGATCTGTGCCTATAACAAGTAGTCTTGTGTTAGGCTCAAAGTCACTTATCACAGGATCATGACTTGAGCCGAAGTTAGACACTCAAACAACGGAGCCACCCAGATACCCCAAAGGTGAAGTCTTTTAAAAGATATTCTGCTGGGGCACCTGGGTGGCTCTGTCGGTTGAGCATCCGACTTCAGCTCAGGTCATGATCTCACGGTTTGTGGGTTAGAGCCCCGTGTCAGGCTCTGTGCTGACACTAGCTCAGAGCCTGGAGCCTGTCTTCAGATTTTATGTCTCCCTCTCTCTCTGACCCTCCCCTGCTCATGCTGTCTCTATCTCCCTCTCTCAAAAAAAAAAAAAAAGAGAGAGAGAGAGAGAGAGATTCTGCTGAGAAGCTGAGGTGGAAGATTGGCCAATTTTTTCAGTGTGAAGTTTTCTTTACATTTCTTATGGCTCAGGTAGGGTTTACTCCATAGTTACTGACAGAGGTTAAAAGAGTTCATTTCACTGTGCCCTACCTCCCTCTCTGTCTCTAGTGGGTCCCAGAGACTGCCTTCATGAGTGTTTTATCATTGCTTTGTAGAGAGAGAGGAATGGGGTCTATGAAAAGTGTTATGAATAAATGATGATGTTTTGAACAGACTGGTGTCTGTTATATAATATAAAGTTCTAGAAGTCAGAGCTTTCTTTAAAATGCAAAGGTATATTGTAAAACACTATAGGTAATAACAGAGTTATCCTAAGGTCATATGAAGCTCTCTTCTAGGTGATATGAAGTCATGGCTATGATTTCTAGTCCATACTTCCTACTATAGTGACAGGTCTGTGATCCAAGAATAATCATAATCATAAGAATACATATCAAATATTGATTGTCTACCTAATGCTGGGCACAAAGTATATAATATTTTTATATTCTTACAAAAATCCTACAAGACAGATACCATTATTTTTAGTATATAGATAAGTAAAGGCTCAGAGAGGATAAATAAATTACTTATAAAGAGCTAGTAAATGGCTCCACTATCATTAGAACAGGCTTGTTTGTTTCAGGGTGTGAGCCTTTTACATTGAGTACCATGATGCATATTGCAGAAATATCTAATTAAAATTATGCTTGTTTTGAATTTGTTTCTTGTTTTTATTAATTTTTTAATAGTTTATTTATTTTTGAGACAGAGAGAGACAGAGAATGAGTGGGGAAGGGGTAGAGAGAGAGACACACAGAATCTGAAACAGGCTCCAGGCTCTGAGCTGTCAGCACAGAACCTGACGAGGGGCTCGAACCCACGAACTGCAAGACCATGACTGGAGCCGAAGTCGGACGCTTAACTGACTGAGCTACCCAGATGCCCCCTGAATTTCTTTCTTAGTCATTTGTTATGCAACTAAAATATCTCCTCTGTTAGAAAATAGTGAATAGCTAACATAGGGAAAAATTGGTTTTGGTACATAAGGGAGAGAGAGTTGGAAGAAAACTGGATCCAGAAATACAGAGATCGGAGGTATAGCTTAGTAGTAGAATATTTGACTGCAGAAATACAGAGATGAATGGGAGGGAAAAAAATTATTATCCCCAGCATCACATATTCCTTTAGCTTGTGCATTTCTTCATGCACTTCATTTATTCATTCAATGAATAGTATTTTTAAATTTATAGAGACATTTTATCCTCATAGAACTAAAAGTAATTACATAATTAAATACTTACTTGCAATTATGAAGCCCTACAAAGGAGAAGTTTAGAGGCTGTGGGGGAAGATAAAAGGAAGGAAAAACTCAGTTAAGAAGTCAATTTAAGCTTTCCTTGAGGAAGTGATAAACTGAGCCGACTTTTGAAAAATAAGCAGAAATGAACCAATCAAAGGAGGCATGAGGAGAGGTGTCTTGTTCCGGGCAGAGGGAATTGTACATGGGAAGGTCCAAAAGCAGGAAATAAGGCCAGTGTGGCTGGAGCTCAGAGTAAGTAGGAGAATGTAATTAAATGCGATTCATCAGGTAGGCAGGGGCCAGAACATGCAAGGCCTTGTGGGTTATATTAAGTACTGTTTTTTTTTTTTAAATAATTATCTATCATTTTTATCTATCTGCTCGGGATTCACCTCTCCCCTCCTTTTGTTGGGCAATGAATTACGTATGATTTACCCTTAAGGTGCCAATCTTTAAACCATGAAACTCAGGGGGAACTAGTCTACCAGGAGCTTCAAGGGTGAGCACATGTTAAATCAGCCTTGATCAATCAGAGAATAACCTTCTTGTCTCCCTACAGGAACTGTTAAGAGACGGAAGCATACAGCCCAAGTCAGGCCAGGCAGAACCAATAAGGCTAACTGACAGCCTTTTGCAGGTGCTGTTGCAGAAAAGTACTCTCTTTCTGTGGGGATTGCTGCCTTTGTGGGATGTAAACCTAAAGCTAGGCAACCAGAAGGGGAAAGCTCAATTCTCTCAAAGGAAACATCTCTCCTACAGTATAGCCAACACACAGGCCAGCCGAGTTGAGAGATGAAGAGATAGGTCCGGTTGACATAAATGAACAGATCTCCTCTATAACGTTTTAATTTTGTGAAACAGTAAATTTCTCTTGGCAGGCAAGCCTGTTTGAAATATATTTTAGTCACTCAGATCTGGAAGAGTCTTGATTGATTTTCTAAAGTATGGTACGAGAATTGAAGTGCGGTAGGTAACAGACTTTAAAATGTGGAATTATCAGAATGTTAGTAAGGAAGATACAGTGATAAGCCCTCTTTCATTAGCTGAGAAATTCACACAGCAGTTGATTAACTTGTGACTGTGGCATCCTGAGACTTAGAGCCTGGGCCTTTGAGACTGGAGATTAGAGGGCATGTTTGAGAAAAAAATCAGGAACGTATTGGCTCTCTCTTGGGAGGTTTAGGGAGGTCCTTAATGAAAGGGGCAAACTGCAGTTAAAGCTGGTTTGTCTGGAAGCAGTGAAAACACAAGAGCAGACCTGAGCCCTTACCCTGAAATCCCAAACAGCCAAGAGTCAGAAGTACTTTAACTGTTTGGAGTTTACAAAGTCAGGTTCTCGCCTCCAATTTAAATTTAGTGGTATCAGAGTTGGGGAGGGTAGAACAAAATTGGAAAATAAGATTGAAACCAGAAGCCCTACCCACGCCTGTTGACAGAACTTCAAAGTCAATAGTCAGAAGACAGAAAGATCCTGATTGGAATCTAGAATAAAGGATTAGGCCTCAATGCTAACTCCGGCTTTTGTTGCTTACTCACTGAATTTACTGGAAACAAATAGTTTGTCGAGTTTACCAAGCTTTTAAGGAACTTGGGTTACCAGAGAAACTCAAATACCCATAAACTCAGGGGTGTGATTGCTCAACCCCCTAGGCAATACTGAGTGGGAATCTTTAAGCCACACTAACAGAAACAGCACTGTTAGTCAGATATGATAATCAGAAAGTAAATATTCCTCAGTGTCGTTCTTAGCTGTGGCCATACAGGACAAATTACAAGGAAATCTTCCCAGAAAACAGGTCCAAGAGCAGACAGAAGAGATCCCCCAAGAAATTCACTTTGAAACCAAAACTAGGGGTCCTTCTCCTCCTGTCTAGCAGGATAGTAAGTATGCAGATAGTAGATTGCATACTGCCCCTCCTCCCATTTCCCCTTTTTAAAGTAGAGGTTTTTATGGTAGCTGTTTTGTGTTCTCCTCATAAATGTATATTATGTTTGTTGGAGATGGTTAAATGTCTCATTTTACAATAGGTTTCTTAACCATGAGGAAAGCACAGTAAAGAGAGTCTGGACTCAGGCTGGATGCAGTAACTGGATAAAACTCGAGTGGTGCTGGTATTCGTATATTTTTTATTCTATCTGATATTATTGCCTAATGTAGGCTTGGGGAATTCAAAAAATTTAGGTATAAGAAAAATAAATATGGATCTTGTGTAGCCAGAAAGTGAATATAATTGTCTGTGTTTTGGCCTATTCTGAATCCATTTCTCATAGGTTCACTCCCTGATTTTCTCAGGGGAACTATTCTCTCCTCCTCAAACACACCCTCCACCCCCAACCCAGGTAGGTGACTAGGTGAATCTAACTTCATGTGCAGCCTCAGAGGTCAATATTGACATGGACCTGGCCAATCAGAACACTGTAAACCTCTGGGGCACCTGGGTTTGGTTAAGTGTTGGACTCTTGGTTTTGGCTCAGGTCATGATCTTATGGTTCATGGGGTGGAGCCCCACACCACACTCTGCACTGACAATTCCGAGCCTGCTTGGGATTCTCTCTCTCCCTCACTCTCTGCCCCTCCCCTGCTTGTGCTCTCTCTCTCTCTCTCAAAATAAGTGAACATTTTTTAAAAAACATTGTAAAGCTCTGATTTTAGTGATTGATTCTGGACATCTGAATCACATGTTCATACCTAGACCAGTTAAATCAAAAGTGATGAGGCAGTTCTGGAGAAGAGGTATTTTATTTCTGTTGAGATTGTTGCAAATATAGAATATAAGCTTCGAGCTTCTAGCAACTATCACAAATGAAGAACCTACCTACCAACAGAGCTAAAATAGACAAAATAAGAGAAGAGAGAGAGACTTGGTCCTGGTGATAGCGTTTGAGCCACTTCATCTAGGTGAATCTAAAGATAATCTATCCTTGATATTTTTATTATGTCAGTTAATCCTCTGCCCTTCAACATTTTGGGGGGGGGGTGTGGGCAATTTAGTTTATGTTGGTTTATTTCCTTCCCAACTGAAAGAGTGTTTAATTCAAGAGCAACAGGATGTCATGAAATGGATTTTATCGGGAGAGAGATGTGATGAGACTTGGGATTTTTTAAGACAAGGCTTTGATTCAGCAACTCTTCTTGAAGGAACACCACTAAAGCCTTTCCCATGTCATTCCTGAAAAGTAATAAAGAAGGCAAATTATTTGGCTTACTGGTTGTACCTATATTTGTACCCAGTGTTTGTAAGGAGACCAAATGTAACTGGCTAGGGGTCATTGCTGGAGACACGGTAGACGAGTAGAATATTGAATACACATCATTTTGTTTATTCTTCTTTACGGCCTGCTGTTTAATCTCCCTTTACTTTGCATAGAATTCTACCCATGAACACTTTTATACTTTTACCAAGCCAGTTAGCATTTCACAGATGACTAATTTCTGGTTCATTTGCTGATTGTGA
This sequence comes from Hyaena hyaena, assembly GCF_003009895.1. Classification (NCBI taxonomy): domain Eukaryota; kingdom Metazoa; phylum Chordata; class Mammalia; order Carnivora; family Hyaenidae; genus Hyaena; species Hyaena hyaena. The sequence continues at coordinate 1,266,749 of NW_024081167.1, forward strand.
ATTAAAAGTTTGAGAAGACAGTTGGTAGGACTCCTTTGTCTTCTCCAAGATAGAAATATATTAAGCATTTTTAATGAAAAGATGGAAGAGAACAGCCCTTTTAATTGCTGTAATTATCTATAGCAAGATACAGAATTACTCATTAGCATTGATTATGTCACATATGCATATATTTATTAAGACTAAGAAGAATATTGGGAATTTTCTAATGAAGTTAGAAGTGTCTGGCTGTCTTCTGGCACATTGTATAAACTAACCTGTTTTTTTAAAAAGTCTTTTAATTTTACCCAATATGTAAAAGTAAAGTATACGACTTGTATATCACATTTTTAAAGGCATTTTGTTGCCCTCCATTTCATCTCCTTGCCCCACTATGGCCCAGATTGTGCACATGATGGTATGAGCCAGTGTTGATCATAATCCTTACAGATGAGGCCAACACTTCAGAGGAGGCAGAGCAACAGTGAAGAACTAACTTGGATCCTCAAATGACCTCCTGGAATGGAGCCACCTACTTACCTTGGAGCACAGATGGAAATAAATAAACTCTGTTTTATATAAAGCATGATAGTTCAGTGACTCTTTATTATATCAGCTTAGCATGTACCCTAATTATATATCCATCAAATACAATGGATTATTATTTCCAAATAATCACTGGTGTGTGTGTGTGTGTGTGTGTGTGTGTGTGTGTAGCAGATAAAGTGGCCAAAAGCTAAATAAAACACAACTGTTCCTTTATCCCATGTAGGATCACCCTACATGGCCATGGCTGTTGAACTTTAGAATGCATAAGAATTTCCTGGGAAACTTTTTTAAAAAGATAATTTCTGGGGTGCCTGGCTGGCTCAATCAGTTAAGTGTCTGACTTTGACTCAGATCATGATCTCACAGTTTGTGAGTTTGAGCCCTGCATTGGACTCTGTGCTGACAGCTCAGATCCTGGAGCCTGCTTCAGTTTCTGTGTCTCCCTCTCTCTCTGCCCCTCCCCCACTTGTGCTCTGTCTTTTTCCCTCATAAATAATAAATGAATAAACTTAAAAAAATAAAAAAATAGAAGGATAATTTCTGGTTCTACTCCCAGAGATTCTCATTTACTTGGGCAGGAGTGTAGTCCAGGAGTCTACATTTTTAAGTAAGCATTAGAGATAACTGTGATATAAATGGTCTGAGAAACTTTATGTGTAGATACATCAACACTGCCCATGGAAAATTATGTGTACTTTATGAAAAATATGGGTATCTAACAGAATAACAAGGGATGTGTCTAAATTCACAATTTTTTAGCAGAAAAATTTGAATGTGATTACTTGGTTTATAAGTAATGTTATTATATTTACTTTTTTAAAATGTTTTTAACATTTTAATTTAATTTTGAGAAACAGAGAGCATGAGTGGAGGAAGAGCAGAGAGAGAGAGGGAGACACAGAATCTGAAGAGGTTCCAGGTTCTGATTTGTCAGCACAGAGCCCAATGAGGAGCTCAAACCCATCAACTGTGAGATTATGACCTAAGCCAAAGTCAGATGCTTAACTGACTGAGCTACCCAGGTGCCCCTATATTTACTCTTTTAAAATCAGATTGAATTTAATTCTATCTAAGATATACCAGAACTTGCCACACTTAATTCTGGGGGCACCTGGATGGCTCAGTCAGTTAACTATTTGACTCTTGATTTTGGCTCAGGTCACGATCTCACAGTTCAAGAGTTGGAGCCCTGCACTGAACTCCATGATGACAGCATGGAACCTGCTTGGGATTCTTTCTCCCCCTTCTACCTGCCCTTCCCCTGCTCATGCTCGCTCTCTCTCAAAATAAATAAATAAAAATTTAAAAAAATAAGAAAGGAAACAATTCTGCATGTTCTAAAATGTTTGAAATATGCTAAAGTTATGAATAATAATTGAATTATAGAAAGTGACTGAGAATCTGAAATTTATATCAGAAAGATATAAAACAAGAGGGGCGCCTGGGTGGCTTAGTCGGTTAAGTGTCCGACTTTCGCTTAGGTCATGATCCCGCGGTTCGTGGGTTCGAGCCCCGCGTCGGGCTCTGTGCTGACTGCCAGCTCAGAGCCTGGAGCCTGTTTCAGTCTGTGACTCCCTCTCTCTCTGACCCTCCCCTGCTCATGCTGCCTCTCTCTCTCTCTCTCCTAGAAATAAATAAAACATTAAAAAAAAATTTTTTTTTAAAATAAAAAAAAAGAAAGATATAAAACAAGAAATAGAATTCTTGCTGCAATATTCAGTTTTTTATGTAATAAATGAAGGTTCTAAACTTTAATTTATTTTGAGAGAGAGACAGAGTGTGAGCAGGGGAAGGGCAGAGAGAGAGGGAGACACAGAATCTGAAGCAGGCCATAGGCTCTGAGCTGTCAGCACAGATTTCAATGCAGGGCTCAAACTCAGGAGCCATGAGATCATGAACTGAACCAAAGTCAGATGCTCAACCAACTGAGCCACTCAGGCACCCCTAAAGGTTCTAAACTTTAAGCAATCATAAATTTAAGGATAGAATGACAACCTTAGTATTTGTTTCTTGGATATTTCTGTAACTTATTGAAATAGCAAGAGGTAAGTAAGCAGATAAGAAAAAGGAAGGGAAAGGAAATGCTAAACTTAGCCTCCTCTTGCCTCAAATCCTCAGGTTTAAAAAAAATATGATGCCTTGGAGGAAAACAAAAGCCAACCTGGGGTAAAAAAAAAAAATGCCTCCAAACTGTGCCTTTAAACTCTTTACTTCATTTTTGTTGAATTATGGGTCCTCTACCTCTTGCTATATATTTGCTGTGAAGAAAAAAGGACCTATTTTTCAGCTGAGGGCTTATTCCACTTTCTCAGAATGCAAGAAAAACATAAAACGAGGAAAATTTTGACCTAATGCAAATTTTTCTTCAAGGTAACTATGTTCATTTCGTGGAAGAAAGCAGCTGACACAAGAGGCCTGAGCAGCAACAGAGAAGCGTGTTTCTCTTCCAGACAAGGGGCTTTACATGCTCCTCTCATTCAAAGGAGGAAACAAGTAGGACTTCACATCTATGCTACTTGAAAGTAAAGAGGTGGGGGCACCTGAGTGGCTTAGTCGGTTAAGGTTAAGTGTCTCGCTCTTGATTCCAGCTTAGGTCATGACCTCACGGAGATTGACCCCATGCTGACAGCGTGGAGCTGCTTGGGATTATCTCTTTCCCCCTCTCTCTGCCCCTTCTCCCCATTCGGGCTCTCTCTCTCTCTCTCTTTCTGTCTCTCTCAAAAATAGATAAACATTGAAAAAAAAGTAAAGAGGTGAAAATTTTCACACTTTTTTACTTCTTTACCTTTTCACATTTTTTTTTAGTGGGTTTTTCAAATGGTTAAGCAGTTTACCTTTAATAGACATTTAAAAATGCTCTTTTTTGGTGTTTTCATTCCAGAGGAAAGAATGCACTTTGCACTCTGATATCAACATTATTAGTGCATGTAAATTTTTCTTTCCAAGAGAGTCCAGAATTACTTTGTGTAAACAGATTCCTAGAACCTGAAGTCTTATTTGGCATACATATAAATTTTAAAAGGAACTACCAATCAGCAATATCAAATTTCTCGACATCCTGTTATATATCTGGATGTGGGTGAAATACTGTTATCTAGTTTTTATTGCAAAGCAAAAATTCAAAGCTGGGTGTTTACACAAAGATACTCTCAGTGCCATACCATTATGAGGAATAATTGGGTAATGTAATGTTTGTAATATGTAATGTGTTTGATTGAAGATTTTTAGGAAAATTAATTTTGAGAAAAGCAAGCCATGTTTTCTTGGTGGATTTTTGTTTGATTTTTAAGTTAATGTTAGTGACATAATTTTTTACTTTAAAATTGAGTTTCATGAAACAAGTGAAGGGGTTTAAGAGGTATAAACTTCTAGTTATAAAATAAGTACGTCATGGAGGTGAAAAGTGCAGCATTGAGAATATAGTCAATTAAAAATTAAAATAAGTAGCACGTTTTCCCCTTTTAAAGTTACCACCACATTAGTACCTTCTAGTTGTGAAATTTCATGACTTCATTATAATTAGAAAAATCTAGAAAGCTCTGATGCTATAATGCCTGCCTTGGCTTCCCACTGTAGTCTTCCTGTGTCAAGATGCTAACCTCTATACATATATTTTACTTACTTTCCATCCCCAAATGCTTCTGAGCTCCAAGATACCCTTCTTTATAACAATGTTCTTTTTCTGTGTATAACTGTTAACATTTTACTGAGGAAGAATGACTTAAAAGCCTACATCACTGGATTTTGTAGGTGAAATTTTGCTTAATTATTGACTGAGAGGTATTTGCATCAACAACTATTTTACGTAATTCATTAGACTAATTCTCAGAAGAAAAATAAGAAATACTCCTCTTGAGACTGTTTACTCAACAAGTTCATCACTTAACATTTAAAAAAAATTTTTTTTTTAAATGTTTGTACTTATTTCTGAGAGAGAGAGAGACAGCTTGAGCAGAGGAGGGTCAGAGAGAGAGGGAGACACGGAATCTGAAACAGGCTCCAGGCTCTGAGCTGTCAGCACAAAGCCCGACACGGGGCTCAAACCCACGAACTGTGAGATCATGACCTTATTTGAAGTTGGACGCCCAACCGACTGAGCCACCCAGGCGCCCCCATCACTTAACATTTTAAACTGTTTCTGTTTGAGCAGAAGCAAGAGATGGAAGCATGAAGACTAATTTACTGTTTGACAGAGTTTGTTATTCAAAAACAGGCTTCTGTGACCAATTCTAAGTGGCCGAGGTTTGGGGTAACCCTTTTGTGGTTTTACAAGTGATTGTCCTTAAAATCTGAGTTTCTTAAGATGAATCCACATATGTGTCAGTAAAGACCACAGCTTAAGAGTATCCTCCCCATTCCCCATTCTATTTTAACCAATATATACATGTGAGTTTAACCACAAGAAAATTGACTGCATCCATAATGTCATGGTCCTCAGGACATCTGCCAACTATTTCAAAACATAGAGGGCATTGGCTGGCATCAGAGAGATAAATGGTATTTAGTTTTGAAAACTGATTTTGCAAGTGTTCTTGTTTGTACTATGCCTCATAGAATCTCATTCAAATATGTTTTGCAAAAGTGTGGTTACTACCATATTGATCCCTGAAAAAAGACAGGTACTGTACTCCTTAGAAGAGAAAATATTCTCATCACATTTGGTTAAGGTTCATTTATGAACCCCAAGTACTCTTCATTCAGCATAGATTTTTCCATCTGTTCCATGGACAGCTACTTTGGACATAAAGAATATCTACAAAAGCAAAATATTTTATTAAAAGGTCCAGATTTCTCTAGAGAAGAATAATTAAATTTTTCTTTATAAAAATTCAAAATAGTGGTCACAGTTTATGATAAAAGAGACATCTGTTTCTATAGGTCCAAAAGTGTGTTCAGAAATTGTCCACAAACAGCTTATATGAGGGGATTATACTACATAATTGGATAGCCCTTTTTTCTTCCATAAAGGAGCACAGAGTAAGGTTTCTTATTAAAAACATGTGCGGGGCACCTGGGTGGCTCAGTTGGTTAAGTGTCCAGCTCTTGATTTCAGCTCAGGTCATGATCTCATGGTTGGTCATGAGATCGGGCTCTATGCTGGGCATAGAGCCTGCTTGAGATTCTCTCTCTCTCTTTCTCTCTTTCTCTCTCCCTGCCCCTCCCCAACTTGTGCTCTCTCTCTCAAAAAATTAAAAACAAACAAGCATGTGCCAAAGATTTGTTTATCCAAATCTGTATGTTATTTACCACTTAGAAAGTTATTTATGTATAATTCCCTGGTTAACAGCCCTTCTCAATCAAGATAAACCTTAGAAATCAATCATATAAAGCTAACAAAGTCAAGATCTATATTACATAATTGATCTTTTATTTGTTTCTTACATTCTTTTTCCAAAAGGAAATTTTGATCCATAGAATGTAATACCTGTCAGGACTTCCAGAATTTTTATTCATGCTAGAATACCATGTAGACAAGTCATGGAACATGGGAAAATACTGACACTTAAAGTTTTTAGATTATAGCAACTTTTAAAAACTTAGCAACTTTTCCATTAATGCTGTTTTTTAAAATTGAACAATAGTTATTGAATGCAGAAGGTATACCTCTGTTAGGGACCTTTATAATTGTATTAAACAACTTTTAGTTCATCAAATTCCAATTAATTCTTCTGCTTATTAGTTTACATTTTAGGTATACCATCCTACTATTTAATAGGTACATACTCAGAATTGATCATTCCTGAAATAATACTTCAGGGAATATCGCCTTTAAGTCCTTTAGAAAAATCCTAATAAAAGAACTGTGGTTCAGTGAGGGTCCCAGCTGGAAGCAGAGGGCATAGTCAAGTAATTTGAGAAGGATTTATTAAAGACATATTATAAATGTTTGAAGAAGAGTTATGGAAATCACAAAGGAGAACACTATTACTACCCTTAAACTTGAAGGGGCAAGATGAGGGAATGGTTATCAGAACCCCAAAGTGGAGCAGTGTACAAAGTAGGACACCTTGAGAGGATCTATGACCTTAGGATAAAGAACAAAGCCAATCTGAGATGATCCTACAGAGAAGGAGTCAGGGAAAAAATATCCCAAATTTACTCTTCATTCTCTCTCTCTGATCCATTGCCAGGCATCCCTTTGAGCTAAACTGCACTGTTTATTGTGGCGGCCTAGTTGCAGATGTCTACTGAGCACTTGAAATGTGGGTATAAATGTAAAACATACACCAAATTTGAAACCTTAGTATAAAAAAGAATGTAAAACATCACATTAACAAATTTACATTCATTAAAAACAGGAAGGGTAATATTTTGGACCTGTATATTCAATGTATGTATTATTAAATATTAACTTATATTATTAAATCTATATTTATTATATATAACATATAATAAGTATTAATACTAATTTTACCTATTGTAAATTTTTGAAATGTTCTACTAAAAATGTAAATTATTTATAAAATTATTAAAATTTAAAAATACACTTATACAGTATTGTACCACATCATATCATATACAGCACATATCATATTTCTTGGAGAGCTCTGGATAAACTCAGCAAAAGTAAGAGGATATAGGAGTCTGTTGATGGGGTTCATTAGAGGCCAATCTCCTACAGCAGAAAGTAGGATGGAGAGGGATGGAAAATGGACCTAAAGTAGACAACAAAGATATCTGGCTTGAGCTGTTAATTAAGAAAATTATCACAAAAAGATTGCCTGAAGTAAGAGGATTTTTTAAATATTTTAATAATTTATTTATTTTTAAATTTACATCCAAGTTATTTAGCATATAATGCAACAATGATTTCAGGAGTAAATTCCTTAATGCCCCTTTTACCCATTTAGCCCATCTCCCCAACCCCTCCAGCAACCCTCTGTTCTCCATATTTAAGAGTCTCTTATGTTTTTCTCCCCTCCCTGTTTTTATATTATTTTTGCTTTCCTTCCCTTATGTTCATCTGTTTTGTATCTTAACATCCTCATATGAGTGAAATCATATGATATTTGTCTTTCTCTGACTGACTAATTTCACATCCACAAAGTTGCAAAAGGCAAATTTCATTTTTTTTTTTATTGCGAGTAATACTCTATTGTGTATCTATACCACATTTTGGTACTTTCTATAGTTGGCCTATGGAATAGTTTGGAAACAGACTTGTTAGGACATCCTATATCAATGAAGATATTATGGTTTTGGGGTTTTTTTTTTTGTTTGTTTTTTAAACAGCATTGGGAGTGAACCAAGTAGTCATCTGAGTCCCTTAGAATTGTAAGTTTTAACTTTCGTCCATTTTTCATGTTGCTTAATCTTAAATATAAATTGAAATTCATATTTTGGAAATATCTTAGTTCTTCAAAAGACAGTTACAGCAATCTTTTGTTTTAACTTTTAATGTTTATTTATTTTTGAGAGAGAGACAGACAGACAGAACATGAGCAGGAGAGAGGCAGATGCAGAATCTGAAGCAGGCTCCAGGCCCTGAGCTGTCAGCACAGAGCCTGATGCGGGGCTCAAACTCATGGGCCATGAGATCATGACCTGACCCAAAGTCGGACACTTAACCGACTAAGCCACCCAGGCGCCCCTAGATTATTTTTAAAAATTAGAACAGCAGATTAGTTTTCTGTTGCTGTGCAACAAATTACCACAAATGTAGCTATTTAAACATCACCCATTAATGATATTATGGCTCCGTAAGTCAGAAGTCTGGCATAGTGTGACTGCATCTGCTCAGGACCTCAGAAGGCTGAAATCAAGGTGTTGGCTAGGATTTGTTCTCTTCTGAAGGCTCTGGAAAAATATGCCCCCAAACTCAGTGCTGTTATGGCAAATTTCAGTTCTCTGCAGTTGCAGGATACAGTCTTTGATTCCCTGCAGACTGTCAGCCTGGTTATGATCACCTCCCATGTTCTTTGACTTCCTCTACCTTCACATTAGGATCAGCATGTGAAATCCTTCTCATGCTTTGAATCTCTGATTTCTGTGAGTAGCCAGGGAAAATTATCTATTTTTTTAAAAGGCTCATGTGATTAGGTCAGGTCTACCCTGTTAAGCTTCCCAATTTAAAGTCAACAGATTTGGGACCTTGATTTCATCTCCAGAATCCCTTCACAGCAGGATCCAGACTAGTGTTCGAATAACTAGAAGAAGGTATGTATGTATACCAGGGCCGGGAAGCTTAAGGCTGTCCTAGAATTCTGGCTACCCAGATGGTAAGGAGGGAAAAAGTCTCTCTGAAGAGTTTCTGTATGAACCAAGACCTGGATGATGTGGAAAAAAACCAAAAAACAGTTAATAGTAGATTTGAGGAGTGGGAGAGGGGGACAGTGTAGCCAGAGAGAATAAGAGTCAAAATCCTGAGGCAACCAGAAATGTATATATTCAAGAAGCAGAAAGAGGCCAGTAGGATAAGACTGTGGTGTGGAAAAGTGTAAAGAGATGAGGTCCGAAAAGTGATCAGAGTTGAGACCAAGGGAAGGAATTTAGAGTTTATCCTAATTGCAGTAAGAAGCTATTGAAGGGTTTAATTAAGTTAGGGACATTTTCAAATGACTAAAGGAGATCTCTTGTTACTTTAGTGCCCTCATCAAAATGGATACTTGGCCAGATTCTGGTATATGAATTCTTTCCTGGTGTCCTCAGACGTTTTCCTGGTGATCTACCTCACAGAAGTCAGATTCCTGGGCTCTTTCTGAAATGAGTACAAGGCTTATATTTGAAATCCTTTTTGTTGAATTTGTTTTTGCAGTTTTGAGTGCTATGATATACTACTGTTATAGTTTTTATAAAGTGAATAAAAATAAATATTGTGGAGAGAACATTAAAATTAAAGTCTTTAATTTCCTGATTGTATAGTCTTTGATAGAAATTAAGAAGTTTGTGGAGCACCTGGGTGGCTCAGTCAATCAGGTGTCCAATTCTTGATTTCAGTGGTTAGGTTTGTGAGATCGAGCCCCATGTCAGGTTCTGTTCTCACAGCACAGAGACTACTTGGGATTCTCTCTCTCTCTCTCTCTCTCTCTGTCTGCTTCTCTCTCTCTCTCTCTCTCTTTCTCTCAAAATAAATGAATAAACATTTAAAAAAAGATATTAACAAGTTTGGTACAATTAATATTAGAAAGATTATTTAAAAAAATCTTTTATATAAACTTGAGGGAACAAATGAAATTTTCTCTGGCATGAGAAACAAATATGTTTTGTCTGGATTTTGAAATTTATTGATATAAGAGGTTACTTCATTTGACTTTTGCCACTTGGGTAATTTTCACATTCCTTTCTGCACCCGATGTTCTGGATCATCTGCATAGCTTACCAAAAACCCTGATATTTGAGATGATGTACATTTCAAATTGGCATTTACTCAAAAAATTATAAAGGGAGTACTATTTTAAAAACTCTGGAAACCTCTGAATGCACACAGACCGTCAAATTCTAGAAGTGAATAATGGCTATCTCCATGTGTCTATTATATAGGTGCTGCTGTTAAGTACTAGAGTTTAACAGAGAAGGTTATAGAGTTGGACAATATTTTTAGGGCTTTAAACATTTTATACTTCTCAAAATCTCTATTCTCTTCCTCTTTTTCTAGGCTCCACGCCTTGTTCACATTCCTCATGTATCTTCCTGTTCCATATTCTGCTTCCTTTCCTGTCACAGAGTCTTAATGCCATATTATGCCTTCATACAATCTTTTAAGGGGTCCAACACATCTAGAAAAATCTCATCTTTCATCAGCACTGTGCTGTTAAGCCAAAGGGTTTGCTCTAGGCAAAAGTAGGAAAAATTACCCTTCATGGTTCTTTAATCTTTCCTTTAAGTCTTGGTTGGCTTCTTTTTAGCACCGTAGGTCTCAGGACTGCTCTTCCAACATTAAACAGATGCAGCTAGAACATATTGGAAACCTGTATGTGTATTAGAGCATAAACATTTGAGTAGTTTCATGTGTGCAGGGAGTGTCTGTATTTTAATATGGAGTAATTGGTTAATTGAAAGGTCTGAGGATCATGAACCATTCAGAACAATCAAGTTAGGTGCCAACCATGGCCAAAGTTCTTATGACCTGCCCTGCTCAGGAGGGCAGCACCAGAGGCTCTCTGTGCACTTAGCGCAGAGTCAGACACTACTTTGACCAAAGTGGGTACCTGGTCAAGTAAGACCTACCCATAAAAATGCCAATGGCCTATAAGACTGATTGGTATAAAAGGTTTTACCCAAGAAAGGTGTGATAATTTACCAGGCCAATTAGCCTATCTTCTTCCAAAGTTTTGTCTTAGATTTTGGAAACAACTTCCCAGCAAGAGTGCAAGAGCAGGGTAAGCAGGCCAGTCAGGAAAAACTGAGATGTCATAGCAGAACGACTATACAATAATAAAAGAGAAAATAATGGGATCACCTTTAAATGTACCGAAAGACTGTTATTAAGTTCATAGGACAGTAAAAATACAAAGCTAAAAAATGCAAAACAGGTCTTGATGGAAGATTTATTTAAAAATCTGTGCAGAAGAGGAAAAAGGACACTTGGTCTGACAGCATGAAGAATAAGGAGTGAATATGGGTTGAAGAGGGGATATTACAAAGGTTAGATATTTATTTTATTGTGCCCCATTGAGTGAGTGTAAGTATGATACATATGAATAAATTCTTTTCTGATCTATCTGAAATGACAAAGGCTTTTGACAATACAGGCTGTTTGTACATTTCATGGGCTAGAAGTATATTTAGAATGCATTTGGCATATGTCTCACAAAACCAGGCAGAGTCAGGGATGGGGTGGGGCAGGAGGTATAGGCAATGGCCAAGCTGGAGTGACCTAGGTTGAAAGAGATGTACCTGTTAACGTGTGGGAAATGAATCCAGAGGCACTTGAAGGTAAGAGAAAACTCACATTAGGGCTAGAAGACTTCTGTTTTTGCCCTTTTCTTTTCTTTCTTTCGTTTATTTTTTTTATTAAAATGTTTTAAATGTTTATTTATTTTTGAAAGAGAGAGACAGAATGCAAGCAGGGGTGGGGCAGAGAGAGAGGGAGACACATAATTCGAAGCAGGCTCCCGGCTCTGAGCTATCAACACACATGGGGGTCGAACTCACTAACCGTGAATTATGACCCAAGCTGAAGTCGGACACTTAACGGACTGAGCCACCCAGGTGGCCCTCTCTTTTATTTATTTTTTTAAACAAATAATTCTAAGACAGATTAGGACACTCATCCAAAGTTTCATAATTACCTGGGTACAGCCGTTTGGCTTCATGTATCTACCACACCATACATGTGAGTAATATTTTGGACCTTCCAAACATCACCTCTGGTTCTGTCACCATTTATGAGATCTACTTCCCTTGTGTTTTCTTTTAAGGCAGGCTTTTTTTTTTTTTTTAAGATTTATTTATTTATTTTTAAATAAAGAGAGAGAGAGAGAGAGAGAGAGAGAGAGAGAGAGAGAGAGAATCCCAAGCAAGCTCCATACTGTCAGCAAAGAGCCCATTGTGGGGCTCAAACTCACAAACCGTGAGATCATAACCTGAGCCGAAACCAAGAGTTAGTTGCTTAACCTGCTGAGCCACCAAGGCACCCAAGGCAGGCTTTTGATTTTGATTTTAAAATGACTTCACTTGCCCTAAATCAGGTTTTCTCAAACTTGAATGTGAAGATTCTGGTTCATTAGGTCTGAGATTTTGTAGTTCTCGAAGCTGCTGTGATGATGATGTTGATAATGTTAGTCTGTGGGCCACGCTTTGAATAGCAAGGAATTAGGTTACTGGGATCTCAAAACTTATCCTAAAATACCAGTGGAAATCACCAGGAAATTAATAGTAGGTATAAATGCCAAATGAACTGTCTTTCTCCAGGCTATTTGTTTATTGAAGAAACATTTATCAAAAGCTTAAAATGTGATTGGCATTGTTCTAGGAAGAGAAAAGATGAAAATTTTACTCTCATTTCTTTTACTATAATAAAACAAACACTAAAATTGTGCTAACTTAGAAGTCACTTTTGATATGCTAAAGCAGAGTTGCTTTCAAATGCACTTTGGACATAAATTACATATATTAAAAGACCTTTTCCAGGAATAGATTCTTTCACTCTATCAGTATAGTGTTCAAGTTTCTAGAATTTAGAAATAATTTTGGAGAATACTCTCAGTAAAATGTTCCTCTACAATAAAATATTTCACCAATTAAACAAATGGAAAAAAACATGTTTAATTTTAGTCCTCAGGGGAAAACCAGCTTATATCATATGGTATCTGAACTTGTGAAGTGTGCACAGAATGCTTTGTGCGACCCTCAAGCTAGGATTGCTGATTTGCTTCCACAGCTGCCCCATGTTGTCTTTTGCAACATAACCCAGGTCAGGATGACATGCTAAATAACTAACGTTGCCAAGTGCCAACCAGAGAGAGCTAGCTCAAGTATTCGGTACTGTCTTCCCTCATTGCAAGAGCAACACCTGCAGTATTCATTAATCCAATGAGTTACTTCATAATCAGCATGGGAGCTGCATTAAATCTCTAACTGTACACCTGACAGCAAGAAGGTGAACTTTGCTGAGCCTTGACACTCTCTCAACACATTCTTGAAAGTCTCAACACACGTTCAGCTTTGCATCTATCAGTTGGTGGCTTCGAGAGTAAAAAAAAATAGTCATGCTGTTGCAACAGTGATTGCCTCAGCCTCTTATTTCAGTTAATGAAGTGTTGAAAGTTTGAGACCTGTTATTGGTGGAACTAACAAGAACCAAAAGAAAACTACTTGCTGGAAAAGCCTTTAGGATTTAAAGCTTATTCACAGCCATGTTATCAGAACCATATTTTGTATGCCTTTACTAATTCATAATGCATTTATTTATGAATATCTTTGTATTACCAAAGTGTAAGCTACTTGTGAACAAAGATGATCCCACCTGTCTCTCCACTGGACTGGCATACAGCCTTGGTCATTATAAGTTCTCAGAACTGCTTGGTGAATAATTACAACAGGATGCAATCCAAATACTTGTCTTCTTTACTAGCATCCAATGTTCTCTGCTTACACCAAAGAGGTTTTCTTAGCCCACTTCTTGCCTTCCTGATAATGGCTGGATTAAAAATTAGACTACTCCCTCAATGCAGTTTGGATGAATTCTCATTATTCCACAACTGACTTTTCTAGAAAACCAGGATATACAGATAACCTAGAGTGTCTGAATATCTTCCTGGATAGTCCAAACCCTGAGGGTTGGTTTGGGGAATTCAGGCAGAGGCATTTGAGAGGTGGATTCCTTCCTGCATTGGTTTCAGGAGGACCAAAATGTGCTCTTTGGTTTCCCCTCAAGCACATATAGTCTGTGGGACTCAAGAAGCGACATATCTGGATATAAGTTTGCAATGTCTTTTTCTGAAAAATCTCCCACATCCCTATTACTATATTACTTAATATGATATCCGATATCAGGGTTTGGACTATTTATTTTGAGAGAGAGAGAGAGAGAGAACGAGCACATGAGTGGGGGTGGGGGCAGAGAGAGGGGAGAGAGAGAATCCCAAGCAGGCTCCACTCTGTCAGGGCAGAGCCGAACATGAGACTCCATCTCATGAGCTGTGAGATCATGACCTGAGCCGAAATCAAGAGTTGGTCATAGAGCCCTCATTCTGATCCCTGGTATACTGTTTCTCTTCTAAACCAAGCTTCCTGTGAATGGAAAACAGAATTGTTGCCAGTTCTAAAAGCTTACTGTAAAAGGTGAAAATCTAAAGTAAATGCTATCACCAAATTGGCATAAACAGCTTTTCTAAGCTTAAAAATATTGTTTTTATGTCTTGAAAAGATGGTTTTATAGCAGAATAGGCTGAGGAGTAGTGGAGATTTAACATAAATTTCACATAGATAGTCTGTAGCAGAGGTGAAGAGAGAATTTTTATTTGCTGACACCCCAAAAGATATATTTAATATGGTAGATGTTGCTACAAGCACGCCATATCCTATTTAAAGAGCACTTAGAATAAGTCTACTCTCATAACAATAGCAATGGGGAGTTTTGAAGAATTGACTCCTATTCTCATCCTGATTTTAGTCTAACAGATCAACTTTTCCTTGTGCTCTTTACTTTAAATAGTTGCATCATAATATAGATGTAATTTTTAATTCTATATTTTAATTCTTTGCTTGGCACCATATATTAACATTTTCTTTTTTCTTGTATAGTCTTATGTTTGATGTACAAAATGTTTTATGTACTTGATGTATGTTATGCAAACATTTCATTATTCTTGAGCATTTTCTTCCCCCCTCCTTTTCTTTTAAGTATCTGAAATGACTCTTGTTATATATAGTTCGCTTTCCTTTCTTCCTTATTTCTCTCCTTCCTTCCTCCCTCCCTCCCTTCCTGCCTGACTACTTCTCCTGTTTCCCTTATTCCTTCTCTTTCTCTCTCTTTCTCCAACTTTTTAAGATAAATTGCAAGAAGTGATCAAAGAAAAAGATTTTTGCAACTCTTGAAAATTTGCCAATTTACCAAAAATGTATCAATTTATGCTGAAATTAGTAATGTATATGTCGTTTCTTGTCATCTTTTTTTACCAGAATTGTTCATCATAATTTTAAGTGGTAGAATGCTTCTCCATTAGCAAAACTTCTACCTTTCTGAGAGACTTCCTTTTTAAAGGGATGGACACTTTAAAAAATTCTTTTTTATAGGAAGAGAGAGAGCCTGAGTGGGGGAGAGGGGCAGAGAGAGAGAGAGAGAGAAAATCTTAGTGGCGCCTGACATGGGGCTCGATCCCATGATCATGTCCTACGCTGAAATCAAGAGTCAGACACTCAGCTGACTGAGCCACCCATGGACCCCTTGAGAGAGTTCCTTTTAAAGTTTGTCATCTTTTACATTGTTAGAAAGGTTAAACTTTTGATTATTGACAAAATATTCAATCTGCATCTCTTTTTAAAGACAGACTACCAAAATCTGTCTGTATCTTACCAAAATATATGAGACATGCAGCTGTATTTGCCAATTTATCACTCCCATTTGTCCACTCACGACTCTACACTGCTACCTCAGTCGAGGAAAATAAATTCCCTTGGGCTACCCATTTTTTTTTTTCACCACAGGCTGATTTTGCATTTACATGTTCCCATTTTTTTCTTTTGATCTTACCCAATAGATAACCACAATGTAACTGGCGGTGGAGAACTCTAGTGGCTCTATTTATAAGAAGAGCACCAACCTCCAAAGACCCTGGTGTTTTTATGTGAAGAGCTGATGAGCAACTAGCACTGATCTGGTTTGACACATTCTCCCTTTGATGAAGTGCTAGGGAAGGAGGGTGATGGACAAGGGTGGATGGCTGAAAACTCATTTTTTGGAACCCGTGTCACAACTTATTTACTCAAAGGGTATGTGTGAATAATGTTTTCTTTAATTTTGAGAAACCTTTTTATTTTTAAAATGATCAAACCTACAGTCAAATTGCAAGAATGAAATAATAAACATTTAGAGATTCTTAATCTACATTCACTAATTGTCAATATTGTGCCACATTTACTGTGTCTCCTTTTCTTTCCTTTTTCCCTTTTCTTTCTTTCTCTTTTTTTTTTTTTTAGGGATAAAGAGAGAACATGCAAGAGAATGAACATGAGCAGGGAAGGAAAGAGAGAGAGGGGGAAGGAGAAAATCTTAAGCAAGCTCCAAGCTCAGCAGAGAGCCAAAAAAGGCTGGATCTCATGAACCTTGAGATCATGACCTGAGCCCAAATCAAGAGTCAGAAGCTTTAACAGACTGAGCCACCCAGGCACCCGTCTTTTCCTTTATATTACATTTTTTCCTCTGAGTCATTTGAGAGTCAGATACATTTTATCACATTACTTACCCCTAAACACTTTAGCATAAAAGTCCCAATAATAAGACATTTTTCTACTCAACCACAATATTATCACTCTCAGAAAATTTACTGTTGATACAATACTATGACCTATATACAGAGCATATCCAAATTTCTCCTACTGTCTCAATGCCTTTATAACATTTTTTTTAAATTTAGGATTCTATCAAAGATCATGTATTTTCTTTAGTCTACTTTAATCTAGAACTGTTTCTCTGTCTTTTCTTTTTTTTTTTTAAGTTTCATGACATTGAAATTTTTGAAGGTCCCAAGACCTGTCCCCACCCTTCCATATTTTGGAATAGGGAAGATGCCTTCTTGATTGTCATATCAATCTACTTTTGATGTCATCTCTCTCTATGTTCTCTTTGGGTCCCTTCTATGTCCACCCCCCACCCCCCCATCTCCATGTGTTTGTTCTATCTCTTTAATTATTTAGAAAGCCCCTTTCTTCTTTTTCATCAGTTTTGGGGATTTTTAAAAAAATTTTTTTTCCTTAACCAACTTTCCCCCTTCCCTATAGGCACTCATCTGTTTCCTTAAGATAATACTATTTTTGGAATTACTTTGGTGTTATTCATTTTCTTTCTGACTCCACAGCACCTCCCTTTAAGACTGTGTATGTGCTCCCTGCAAAGACAAACCCTCTGTTTTACAAATATTTTCTAAAGTGTAATTTAAATTCTCCTTTAAGCCTTAAACTTACTTTTTGGCACTTTTTCAGCTCTCTCTCCTTTATGCAGATCTTAACTGAAGTCCTCATTTTCTGAATTGTCCCAATCTAGAAGTTTACTTTCATTAAAATTATGTGCACTTAAAAGTATAATATCCTATCCTTGACTCTTTGGTAGAAAAATGATTTTTGGCACATTTCTGGCTCAATATTCATGAGATTTTTGTTTGTTTTGGTTAACATAAACCTTGGGCTTAAAGTTTAAAAGACGTAAAATGAGCTTATACCTCAGCAAACATACCTGTTGAAAAATGGCTCTTCTAAAATGGCATTCCAATAATTTCAGTCCTACTAGAGAGAACGAAAGATCTGGAGGGACCTTAGAGATCATGAATTTACTGCTCTCAGTTTTCAGATGAGGAAACTCAGAGCACAAATCACTTAAGGTTACAATTTGTTGGTAGTAGAGACAGCCACCATATCCTGATTCTTAGTTCACAATGATTTCTTTTGCTCTCATTGTGCTTCAATTTAATATTTTCCTAAAAATAATATTCAGATATAACAGAAATCATTGCAAAACATTGTGGGAAAGTGTGATAATGAAATGTCAAGAGGGCCAGTCACAGCCTCATTAGCTGTATGTTCTGATTGTTTAAAATAGAGTCTTGCTTTTTAAAAAAGGGGAGACAAACCAAGAAACTGATTCATGACTATAGAGAACAAACTTGATGGTTACCAGAAGGGCGGTGGGGTGGGGGATGGGTGAAATCAGTGATGTAAATTAAGGAAGACATTTGTGATGAGCACTGGGTGTTGTATGAAAGTGTTGAATCACCATATTGTATCTGAATACCTTAAACTAATATTTAAATTTCAATTAGTTAACACACAAATGTTTAATTTAAATTAAACCTTAAAAAATATATATAGTCTTGCTTTGTTGGCTATGGCTACAGACCTAACATTTATTGAATTTTTTATTGCTTTGTATTGGATACCATTCTAGGTGTTTTACATCTATTCATTCATTTAATCTTTACAATAGTCCCTCAAGTTGGCATATTATTATCATCCTTGTTTACAGATGCAGAGATGGAGATAGAGGAAGCTGGAGTAACTTGTGGAAAGTTATTTATTGGCTGTGTCAGAAAGGGCTGCAAACTCATTCAGTATGTTTCCAGGGCCATGCACCTAATCATTGTGACATACTGCCTCTTTTGGTCTTCAGAGCTTCAAACACAAATGGGATTCATTCTGTTTCACAGAAGTAGAAACTGAGGCATAAATATGTTTGAATGATTTATTTATTTGTACCCAGTCAATGAGATGCCAATAGCTATTCAAAACTACTTTTGTCTTAAGTTGGAATTTCCCCAGTATCACAAAAGTGCTGTATTCTCCATTTTAACAGAATTGCTGGTGAGACTTCCAGCAGGGGATTTATTTACAGGTACATTGATTTGCCATGTTGTTTCTTCTTGCCAATGTGAACTGGCAAGATGGCTATCTGTAGTTTATGTTCTATCATCTCTGATAATAGAATTGGTTCTTTTCCTATTCAGAACTAAGTCACTTGTACCTGCTGGAGACTAGATACTTATAACTAATTAAAGGTCTCCTTTTAAATATAAAAAATATCACTAAGCTAACTGTATTTATGATTAATCACTTTCATTCAAGCATTATCTATAAAATAACTTTTTAAAGGTTATGAGGATTAGAAATAACTTAAATGTGGTCAATAGCTAAGTGCCTAATAGATAATTGACTTTTGGCAAAGAGTATGATATATGAACTAAATTGTGAATCGGAGTTGACCTAACAGAGGGATAAATTTTGAGCAGATGACCTAAATCCTGAATGTTTCAGACACCTCTGGAAAGATGAACTGTAGGATATTTTACTTGGTAGATAATGTATGACACCACAGTGACCCTCTATTAAATTTAAGACTGGTAGGAAATTATACTTAAAATGTTGGAAGAATTGGGCTGGAGCTCATGGGGTTGTGTTTCTGTCTGCCCCCTTCTCAAAGTTGGCTAACAGCTGAAGAAATAATTTGAGAAGAGAAATAGGGCCTCTTGAGACTGGCTGTGGACTGAGGACTTAAGGCTTACCTTGAGCTAGGTTTGGCCTGATACATAATTTCTCCAGACAATCTGGAGAATGTGAATGGTTACTAACACCCTGGAATGACTACTTATACAAAAACCCACTGGTGTCTCCAATAAAATTCCTCTTATTCTTTGGGGGGGGGGGGCAGTGTACAAAGCAGGTAATCACAGTTAGGCCAGAATATAAGTCAGCCAAGGCATTATCTTGTTTGGCTCATCTTGCATAAAACATGAAGTGTAAGAGTTTAACTCAGGAAGAATATATGGCTGAGTAGGTTTCTTGGGAAAGGACTTGGAGACACAGAGAAGGAGAGAATAATAGGAAAGGAGCAAGGCAAATATAACCCTTTTTGGTCTTCTAGGTGCTACATAAAAATCCAGAATCTTATATCTCATGACCACCATGCAATAAATCCTATAGGAAAACTTATTTAAACATGTAAGGTGATGCTCCAGTTCTGTTGAGAGGATTTATTGTCAAAGAACACCAAAATGTGAATTTGTTATTTGTGGCAAAGGATGGGGTGTACTTTAACACGAGCACTAACTTTAAAAATGTATAAATGAAATTTCATAAACTTGGGTTGATATGTATCAGCTAAGGATCTGGAGAATATGTATAGTCTGCTGCACATCTTGACGATTCTTGACTTAGGAATGACACACATATTCTTGCTTGTTACGGGAACCATCTTCCTGGGGTGCTATCCCAGCTGCTTTTCCTCAGTCCCTTGCTACCTTTGGAGTTCACAGTGGCTTAGGACTCATGTGACTTGAAATGTAGTGCTCAACATTTGGATGGTCCAGATTTTCAACTGCATGATTTTTAAGTAAATGTCTCAGATATGGTGGGGGAAAAATGTTCTAACTCCAATCAGCTGATTTACAAATGTGTTTTGGAAAACACTCTTTTTTATTTTTTATTCTGAGTGTTTGTAAAACTCTCCTCCATGGATTTATGTAAGACATGTAATGTGTTGTTCTCAATCAGGTATAGATATTTGGGGACTGCAGATGCTGTGTCCATTTGGGCCTGTGGAAGGGTGTGTACTTAAAAGCACAAGGCTTGCTCTCCTCACTCTTGGCTAATGCCAAAGGAATTATATATCTCATTTCTGGCAGTTGGCTTGATATCTCCCTTTGGGATCAAGTGAGACAATTTTCATATTTATGGATTTTCTAAAAACAAATTTTCCAACTACTTATAATTTAATGAGATCTATTACTTCAATTTTTAAAAATTTCTCAGAAAAGGTTCCAAAAGTTCTCTTAGCCATTCTGATCTCCCCATATACTTCTTAATATGCAACTTTACTTTACCTGCAACTACTACCCAGACCTATTAGATCCAGCACTGACTTCCCCCCGTGCTCCCAGGAATTGGAATCAATACCCTGCTGGCATCCTGATGGGAAGGTGGCATAGGATTTATTCCCTGATATCGGTGACTTAAATTAATTCCTGGTGCACTACAACTTTTTAAATATTTTTCAAGTTTATGTCTTTGGCCCTTCCCTCCTTTTATTCATTAGCTAACTAGAACCAGGTACTCGATCACTTTTCTAATGGCCAGTAGATGAAGACAAGGAAGTGGAGTCAGCCTCTGGCTAGATTTCAGACAGCATCAAGGAGTCTATGTTCATCATCAACCGTTACCTTGTTTGGTGTCTCAAGTGGGAACAAAGATTAAAGAAACAGATGACAGGGGTGCCTGGGTGACTCAGTTGGTTAAGCATCCAATTCTTGAATTTGGCTCAGGCTATGATCTCATGGTTTGTGAGACAGAACCCATCAAGCCCCATTGGGCTCTGCACTGATACCACGGAACCTGCTTGGGATTCTCTCTCTCCCTCTCTCTCTGCCTCTCCTCTGCCCATGCTCTTTCTCTCTGTCTCTCAAAACAAATAAACATTAAAAAAAAAAAAAAAGAAAGAAACACAGATTACACATATCACCATGTAGAACAGGGGCCTAAGACATAATATAATATGTCCTGCTCCTTATATTCTGTAACAAGCCTTTAAAAATTCTTGAAGAAGTGAACTGGTACCATCTCCCTGACAATATGTGCTCACCTACTAGGGCAAATGAAAGAAAGATGTGCCATATTGGGTATTCAGAAAATAAACTGCAGCTTGCACTTGAATCATGCTCCTGAACAATTACACATGGTATGCAGATGGCTATTGTCATGAGAACCAACTTCCTAAAATGCTATAAAAGTTGCTCTTTCTCTAATTTCCCACCTTCAGAGTTCCCAGTAACTTAAGATTCCAATATAAAACTGAACTGTTTCCATCCTTCATGTTCTTTTGCAATATAATCTTTCTATCCATCCGTTAAGAGGTAGAATCTGTTTCTCTTCCCCTTGAATTTTGGCTTGGCTGTGGCGATGTTATCCAATAATTAGTAGTTTTTTAGTTACATCATAGGTTCATTAGAATTCTTTTGATGCATAGAAACTAACCACAGATACTGTGAAGATGCATATGCTAAGCTCCAAACAGTTGTATCCACAGATTTGGCCACAGGAATTGAGCCTGGTTTGGTGGATCCAGGGCAAGTGATGGCTTGCATAGTTGCTAATGTTTTTGATTCAAGAACATTGGGAACAGAGAATTTATTATTGTACTTAGGGCTGGATTTCTCAAGCAAAAACTAGGAGAAACAAAAAGAATAGAAAGATCAAGTTAGAAGACGCTGAAGTAAGAGGAGTCTATGGCAACAATGCAAACATGGCAGTTTATGAAGATATATGGCAAAAAAAAAAGTTATGAGTTCTTGGAACACTCCAGTCAAAAGAGAAGTTAGATCAACCTCCAATAAATAAGAAAAGGAAGAGGAATAAGAGGAACTATACTGAAAAGGACAAACCATAGAGATGTGTCCTCAGGAAATGACTAATTGAACTAAAAGTCTTCTGACCAGGGCCATCTGGTCTTAAAAGAAATTCACTGGATGGAAGGAATGTGGGGTCTTTAACAGTATTCATGTCTTCTCAAAAATTGAATGTTTTCACTGTGTGTCTGTTTTATTAACATGAAAAGCTACAATGCCAAGCTGTTTAGCAGTCATTTCTATACTCTTTATGAAGTTTTGTAGCATGGACTTGGAAGCAGGGTAACAAACTTCTTTATCTGGCTATTAAAAACTCAGCAATCTGACTATAAGTCAACTAATGATCTTCCTCACATTTATCAAATATTATTTACTGTGTATTATATAAAGGGATGAAATTAGGCATGGTTAAGACTCAGAAATTTAAAATTTGAGTCAGAATTGTAAAGCATTCTAGGACTGTTGAAGATATGGAATAAATAAATGCACACATGCATGCCACATGCACACACACACACACACACAATCCTAAAATACAGGCTTAAAAGAGGGATTGCTTTTTCTACCAAGAGAATGTTAGAGAAACGTTGTATGAACTAACCCAAATCTTGATTCTAAATGCTTAAATTTTTAGTAGCGCTTATTAAAAAAAAAAAAAAAAAAAAAAAGGTGAGTGATCCAGCAAGAGGAGAGTGACAGCATGAAACCTAGACCAAAGCATAGTCGAACGGGAAGAATGCCAGGAATAATCGGCGACAACATTTCATTCATTCATTTTCTCATTTATTCACTCATTCAGAAATGGCTGAGTGCCGGAGCAGATTTGTTTCATTTTCAAAGATGGCTGCAACAATGTTTCCCATCTCACTTGCTCTTTTGCAATAATCTTGCTACTCATTGACTGAGAGCTGGAGTCTGTTTTTTCCTCTTGAATCTTGGCTGCCCTGTGGCAATTTCGTCCAGCAATATTGGCAGAAGTGATGCCGTGTAACTTCTGAGGCTGGGCTTTAAACGATCTTTAGCTACTGCCTTTGCTGTTTGGAATCCAGCCACCATGCTGTGAAGAAGCCCGAGGAGCCCCATGAAGAGGCCCGTGTGAAGGAGAACCAAGTGCTCTGGCAGACAACCCCAACGGAACTCCTGTGTGTCCACTGACAGTCATGTGACTGAAGCCATTTTGTATCTTCCAATTGTCCCAGTATCCTAGATGACAGGACACAAAGCAGAACTATATGGTAAAACCACAGAATCAAGAGAAATTGGGATTTTTTTTTTCTGTAAGTCACTGAGTTTGGGGAAGTTTCAGTATGCAGAAATATATAACTACAAGGGCTTACTGTGTATCTGTCATTGGGCTAGTTGATGAAAATAGACACACTTTCATTCAGGAAACAAATAGAATTAATAGTCCAGTGGGAGAGACCTATATATTAACTATGCATATGATATATGGTGATAAATTCAACAGTCGCATATTCACATACAAAGAGAACACAATGAAAGAGATGATGAATACATTTCTAGGTAATTAAGGAAGACTTCTAAGAGAAGATAACATATAGCCAAGATATGTATGTATGTATGTATATATTTTTCTTTTTTTGCATTTTTAAAAATATTTATTTATTTATTTTGGGAGAGAGAGAGAACAGGGAAAAGGCAGACAGAGAAGGAGAGAGACAGAAAACCAAGCATAGTCAAGGTATTTAAATAATGCATTTTAGGGGCACCTGGGTGGCTCAGTTGGTTAAGTGTCTGACTTCAGCTCAGGTCATGATCTCACAGTTTGTGAGTTTGAGCCCTGCGTCGGGCTCTGTGCTGACAGCTCGGGGAGCCTGGACCCTGCTTCGGATTCTGTGTCTCTTTCTCTCTCTCTGCCCCTCCCCCACTTGTGCTCAGTCTTTCTCTCTCTCTCTCTCAAAAATAAATAAATGTAAAAAATTTTTTATAAATAAATAATGCAGTTTAGACTATGGGAATTGCATGTACAAGTATAAGAGGGCATGAAGCACTTTATATGTGTATCAATTAGGACACATCTGATGATCAATAAAAGAAAATCTGAATCAAATTAGGTTAAGCTAAAAGTGAAAGGTATTGGATCATACACATAGACAGCCTGGGGTAGACCTGGCTTCCAGTTTGGCTGCAAACTGGTCTCTGATGAGGTAATCGGTATCCAATTCCATTCTCTCCATCATTCACTTTCCTTCCTCTGTGCTGGTTTTATTCTTAGGGCTATCCCCTGTAGTCTCCAGATGGCTACCAGTAGATCCAGAGGTTACACAATTCTGGGTTTGTGTTTAACAGAAAAAGCTTGAGAATTTCTTTCTCAAGATTCCTGAAAAAATAAATTTCAACACAAATCACTGGCTCTGACTGGTTAGTGCCCATTGCTGGTATAATCACTGTGGCTTAATTGCAAGCAGCTACTCTGGAAAAGGGAGGAGGTGGTGGTTCTCCCCCTTCCCCCAAGAGACCTTGTAATACAGCTTCTGGAAGGGAGAATGGATATTAAAATGCCTACTACAGAGTATTTGGGAGTTTATGCTACTTGATATTTCTAGAGCATGAAGTGGCCTAAAGATGAAAAATAACTGGACATGAGGCTGAAGACACAGGCAGAGAAACAGACCAACCAGAATCTTATAGGCCATGCTAAAGAACTGAGTCCTGGGTGCCTGGGTGTCTCAGTTGGTTAAGCATCCAACTTTGGCTCAGGGCATAATCTCACAGTTCATAGGTTCAAGCCCCACACTGGGCTCTGTGCTAACAGCTCGGAGCCTGGAGCCTGCTTCAGATTCTGTGTCTCCCTCTGTCTCTGCCCCTCCTTGACTCATGCTCTGTCTCCCTCTGTCTCTCAAAAATAAATAAACATTAAAAATGAGAAAAAAAAAAAAAAGAAAGTCAGTCCTTAACCTGAAGGTAATATGGAAGCATTGAAAGGTTTAAATAAGAGCAGAGGTATAACTTGCTTTCTAAAAGCCCGTCATAGCATTAGAGAAGAAGATTTGGAAGAAACAAGGTTTCAGTCAGGGGGAACAGAAAAAGAAACACTATTCAAATGATAGGTTAAATATTCTTAGAAGGTAGTGTCCATTGCATGTAGGAATTGATTGGATGAGTGTTGTCAAGGTAAGCTTGCAGAAGTGTGAACTGTATTGCCATTCTGTTCTGTTGTGTTAGAGAAGCCATAGCAACTTCTGTTGTGTTAGAGAAGGCCCTGGCCAGAAGGCAGGAAGATACCCAGGTTAACTGGTAGTATCAGCTACAGTCTTCGTTGTTTCATTGGTCCTCAGACTGTAATTGATTTTTATCATCTTCCTTTTCCACCACCAATGCTAGATTTTTATAACACTCAGCCAACACTTAAGTTGGTCCAAGTTGCTTGCTTTGTCAAGTTGAGGGGGTACTTCGCCCTCGTGAGGCTATAATTGCTCCAACTGCTGGTTAGCAGTTATCACCAGGCGTGGAAATATGGCAATACACTATGGTTAATGTTCCAAGTTGCAGATATAGTCCACTTTATCTCTGTTCTGTGGCAACACTAGCTCTGCCAGAGAATCCCATTTAAATGTTTCCATCAATAGAATATCTCTTTTATTTTCCAATTGGTCCATTGGCATGAGGAACTATAGTTTTAGGTTCAGTAGAATAGTTACAATGTTTCCAAATGGAAGAGTTCCCTGATATTGCCACCCCTCTCAGAGTTAGAACCTCTAATTCAACATAGCTTAAGTCTGCTGAGAGGGAGCACAAATTTTGCCAGTGAATTATTGGCAGTGGTCAGAGTGCTCCTCTTTCCCCAGTGTGCAATTCACTGGGGTAAATGGCCGCAGGTCCTTTTGGTAATGAAATAGGGGATGCTCTATATGCGCCTGCAGTAGTATACATAATATACACACTTTCCTTAAAGAAATCTTCAAAGATTTTTCTTTAGGAAGGACCATTCTCCCTTTCAATGACTGTCTCTTTGGGAGCAAGATCTAATCTTAGAGCTGGTTGAAAAATTATGATTTTCCAAGGTGGAGGCTGATTTCAGACTTCTACTTGCCAGCCCTCAATTTTGTCTGTAGTCAACTGCCCATCTGTCTCACTCCTTGGAACACCATGGCCAAAATTCTTAGATTACCATTCTGTATTTGATGCCCATTATGGTAATCACTTCCACCTTGCCTCTAAATGCTACAACCTTGTCTCTGATCTTTTTTTAATTCTATCATCCTCATTGACACATGGAAATGAGTTCCACCATGGCATAATTTCCTACTATCTGCCCTAGCTTATTAAGAAGAGATACCACTGGTTTGACAAATATCATATGTTTGCAAGTATAGGAGGATTAGGAGGAACTTAACTGAGGAACAAGAGGGAGAAGAAGGGGGGAAATGGTGGGGGAAAGGGAGAGAGGCAAACCATGAGAGACTCTTGAATGCTGACAAAAACTGAGGACTGATGGATGTGGGGGGGAGGGGGGGATGGGCATGGAGGAGGGCACTTGCGGGGATGAGCACTAGATGTTATGTGGAAACTAATTTGACAATAAACTATTTGTAAAAAAAAAATAAATAAAAAAATAAATAATAAAACAACAAAAAAAGAAGAGATACCACTGAAATTCTCAAATATATAATGCAATCTCATAAAAAATGTATGCCTTATTGGCTTAGTAAAGGGAGTATCCTGCAAAACATGGTTAGGATGTGTTTTGTTTCACACTTTTCTGATACTTTCAAGTCTTTCTCCAATACTCTGCCAAAGTGGTTCAAGCATTTCTACCTTTATCACTATAGGCCAAACTGTGACTAAGCTTCAGCATGGCTTCCCAGCTCTGGGTTAAGACTGGATCCAGGTGTTCTTGCTGAGACATTATATTCTGAGTCATGAAGACTATTCTTCAATGTCAATAAATCTCTCCTGTTCAGGTTTATATACTGCCTCCCATCTTAATCCTTAAAATCCACTCCCACATATATTCTGCCAGTTCCTGACAGAGCATATAAATAGCAGTACATTTTCTGTAAAAAATAAATAAATAAAAAGCTGTTTCCTTCTGGATCAAGGACTCTATTTCCTGCTAAATTAATGCTGAGTCATGATCCTCATTAATTGGTTTGTAAGGTATAACAGGAGGCGATCGTGGATCTTGAGGAGGCAATATCATCCTGCTAGACATTTGCCTCAGATGAGGTCTTTCCAAATCTTCGGATAAGGCAGACTTCTCTTCTCTGAGGGGATGCTCGGAGGGAGCTGCTTCTGCCAATTTGGGGGATCCAGGAGAAGTTGGGGGGTTCAGTCTTCTCAAATTAATCCACTCAATGGCCCCATATCAAGTTTCAGGACTCTATTATGTTTCCATTACGGTTGTGTCTTCAGCTTAGGAGACCTCTCAATACTGTACATTCTATCTTTCCATAAGGTTTAGATATTTTAGATATTTGTCCCAACTTTCACCATAGATGACCCTCTGACTGTAGGAGTTGAAGGTCTTTTTGAACCTTTCTGTGGAAGCTTTCTGATCTTCACAGTGTGCACTGAGTTGATAGCTGACCTGAGCTTGGTATTTTATCTCTATTCCATATTCTATGTTTTCAAAGCTTTTAAGCCATTTAGGAACAGCCATTCAACTCCATAACCATAATTAGCACTGCCCCATATCATTCACTGCAATGCTTTTCTTTTCCCTTATACTCCATCACATCCATTATGGATGAGAGTCCTAGTAATTGAATGCTACAGCATGCTAAGTCTTATCATCATCCTGCTTACCACCAGTAATTTGGTTACTGGTATCATCTAAATAGAGATAATCCACCTGTAGAATCCCATTTTGAAAGTCTGCTTTCTGGGACCATCCCTGGTACCCAATGCCTTTGGGTTTCCCCAAAAGCAGTACCTGCAATAGGAACTTGGGTACAGTTGATTTACTTGGGAAGTGATCCCACAAAACAGGAGTGACCAAGTAAGGAGAGAGAGATAGTGAAGGAGAAAGATCTAGTGTAAAAGTACTTCACTGAGGTCAGTGCTCTGGTCAGCAAGGGGACTTTTGAGAAGAATAAAGAATGCCTGCAAGAATTAGCCTGTGTGAAAGACAGTACTCTGGAGCATTTACCAATTGAATCCCTCATTGTGGGTCACCCTGGTTTAAGTGGGCAAGCCAGCTCCGGTTATAGAAGGCCTTTGGGGCAAAATATGGAAAGTCACACAAAGGCAGGCACGCGAGGGGGGAATTTGGAAGCAGGAGCTGACTTGGAATTGTGCTTAATAACCACAGCTGGTGACAACTGAGATATGCACATAAAGATATGAGGACTTAGGAAGAAAGTCTAGGCTAGAGATGTGAAAATTATGTAGAGGTGATATTGAAAATGTAAGAAGGAATGAGATCATCAAAGAAGAGGTGGAGAACACAAAGAACACCTATTTTTAAGAAAACGGGGGAAGAGAATTCAGAGAAGGCAGAAATGAGCCGAGATAGAAGAGAAATCCAGCCAAATAAGTACTAAGAAACAATCATTGTACTTAGGAATAATTTGGTCATTTTGGCCACTGTCTTTGTAAGTTTCAGTAAGGTAGAAAGGACAAAAGCCAGATTTTAGTGGGTTAATAAATCAGATGGGGGGCACAGAGACACTGAATATGGCAACACTTTTAAGTTGGCCCCCTGCGAAGCAAAATAGATGTACAATATTCAAGATTAACAGGAAAGGGAGAGACTCTTGGGTGGGTGTTCATGTTCCAAGGCTATAAATTAGTCAGCGTCAAGATTTTTTTCTCCCTTAAACCAGTTCATTTGACTAATTCTTTATTGAGGAGCTGGTTCTTTAGCCAGCTAATCAGAGTCTCAGATGCTTTAGGAAATGACATCCTTTTATTTATCCTCCTACCACTTCCTCTTACAAAAGGAGAGACTTGGGTTACAACTTGGTCGTGCTCTACTTGACCCAGCATAATTTGAGTGGGGGGCTGGGTTGTCTACAGCCTGGAAACAGGAGGAAAAAGTGATTAAAATAAACACAAAGCATGTTTACATATTCACAGGAAACTTCCCACGACATATTAAAATGGAAACAAAGAGATCAAATTGAAGAAAGGGATGCAAATGTTGAATTTCTCTTAATCCATGGAGGCCAATTTTCTTAACAGTAAAAAGCCTTGAAATAGAAAATTAGCCAAATGCACTACTGTTTTCCCTGGCTGCCAGCTTTCCAGCATCCGGTCACATTGTTGCACTGATTTTCCCCCTTATTATAGGCAGGCAGGAGCTTGAAATCCCTGCTAAAGCAGAAGGAATTTGTGCAGATGCATATCATAGGCAATTGCAGTGTGACTCACATGGTGAGGCTGGGAATCTTGGGAGTTGAACTGAGGACAAAATGGGAGGGATTTTCCTTCCCTAGGCTGGTCTCCAAGAACACACTTTACATGCCGCATTTTTAATGTAAGCTTACTGCCTGGTTAGATAGCCTCCTGGAGAAAGATTATGAAGCCTCTATGGAAAGTTAGTGCTTGTCGCTTTCTTTTCTTTCTTAACTTTCTTGACTTTGTGATTTACTTGCTCTTTCTGTTGTTTTTTTCCTGATGTTCCTCAACTTTATATATGAGTTTATGAAAAATGTGATCACTAAGGTTGTGGTGATGATACTACTACTTAAAATTATTGGAGAGTCTAAAGAACGGTGTGGATCTAAGTGAGTCCTTGAAACACTTTTGAGGAGGTGTTAGGAACAGTTTTTAGGAATAAGACTGATACCTTATTGCAGGAAGAGCTGAGTAGGCAGCTACTCCTTATCTCCACATACCCCCTGTTTGTTCTCCCTCTTTCCCTTTCCTTATTTTCTTTCCCATCCTTCCTCTTTCTTCTTAATGCCAATATCTTTGCCCTGATAGTCTGCTTTTCACACAGAATTATTATGAGTTTAAGTTACAAACAG
The DNA here is from genome assembly GCF_003009895.1 of Hyaena hyaena. Classification (NCBI taxonomy): domain Eukaryota; kingdom Metazoa; phylum Chordata; class Mammalia; order Carnivora; family Hyaenidae; genus Hyaena; species Hyaena hyaena. The sequence goes on from NW_024081167.1 coordinate 1,296,699, forward strand.
AAAACTATTTTTAATTCCATAAAGCACTATGGGACTGTTTTATGATTAGAATGATCACCCTAGTGCTATTTTGGAAGGAAGATCAAAGGTGAAATCACTGATGGAAACACACCAGTTGATGCAAGAGTATTTCTTTCTTTTACCCTGAACATGAAACTGAAGTAGAAGTAGTAGAGGGTTTGTCATATTGTTTCTTAACTAATTGGTAACAGTTACAATACTTTTGTCTCAATTCTACCTATGTATGGCCTTGAGTGCATTAAGAGAAATTCAACATCCCTTTCTTTAATTTGATCTCTTTGTTTCCACTTTAATAACTCTCTCCATCCCAACCTCTATCCCTGTATCCTCTCTGTCATCTCTATATCATCTCTGTCTCTCTGTATCTATCTCTTTCTCTATATCTGTATCTATCACAGATGTTTAGGATTATTTGTCATAAATTACATTGGGTTGTTCAAAGTGTTTACTGATTTGTTGATATCACAACCATTTGTAGGGTCTGACTGTACCTTCCTTCCTGCTCTCATCTTCCTTCCCTTACAAAAAGATCTGCTTGTCACCTGTTTATGGCAGAATGGGCTGGTTTATTTTCCTAGAGTCCAGAATTATTAGAGCATCCCAAAACTTTCCTCAGTCTCTGAGGCCATAGTAGTTACTTTCCATATGTTTCTGAACTTACAGTGAGCAAGACATTAGAGCTTCAATATATGATATGATATACTTCTGGGAAATTAGATACTCCCAGATGTTAGCTACAAAGCCAGTCTAGTGAATACATAGTAGGGTCTCTGGAAGATGTTGGAATTGTTCATATGAACATCTGGGGCATCTGCGGTAGGCTCATATCTCCAGACTGTGTAGAAGGTTGGCACATGCTTATCAGGTGAATACTCTCTGTTCATTTTTTGGTAGCTCAAAGTCTACCCTGAGCTGAGATGCTGACTTCTTGTTTCAGGAATATTATTGAGTTGGCTAAATTTTTAAATGGGAAGAAAATGTAAAAATGAAGTAGAATCTTTTTCTGTTAAGTTCTCTTTGATCCCTCTAGGTAGTTCATCTTTTCTAGGTTGACAGGCTGGGATTTTTTTTGTTTTGTTTTGTTTTAAAGATCCCATTCTTTTTTCTCTGACCACACAAAATCATAACAACACATCAAAAGTATCACATATCAGGTGCTCACTCTTAGTTGAAGTATCTGCAAGATGTATAGGCTTCTTTGGGGACCAAGCACTATAGGAAACCATTGGCTTGGCAATGGAGACAATATCTATAGTGTGAAATAAAAAAGATTATCTGCACCATTTCTGGGGCTTGGCAGTTTTGTGATTGTGTAACAATAACAAGATTACTTCCTCCAAACTACACCTTTCCACCACATAACAAACTGTACCTACAGAGGTTTTTAGATGTCATAAGCATAACAAATAATTTGTTAACTGTGGGCATCAATTTGGATTGCTCCCTAGTATGTGTGCTTCTGGTTCTATGATTTAACTGGCTACTGAATTTTCTCAGAGCAATCAGTGATTTCTTTGAGATGGAGGCTTTAAGAACCCTGTTGGGACAGAGGAGTTGCTTTTTGTTTGATATTAGAGGGGAGAGAGAGAAAAAAAAGGCTTTTTCCCTCTCCCCCAATTTGGACAGGACCCTGACAGATTCGATAGTATTGTATTACCCTCCACCCCCCAATCAGCTCAAGATTGTATTGTTTAATCACTTCATGCTTCGTCTTTGTATATCACCTTGAAAAACACCTCCCAAAGGCATTTAAAGTTACAAATGCTAGACAATTTTACTAAGCTGGAACCTGACCATGATACTCTTGGGTATATAGCAGAATTTTGTTCAAGGGTTTTAGTTTCATTGCTGAGGTGATGTTGCATGAAGATGATCAGCCTTTAAATAATACTCCATTCATAATTTAATTTTAGTTCAAAACCAGTGGGTGTTCAAAATGAAGCATAGAGCTCAAGACTTTCTTTCTAGGAGAGTGGCTACAGATGCTAATTTAAATTTATGGAGGAAAACAATGGCCCATGGCAAACTAAGTAGAGCGTCTGGGAGGCCATTGGTATTCTGGGAGGACACTTCCTAATTAAGCTGTACACCTCCCTCTCAGACTCTCAAGACCCAGCAGTTGTTGTTTGTGACAGATAACTTACCATTTGTTGTTGCTTTCACTGACTTCCTTCAAGGTTTTGGATTTGTATTTCTGCTAGCAAAGTTTGAAAATTATCTCATTCACTGGACAGCTCTCCCTTAAAGGGAAGCATAAGCTTGAATTAAAAATTAACTTTTGCTTCAGAGCCCAAGAAGTATCCTTTTTTGGGGGTATGAGAGAAGAAGCTTGTCACAATTTCCCCTTTGTGCACTGGCCCAGATTACTCCCAGGGATATACTGAAATTATTAGGGAAGGAAGGAGGAGTGGCAAACACAGACACTGTGTTATCATTTCAAATCACCAAGGAACCCTATTAATAAAGCAGAAACTCAGCTCTTACAGAACTCATGCCACACGAGGTGCCATTCCTAATTTCTTTTCTTGTTCTGGCTCTCTTCCCCTTTGCCCAGACTTTTTCTTGCTGCATCAGCACTGGTGTATCCCTTTGAACTTGCCCAGGTTATATTTTAGTAGCTGATTGCCTGGGTTTAGGATGTACCTACTTATTGATGAGTGAAGGTGTTGTCTGATCAGAAATAGTGACTCTCAAAAAGCTAAGATGAAGTAATTGAACAGTTCACAATTGTGTGTCGTGCAGAGGTCAGGAATGATGGAGACTGCGTGGCAAAAGGAAGAACATGCTACCAACTTTTCCCAGAAGTGCCTGTGGTGGAGGGAAGGTAATGTCAGTGATGACCTCCTCAGCCTTAGTTGTACTCCAGTCATGTCTTTCCTTACTTTTTCAGTCTCAGATTTTTCCTTCCCTTCCCCTGCTCAAGCATAGGTTTCCTGTTGATGAAATAATGCAGAGTAATACATTAAGAAAGCAATAGTGATATTCGGTCTTGGAAAAGACTGGCTTAAGACCAGTGATGTGTTAAGGTTTAATGACTGGCTCTCTGGGTAAAAAGTTCAGGTTTGCAGTATCTGCTGATTTCAATGGTGTAAATACTCCCACTGTCTGATTCCAAGGTACCAATGTGAGGTCACTGAATTCAGAGTTGAGAAAAGATGGGTATAATTAGTTTTTGCAAGCTGGTATTAGCTGACTTTGGCACACTACTGGAGAATGAAAAGTGCTTAGGAGACATGACTTGGAACAAAGTACATACTAAATTGATGCATCTTTTTTATCAATCATTATTAATTACTATTGTGATTATTATTGTCTTCTGTTTCTTCTTCTTTTATTAATGTATGTATGCATCCAATGATGTGTTGGAAAACTCTAAAAATATGCTTTGATTTGTATCATTTGCCAACTTCCTTTTTCTGCTCTTGTTGTTTAGCATATTTGACATACACTGTTACATTAGTTTCAGGTGTAGAACATAGTGATTTGACAACTCTATACAATATACTATACTCCCCATGAGTGTAGCTACCATCTGTCACCATACAGGGCTACTACAACCCCACTGAATATATTTCCTTTAATGTACCTTTTATCCCTATGACTTATTCATTCCACACCTGGAAGTCTGTATCTTCTACTCCCTTTCACCCATTTTGACCATCTCCTCACCTTCTCACCCCCACCTCTGGCAATCACCATTTTATTTGCTATGTTTGTGGGTCTCTTTATGCTTTTTTACTTTTTTGTTTTATATTTTAGATTTTACATGTAAATGAAATAATATTTTTCTTTCTCAGTCAGACTTAATTTTACTCAGCATAATACTCTCTAGTTCAATACGTGATGTTGCAAATGGCAAGATGTCATCCTTTTTAATGGCTGAGTAATATCCCATTGTATATGTATGTATATGTTTCTGAGTTATAGATACATTGTAGCATGCCTTTTTGCCTTAATCCAGCTATTCCATTGAAGCTGGAATCACAAATATTCACTTTATGCAAATCCTAGGCCATGAATGTGGCATACCTTCAGTCATATCAAGCCATAAATTAAAAAATTAAAAACTTAGCAAACATTTACTGAGTGCTTTCAAGTACTAGGCGTTGTGCCAGGCACTATGCATTTATAAAGAATATATTTGAAAGAAGTTAGTTAGAAAGTTAGAAAATAATATTTGCATTTACGAAAAGGCATCATGGGGCACCTGTGTTGCACAGTCAGATGAGTTCCGACTTTGGCTCAGGTCATGATCTTGTGGTTTGTGGGTTTGAGTCTCTAGTCGGGCTCTGTGCTGACAGCTCAGAGCCTGAAGCCTGCTTCGAACTCTGTGTGTGTGTGTGTGTGTGTGTGTGTGTGTGTGTGTGGTGTCTCTCTCTGTCCCTCCCCCACTCACAATCTCTCTCTCTCAAAAATAAATATTAAAAAGTTTTTTAAAAAATCATAATTAGTGTTATTTATGGGAAATGAAAAATATTTTGCAGTTAAGGGAATTATAAACATGGGGGGAAGGTACATCATATAATAGATACATTATTTAAACAGTATACAGTATCAAATACATATTTTTTTTTTTTACAAATAGTGTATTGTCAAATTAGTTTCCACATAACACTCAGTGCTCATCCCCAAAGTGCCCTCCTCCATGCCCATCCCCCCCTCCCCCCCACATCCATCAGTCCTCAGTTTTTGTCAGCATTCAAGAGTCTCTCATGGTTTGCCTCTCTCCCTTTCCCCCACCATTTCTGCCATATTTTAATGGTGTTCACAATAGAAATATTAAAGCAGTGAGAATCACAGAGGAGGGAGCACCTTAGTCTACCTGTGAGGATGAACAGTGTGAGAGAAAGCTTCAGAGTTCAGGAGACTTTTTATTTTTTTGTTATTATTTTTTAATATACTTTATTGTCAAATTGGTTTCCAGACAACACCCAGTGCTCATCCCAACAAGTGCCCTCCTCCATGCCCATCACCCACTTTCCCCTCTCCCCCACCCTCTATCAACCCTCAGTTTGTTCTCAGTATTTTAGGGTCTCTCATGGTTTGCTTCCCTCCCTGTCTGTAACTTTTTTTCCCCTTCCCCTCCCCCATGGTCTTCTGTTAAGTTTCTAAGATCCACATATGAGTGGAAGCATATGATATCTGTCTTTCTTTGCCTGACTTATTTCACCTAACATAATAGCCTCCACATTGCTACAAATGACCAGATTTCATTCTTATTGCCACGTAGTAATCCATTGTATATATAAACTACATCTTGATCCATTCATCAGTTGATGGACATTTAGGCTCTTTCCATGATTTGACTATGGTTGAAAGTGCTGCTATGAACACTGGGGTACATGTGCCCCTATACATCAGCCCTCTTGTATCCCTTGGGTAAATTCCTAGCAGTGCCATTGCTGGGTCATAGGGGAGTTCTATTGTTACTTTTTGAGGAACCTCCATACTGTTCTCCAGAGGGGCTGCACCAGTTTGCATTCCCACCAGCAGTAAGCAGATGCCCATTTCTCCACATGCTCGCCAGAATCTAGTCTCCTGATTTATTCATTTTAGCCACTTTGACCGGCGTGAGGTGGTATCTCAGTGTGGTTTTGATCTGTATTTCCTTGATAAGGAGGGATACTGAGCATCATTTCATGTGTCTGTTGGCCATCTGAATGTCCTCTTTGGAGAAGTGTCTACTCATGTCTTCTGCCCATTTCTACACTGGATTATTTGTTTTTCAGGTGTGGAGTCTGGTGAGTTCCTTATAGATATTGGATACTAGCCCTTTAATATGTCATTTAACTGATATGTCATTTCCAACTATCTTTTCCCATTCTGTCAGTTGCCTTTTAGTTTTGTTTATTGTTTCCTTTGCCATGCAGAAGCTTTTTACCTTTTTTAAAAAATGTTTTTATTTATTTCTAGGAGAGAGAGAGAGAGACAGCGTGAGAAGGGAAGGGTCAGAGAGAGAGAGAGATACAGACTCTGAAATAGGCTCCAGGCTCTGAGCTGGCAGTCAGCACAGAGCCCGACGCAGGGCTCGAACCCACGAACCGCGAGATCATGACCTAAGCGAAAGTCGGACGCTTAACCGACTAAGCCACCCAGGCGCCCCCCTCTGCCTATTTTTAATCAGATTGTTTTTCTTTTTAATTGGTGTTGAGTTATATGACTTCTTTATACATTTTGGATATTAATCCCTTATCAGATATGTTATTTGCAAACATCATCTCCATTTTATTTAATTAATTAATTAATTAATTTTTTAATGTTTTATTTATTTCTGAGAGAGAGAGAGAAACAGCGTGAGCAGTGTAAGGTCAGAGAGAGAGAGGGAGATATAGAATTTGAAACAGGCTCTAGGCTCTGAGCCGGCAGTCAGCACAGAGCCCAATGCGGAGCTCAAACCCACGAACCATGAGATCATGACCTGAGCCGATGTCGGATGCTTAACCAGCTGAGCCACCCAGGTGCCCCAATATCATCTCCATTTTTGTAGGTTGCATTTCATTTTATGACAGGTTTCTTCACTGTGGAAAAAGGTTTTTAGTTTGATATAACCCTAATTGTTTACTTTTGCTTTTGTTTCCCTTGACTGAGGAGATAGTTCCAGACAAACTTTGCTAAGACTGATGTTTAAGAGATTACTACCTATGTTTTCTTCTAGGAATTTAATGTCAATCCCTATTAAATAATATTTTTTCACAGAACTGGAGCAAATAATTCTACAATTTGTAAGAAACCACAAAAGAGCCTGAAAAACCAAACCAATCTTGAGAAAGAACAAAGCTAAAGGCACACAATCCCAGATTTCAGATTTTACTTCAAAGCTATAGTAATCAAAACAGAATGGTGCTGGCACACACACACACAAAAGACACACAAAAATTAATGGAACAGCATAGAGAGCCCAGAAATAAACACTTATACAGTCAACTAATCTATGACAAAGGAGGCAAGGATATACAATGGGGACAAGACAGTCTCTTTAACAAATGTAGCTAAGAAAACTGGTCAGCTAAACATGCAAAAGAATGCAACTGGACACTGGGGCACTTTCCCACACCATATACAAAACAAAACCACACACACACACACACACACACACACACACACACACACAAATACCTTAAAGTGAATTTAAGACCTAAATGTAAGACCTAAAAACCACTCCGTGTAAGAGTTGTCTCCCAGGGATGTCTATATTGTCCATAGGATTTTTGTTCACAAACACTGAAAGGACAGGTTGTAATTTTTAGATTGTTTTAGTCAACTTTTCTTTTCTTGAGTAATAATCTGTGAATATGTGTTTTCTGTTTCTTTCCCACAACTTTTCCTTCTTTTTCTATTTGAATAATTTTAATCTCAATTTACAAAAAAAAAAAATATTTTAGGACCAAATCTTATAATACACAACTCATCTGGTATTTCCTGGAAAGTACTATAAATTTCAGAGTCTTGGAACTTGAACTCCTATAGTTAGAAATTGAATAATAATTTTGACTCTTAATAGTTGCTAGTCTTGTATTTGGAAAATTCCCAAATCAAGGCTAATAAGAAATACCTCAAATGATAACTGTGAAGTATGTGAAGGGATGTTACAAAAATGTGCATAAACATATGGTATGTTCTTATTGTCTCAAGAATCAATGTTGTGGCTAATTCCATATTCACTTGTGAAGGAAGCTGTGGGTGGATGGATGGTATGAATTCTTAGTGTCACATAATTTAAACGAAGGAAGAGACCATTAAGAATAAGACAGTCTAGAGAGAAGCTGGGACTAGAGAAAATAGGATGGATAGATAGAAAAGAAGGGAGAAGGTGTCTTAGGTAGAAGAAGTCTATAAATAAAGTAACAAAAGTAGAAATAAAATCAGTAGTAAACAAGGGGAATATTCATTTAGCACACTCCCTCATTGCCATATGCCAGACATTGTGTTTGGTTCCAGAGCACAGGAATAAGCATAAGACATAATTCCTATATTTCTAGCACATAAGATAGAATTCCTTTGTTCCTAGGCTCTGAGATTTGGTAAGAGAAACTGAAGAAATCGGTTTGTGAAAAGGGAAATTTGAATTTTCTTGGGTAAATTGAGATACTTTGGTGGAAGGACATAGGCTTTGTAATGATAAGATACATCATTAGAAGTTGCTATAGAATTATTAGGAGGTGAGTGACAATTAAAATGGTATTTTGCGATGATCAATTTACATGAAAATTTACATCCGTTGGACACAAAAAAGCAAAAGAAGGAATTAGTGGTTTAATAAAGAGGTTGGTGAATTTTCTGAATTTTCTATATTTTCTTGAAAGCTGAATAGTAAAAATTCTCAACTTTGCAGGTCAGTGGTCTCTGTTGCAAGTCTTTCGTTCTGTCACTGTAGCATGAAAGCAGCAGCCACAAACAGTAAAAAAGTAAAGGAGAATGGCTGTGTCCCAGTAAAACTGGTGGTGGTGAGGTTGGCTCACAGGCTGTACTTATTTGACCTCTCATTTGTAGTGTTGAGACAAGGTCAAGAGTCATTATTCCAAGGAGAGGATTATAACTTAAGTTTTGGACATGTTAGGTTTAGGTGACAAAAGGGAAATCTTGGTGGAAATATGGAAATTTAGGATTGGATTTAGGATGAGAGATTAAGTTTGGATTCAGATTTCAGTTATTCACTGTAGATGTGAATGAAAGAAAGAAAGTAGATGTGCATTTCTGGTCAAGCCAGGCACAGGGAAACCAGAAGCAATTTATTGCAAAGAACTACTTAAACAAGTGGTGACGGGGCTAAAGAGAAAAATAGGAAACAATGCAGAGACTGAGAACAGCAAGTGGCTAGTGTCCCACACTGTGGCTATGATGGAGGTGGTGTTTCTGGAGCCCAACACTGAGTTGAGGTGCATGGTTTCAATAACAGCTTGTAGTGAACACTTCCTTGTGGCCAGGCTGTTTGCAACGGTGTATCACTGTTCTTTTCACTAAGAAGCACAGTCTATCTCTTTGGATGAGGGCTGGGCCTTGTGACTGGCTATGACTAATAGAATATGGTAGACGTGACATTGTGTGAATTCTGGAACCTCTAGGACTTACGAGGTCTTGTAGTTCCAGTCTTGTCCTCTTGAAGCTTTGGACTACAATGCTGTGAAGAAGCCCAGTCTAGTCTACTGAAAGGTGTGAGGTTACATGGAGGAGAACCCAGCAAATAGTCCAAACAAATTGTCAGATGTGTGAGTGAATCCATTTTGAACCATCTACTTGCAGTCAAGACATCAGAGATGGTGTTCAAGGCAGAAAGAGGGACAGAGAGAAACACCCAAGCTACTTTTGTCCTTTATCATTCTCAGTGCATCTTTTCTCCCTCAAGTGCCCCCATTTGGTCTAACAAAATGAAACAAGATGATGGGGGACCCAGGGACCCTACAACATGAAGCACAGCTGGGGAAATAAGCCTGGGATCAGCATAGTCAGTTAAGCAAAGAAGAGCAAGTATGAAGCAAGGGAGGGAGTAAAGCAGAGGGTTTAGTCCTGTTGTGTCCATGGAGAGGAACTCATAAAGAAGCAGAGATGGGCCAGCCAGACAGGTTGGAGAAGCAATAATACAATGTTGGCCTGAAGTAGGAAATGAGAAAATTATAAGGAAGAAGGAGGAGTCTGATAAATGCTGTAAAATAATGCAGAGACTTCAAAGAGGGTGACTAGCAAAAGAGACAAATTTATTTGCTGACGTGCAATAATTAGTGACCCATGAGTGGCCTGTAAATGTTAATTTTTTCCCTTCCCACACTGTTATTTGAAGATCCTCAAAGGTTTGTGAAAGTGTCATAAGGAAGTCATCATTAAAAATGGTAATGACAGGGGTGCCTGGGTGGCTTTGTTGGTTAAGCATCTGACACTTGATTTCTGCTCAGGTCATGATCTAGCAGTTGTGAGATCAAGCCCCTTGTGATGCTCAGTGCTGGGTGGGGAGCCTACTTAAGACTCTTTTGGAGTGCCTGGGTGGCTCAGTGGGTTAAGTGTCTGACTTTGGTTCAGGTCATGATCTCGTGGTTCGTGAGTTTGAGCCCCATGTCTGGCTCTGTGCTGACAGCTCAGAGCCTGGAGTCTGCTTTGGATTCTGTGTCTCTGCCTCTCTCTGCCCCTTCCCTGCTCTCACTCTGTCTGTCTCTCTCAAAATAAATAAACATTTAAAATATTTTTTTAAAAAAGATTCTTTCTCGGGGCGCCTGGGTGGCTTAGTCGGTTGAGCGTCCGACTTTCGCTTAGGTCATGATCTCTCGGTTCGTGGGTTCGAGCCCCGCGTCGGGCTCTGTGCTGGCTGCCAGCTCGGAGCCTGGAGCCTGTTTCAGTCTGTGGCTCCCTCTCTCTCTGACCCTCCCCTGCTCACGCTGTCTCTCTCTCTCTCTCTCCTAGAAATAAATAGAACATTAAAAAAAAAAATTAAAAAAAAAAAAGATTCTTTCTCTCCCCTTCCCGCTGTCCCCTCCCCACTTACACTCTCTCTCTCTCAAAAAATAAAATTACAAAACTAAAAATAGCAATGTCATCTGTTTTTGTTTCTAGCATGTTTTAAAATTCTTAATTTACTTGGTAGGTTTATAAAAGATTTTCAAATGTAATACTACTCTACTAAAAAATAAAGAGATGCATAAATAAAGTTGATCTGTAATTCTGTTTTTTGAAAATCTCTAAGTTAAATGATGATGTAATTGTTTTTTCTTTCAGAACTGAACACTTTGAGGGGTTCGTAGGGTGAATTGAGTGGCCATGCATACCAATCACTGGATATAAAAGGATTATATTTGTGATTTGCTCACCTAGGTAGATACCTGTAGCCATTGTGTTGCTTTTGATTACTATAGAGCTAAATATTCTTTTTATTCTTAAGTACCTTTTAGATTTAATTTATATCTATGATGGGGCTTTTGATAAAGACAAAAACCAAAATGAATACTGAAGTTAAATATAAGTTAATTAAGGGTGTTAAATGATAGTAGTTCTCTAATTTGCTCCAAGATGTCCTGTACGAGATCCTTAAGTTTGATTAAATTAATCACAATTTTAGAGTAGCACACCAAAATCTCTCATAATTTTAAAACCACTATAAAAAGAAAAAAAATGTGCAGAGACAAGTATATCCAATTAAACTTTTTTTACTCACTGCAAATCAAGATAACCCATAATGCAACATTTTAAAGAAGTGCTGCCTTAGATACTTTTATTATTGAAAAGCAAAATGTAAGTACTGTATAATTCCATTTATATAAAATTGTGAAAAGTCAAATCTAAATTACAGTAACAGGAAGCAGATCAGTGGTTTCCTAGGAGCAGGAGTGGGTACGGATAAAAGAAAAAGAATAGGTGGGAACTTTGGGGGATGATGGAAATGTTCTGTCTCTTGGTTTTGGAGGTAGATATAGTTAAATTCAATGAAGTATATACGTGTACAGTGGTGCATGATATTGAAACATAAGTTAGATCACACCATAGCAGATTAAAAAAACCAATACATGGGGGCTCCTGGATGATTCAGTCGGTTAAGCATCCAACTCTTGATTTCAGCTCAGGCCATGATCCCATGATGATTTGTGAGACTGAGCCCCGGTTTGGGCTCTGCACTGACAGCGTGGAACCTGCTTGGGATTCTCTCTCTCCTTCTCTCTGTGCCCCGGCCCGACTTGCACATGCTTCTGTTTACGCACCCACACACTCTCTCTCAAAATAAACAAATAAACATTAAAATAACCAACATATAAATTTCATTAAAATAACCCAATTTATTGAGTTACTGTTTTAAACATTCAATTACATAACTACAAATGTAGGATCACAAAAGCAGATTTTTGTCTGCAAGGGTGAGGACTGGGGTGAGGCAAGTGAGACTTCCAGGGCACAAAATGTAAGGAGACACTCACTGCCAGATTTCTTTGAGGGTCACCCTGCACCCGCACACCGCTAAATTTCCGCTCAAAATTTGTGCTCCTGGTATCTCACTTGCCTCACTGTTTTTGATGACTTACTATAAGTTGAAATTTCATTCTACCTTTTAATGTATATTAATTGAATAAAATGTTATAATATATGCTGTCATTAAACTTTGTTGCCAGATAAAAATTAAAACACACACACACACACACACACACACACACACACAACCCAAACCCTGGTGTGATTTGTTAGGCTTATTGAGTGTGAGGATTGTGGCCTTTTACTCTGGAAAAGTCTCAGTCATTATTTCTTGGAATAATGCACCTCTCTCTCCTCCATTTTCTCCTTCAGAAATAGTGTTTGGATGTATATTAGAGCTTCTCTATTCTTCTTGTCCTGTAACTTCTTGCTCATATTCTCCGTCCCTTTGTCTCATTGCACTGCATTCTGGATAAAACTCAAGTTCTCTCTTCAGCTGTTATCCTGTGGCTTGTCCTGTCCAGTGAGTTTCTAATTTCAGTCATTATTTTTTTTTCCTTCAAGTTCTATTTGTTTATCAAATCTGCCTGGTAATTTTGACATCCTCTTGTATTTCTTTAAGACATTTCCAGACATTCTTTACATTTTATTTTAAATGCAGATATTAAATATCACCAAAATGGCAGAAACTCAGTTTTACTCATTGATGTGCCTGATCCCAAGTACCAAACATAGTTGGGCACAAAGTAGGAAATCTTTAAATATTTGTTTTAAAATTCATTATTTGCTATCTTTGCAGGTCAGATGCTGTTCATTACCTCTGCGGACTCTTGCTAATGGCAGCCTAATTCCTTAGATATATTGTGATTGTTTGTTTGTGTGTGTGTGTGAGCTCATGTTACTTGGGAAAACTTTGTGTCCTGGGTTTAAGGTGCTTTCCTTTGGAAATTTTCTTTATTTGCTCTTTCCAGATGCCTTGAAGTCATTTGCAGCCATGGGCTACTTTAAACTAAATGCTCATCTTGAGATTTTTATGGCTTACACAGGTAGAGTACATGAGTCTGCAGCCCACATGAAGACTAGCTTATGATTAAGAATTCTCATGGGAGACCTTTTGTTTTCTTAATGAAGGATCAAGACAGGATTTTTAAAAAAAAAAATCATTTCTCCCAAAGGTAGAGATGGAGGCATACGAGGAGTAAGATCATCCAACTAGAAAAGGACTTAGGAAGACTACATCTATTTGTAGGACTTTGGAGCCCATGCTTTCTCTTTATACCAAGTATCTTCAAATGACTTGTGTTGATGGATGAACCTGACTTAAACCAGCTCTTGAGTGGGTAAACAGGTTAGATCTTTAGGGAAGCAAGTCATATCCAGCTGCTAGAGTGGAATCAGAAAAGGGATTGGAACAGAAGTCTGTGGAAGGTTGTTGGTTCTTTGTGGCCAATGCCTCTGTCAGTTCACCATAAAGGGTCAGATGGCAGCCTTGTTTTGCTATTTGTCAGGAGAGCAGGCAGTCAGGTAGGGAGCCGGACACAGATCAGGGAAGGCAGGACAAACTGCTTTTTTGTTTTGTCTTTCCCTCTGCCTTGAGCAACCATAGTCTATTGAGCATAATGGCTGCTGCTTTAGGTCATCTCCCAAATTTCATTACACAGGAGTCTCTTGTGCCTAGCACTAACCCAGGACTGTGAAGTGAAGGGGATTCTGGGAAATGTAGTTCCCAGAACTTATCTAAGCAGACACAGCATACAAGCACCAAAGAAGGGGGAAAGATTTGCAACCTACATATGCTGCTCACTTCTTTCTCCTCTGACTAGAGGAAACATAGTGCTCACAGACTCTTCAGAGTGGCCACCAGCTGCCTTACCTTCTCACCACACAACTTATCACCCTGAGAACAAGTGTGGGAAGCTGCATATCTCTCGCATCTAATGTTAAAAGTGTATTCATTTTCTTGGGATTTTGGTTTCAGAAGCAAAAGTAAGCAGTACTTTTCCATCCATAATTCCTGCAACTTTTTTAGTATTTAAAAATCTTGAGTTCCTGTAACAATGGAAAGCTGGAAATTTTGAAGCAGAGATATAATAATGAATGCTTGCCATGCTGATGACTTCATGTAAGGCTACACAAACATGTCGGAAACCGACCTAGTGAGGGGGAAACACGACCTTGGTATGTTAACGTGACCCCATGTTCTATGGGAAAAGGTTATTTGAAACCCTGCAAGCTCTTTGAAAAGCAGGATCTTCTATCAGCCTACCCGTTGCCTTTGAAAAAGGCTCTCAGAAAGATGTGACTTGAATTTAAAGCTTGCAGAGTTTCTTCCAAAGAATGTGTATTAATGTGTCTAAAGTCTACTTCAGTCAGAATAGATTTTATTTTTTCTATATGGGATTATAAGGCCTGTGTGTCTCCTTTTCTTCCAGGCCAGTCCAGAGAATAACAGAACCTGAGCTATGCCATCTACCAATTTTCAGTACTTCTGGGCAAGTTTCACTATTTGTAATAGTAATTGTCAGTATTATATTTAATATTATGATTGTTATATATTATAATTGTTATTATTATTGCCATTATCATTCCTCTTGCTCCTTTTTTGCTTCCTGATGCTTTTAAAATGTTTTACCATTTGTGAAGCTTTCACAAACATTTTCCCATTTCCTGCTTACAAGGGCCCTGGAAGGGAACATTTCACTATTTCCACTTTATAGATGGGGAACCGGAAGCTCAGAGACTGAAATGATTTGCCTGGGCTCTTACCATCAAGGTCAGAGCTGGGCTCAACCCAGGCTATTGTTCTATTCCCTCCCATATGATTTTTAAAAATCATTCTTTCTATTTTTAAGAAAGCTGATTATTCCCATTTCTAACGTTTGGTCACTTACATAATGTGAGCTTTTGGAGTAGGAATTATGGAAAGATCGCCAATTTACTCAATATTACCTGTTTAATCAGTGAACATATGTGACAATCATTTTCCTGGACAAACTGATGAATTTGTACCATTTGTTCCTCCTCCCCTAAAAGATGACATTTTGGGATCAATCTTCCAGGTAAATGACATATTCGCAAGAAACTGATTAAATATGGGAACATTTTGACTCCTTCAAATGGCCAGCCCACAGAGATGGGTAGGGGATATTTCCTTTTGCCCACACAGAACAGAATAAAAAATGATTCGTCATGCACTGATAATTACAGTACAAAAGAGATGTGACTATTTTTAAAGCACCATTTTTCTTTCTAAGACCCAAAGCTTCCCATCTCTTATAAGAATCCATTCACCTGATTTTAAAAGCTCAGTTCCCTGCACCAAACCTCAGTCTCTGACCTGAAACATAATGGCAAGTTCCAAGAAAATGATGCAGCCGCTGCCACAGTGGAAGCCTTTGTTGTTTGCACTTATCCTCACACGCAGACATCTCTGAATAGAGAGGCAGGTGCTGTTTGATTAAAAAAAAAAAAACAAAAAAAAACCCCTCTTCCCCACCGTAAATGTGAACTGCAGTGAGAGTGCATTTACATTTTTCTGTTTTGTGAAGCAAATCTTAGATGAGTGTGAGTTTGGAATCCTGCAATAGCCTCCTGCCGTTGAACGCCCATCCGCCTTCAACACTGACCAATTCCAATATTTTAAAGCGGCGTTGAGTTGTTAATGCATACAAGTTGTTCAGATGCAGGCGTCCCCACAGATGACAAAACAATGGCAAAGAGAAAAATCATTGTATATTTCAACTGAAACCCTCGTTTTTAGAATTAAAGGCTATGCTAGCATAGTTCCATTTCTTATTATTTAGAAAGGTTCTTTGGAGTTGCTCTTTGCAGACACAGCAAATTCATTGACAGGATTAAAAAAAAATTTGGAGCCAGATTTTAGATGAAAGTGTTACTGTCTGCATATCAATGCCAGCTACAAATCAGCACAAACAATTGTTCCGTCATTAGCAAAAGCCTGTGAACAGGAGCAGTCCTAATATTAAGCCTTCTGGCGCTCTCGTTGGATTTGTTTGACTTGATTGCATCCCGTTACATTTACAATCTGTTTTGTGTTATCGGCACATAGACTGACAGACTTTTAAATTTACATTTAGAAAATTTGAGAGCAGTTTTCAAAAAACAAACACTCCCCGAAAGAATAATATATCAGCAGCATTGGCTTGCACTGCCAATAAATAATATTTAGTCACTGGAAACAAATAACCTGATCCAATTAAAGAGGGATCCTAGAAGTTGAGAGACCCAGATACTGCTAAGGGTTTTCTTGGTTTTACTTTGTGCATGTGGAGTTAGTTTTCTATACTACCGTTCTTTTTAGTAACTAGGCCATTGTGTGTGTTCCTGCCTTTGCTAGCATAAATAAAGTAGACAAGAATTAATATTTGCCGGGGCTTTGGTCCACTGAGATGAAAGGTGCTGTGGAAATGCAAAGACCTATTAAAACTGTGCATTCCAAATGTTATCATTCGGCTCAGACACATGAAGCAGCTAGTCTATGCACAGTGAAAGTAATGATGAGTATAAATTCCTATTTAATGAATGTTTATCATGTGCTGGCCATGTGCTAAGTGCTTTACATTTGCTCTTTCTTTTAATTCTTACAGCAACACTATTATTATCTCTGTTTTACACACAAGGAAACTGTGGTTGGAGAGGCTTAGCAACTTGTCCAAGGTCACACAGCTCAGTGTCACAGGATCCAAACGAAGGCTGGTCTGTCTCCAAAGCATGTGCTCTTTACCATGAGGTGAACTCAGAAAACTACCGCCAAGCCCCTATTTTCTGAAGTTCCTTTCATAATCTGTTCCCCACATCACATGGGCTCTTTTCTTTTATGTTTCTGACTGGTCATCTCTCCACAGAGTAGGGAAACTCAGGGGATGAGTTCCTGGATTGGGGACCCTGTTGATTCCCATGACCAATATACATCTTCTAGCTGAGAAAAAGGCTAAACAACTTTTGGGTTCCCAAGAAATAGGATTTTAAGGCTTTTGAGAAGGCCTTTCCACTATGATGTGCATCCCAAAAAGTAGAGAATGTGTTTTCCTAACATTCTGATGCGTTATATTAGAGTAACTGGAGAATTAGCAGAGAAATGAACTCAGTTGTTTGAGATTTCATTTTTGGCTCAATATACATAAATTAAGTACATACAGTATTCAGGCCTCATTCTAGTTGGTTAGGGGTGAGATGAATTAGACCTGATAGCCGTCCTCCAGGAGTTTACAATTTAAGTGAGAGAAAATAGATCTATGAACAACTAACTACTTAAAACAAGGTGGTGTTCACAGGAGTAGGGAAAAAAAAATCAGTATAGGTTTTACATATTTAAAAATATATAACATAGGAAAATATTCTTTTCCATCTTGGAAATAAAAGTATTTAAAATAACAAATCTTCTGTAATTCTTATGGAAGGTCTACTTTAAATTTTTTAATGAAATATACAAAGCCCTGGAGTCTATTGTTGATTATTTCTGATAATGAACTGAGCTACTATGGACAAGTTACTTAACTTCTATAAGCCTCAATTTCCACTTAATAGGCAGATAATAATTCCTTTTCCAGAGTGTCGTAAGGATGAAGTGAAAAAATATCTGTAAAGTGACTAAAGAAGTACCTGGTATAAATCAGCACTTAATATATGTTATAAGCTAGTAGGATATTTTTCTTCTTTCCAAATAAACAATAGGAGAGATGCATTTTAGTTCATAATAATGGGTATAAAACAGAATACATTTTAAGACCATGTCTGTAAGAGATAAGTGCATCCTGTTTTCTTTCTTGTGCTGTTCAAAATATAAAGTGCTGAACAATGCTTTTAATGAGGAATGGGGGTTGTAAATGCAGAGAGGCAGCCTCCAAGTCTACCTGTCTACATGGAATCAGGGCCACCACATTTCGTTGAAGAGCACTCAGGGGCTCTTCTTAATATTCTATTTATTTATTTATTTTTAGGGAATATATAAATTAACAGTTGTTAAGTACTCTCACCATCTGGATTCTGAGCTAGGCCTTTCCATGCACATCTACCATCAGTTCTTCTAACAATTTCATGAGCAAAAGCTACAGATATGGAAGAGTTACGGGCTCAGGAATGATCTGATTCAGGATTACAAACTTTCTATTTCTCTCGTGTTTTTCAAAAAAGTTTGTTTATTTTGAGAGAGAGTTAGAGAAAGGAAGAACGGGAGGGGCAGATAGAGGGGGAGAGAAAATCCCAAGTAGGCTCCTCACTGTCACCACAGACCCAAGGGGCTTAATCCACAAACCATGAGATCATGACCTGAGCTAAGATCAAGAGTTGGATGCTCAACTGACTGAGCCACCCAGATGCCCCATCTATTTCCCTCTTTACAGATGTCTGTTCCCCATCACGGCCCAAAGACTCTCCTTGTCCCCTCCCTCTTCATCATTCACAGGATTTTCTCCCTGTCAACATCTTGCATGTGTAATCCTGGCTTGGTGTCTGCTTCTGGATTGACCTGAATTGATATAGTTGATAGTGAAAGTTCTGGTACATGAGGAGGTAAGATGGGTTTGAGGTTTGGCTCACTCTCTGCCCAGCAAACAAAGAGGACCCGATCCTTAGAGGAATGTAGGGCACAGAGAGTTCCCTGGCACAAGATAGCAATCGAGTTGCTGAACATTTCACCTGTGGTGACTTGCAGAAACATCTCAGTGGATAACACCCTTACAGGTGTGATGATTCCCCATTTGAAAGATACGGGGATGGGTGTGCAGGGACAGCAGAATTGCCAGTAATTACTAAGCTATATACTGATGCTCTGCAGTAGGATAATAAGAAACTGAGGTCCATTAACAAACAAATGCTGAGACTGAGAGCCAGAGAGCCTCCTTGTTATTTTATAAAAAGGCTCTTATCTCTTGCCATCCATAGTGAACGGCTAAAGGGCAGAATCAGAACCTGATAGAGTTCTAAAAGCTCTAGGGATATTTGGATGCTCAGACAAGGCCTGTCTCTTCCAGACCTTGATTGGGAAAAACCCAGGATCTTGAAATATGGGATGGAGAAAGTTCGATAGTTGCTGCCAGGGGATTTTGCCTCTGGATGTTTAAAATTTACAGAGATAGTCAACTTCTCTATAGTAAGAGTTAGCAATCCTTGAGCGTGGGAGATAAAGTTTCAGGGACCCATACTTCTGTGAAGTTTGAAGATGCACAAGGGCCAGGAACATGGTACAAAGTGTCCTCCTATGCAAAAGTCAGGTTGCTGTGTCTTATCTGGCCACCACGAGAAAGGAATCATTGCTTCTGGTAGGTATCCTAGAGGCAACACCTTCTATAGCTAGGAATGCTGCTTTAGCCGAAATACTTGGTTACATAGAAGGCTATCAGCTTTGAGTGGGTACCTGTGCTGGAAAGGGCTTGGCAACAGGTTTAGACTGAAGCAGGGGTCTAGGACCTTGGGCTATTTGATCCATCTGACCCTATGGTGTTGGAAACGTCAGTGTTGGGAAAAGGCATGGTTTGAAGTTTATGGCAGCCTCTAGTAGGAGAAACCCAAGGCAGGTGTTTGGGTGAGCAAGGCCATGCCATCTTCAGCAAGTTCGTGCCATCTGCAGTAGAAAATGACATGCTTTTTGAAAAACAGCTCTTGTAGTGGTATTGGGTCCTACTGGAGGTGGAACTCTTGATCACTGGACGCCAGTTGAGGTGCTCATTATGAGCTAATTTCTATTGGACTGGTGAAGCCATAAATATGGATGCGCCTGCTGCAGTCTATCATTAGAACTGTATATCCAAAAATGTCACAAGTAATAACAGCACAAGGAAGCTGCATGGGCAGGTAGCCCAGAGCCCCATGTCACTCAACACAGTCACACCAGTGATTTTTCCTTTAGCTTACACCTTTCTTTGCCTACGGTGGGGTGGATGGAGGTGCAATCAACTGACAGAGAGTGAACGTCCCTGAGCTTGGTTTATAGAGGAGTTGGCTCACTGTGCGAAAGTGGAAATGGACTATATTATGAGGATATTCAGCATAGCTACAGCTTATGGACAAATATTTGACTGTCAAAGTAGTCACTTTATTTAGTTAACTATATGTCAAATTTCAGAATGCATATCTTTTTTTCTTTTCTGACGTTTTTTCTCCTAAAATATATTTTTTTTTAAATTCAGGAAACCTACAGATTATTATTTGGATTACAGTTATATTCTCTGACCACCTAATTTATGATAATAAAGTTTTTAGTTTTTACCTTAAACATTCCCATATGCCCAACAACTGGAGTTCATCTGCAATCATGTATTTTTTAATCAGATTATATGGGTAATTCAAACCAAGATCACGCATCTGAAGAGAGAATGGTTGTTATTTCCTAGTTCACACATGGGCAAATTGATCTATAGCTATGAAATGAATAATAGTGTTATTCGACTATGCAGTTAAATGTAAGTCTTGGAAATTATACCGTTGAATATTTTGCATTATTGTTGCTATTTTCTCTAGATTTCTTTTTGGGAGGACCTTTATACTTAGAATTTGTCCTCACTCTTCAGCTATCTATTAAATGATAAAAAGGACCGTTTTGTTAGTCCAGGGCTGATAAGCAGTTCTGAAATGCTTCATGCATGTGACAAAACTATGACAAGTTAACACCTCTTAATGCAGATTCATGAGTTTAAAGTCAGTGCACGGCCTTTCCAATTAGTGATTGACTCTGACCCCAGATGGAATTATTTCACAATATGGAACAGAAGATAACTGGATAATTCTAAAATGCAGTTTTATTTTCTCTCCATCAGCACAGTGACATAAAACAGCTCTTGTATCTAGGTTACCTGAATTTGGCTTAGCTTCTTCCCTGTGTAACTGCTGTGATCTGCAGATATCACTTATTTTTGTGTGTGCCTTAGTTTCCTTATCTATAAGATGGAAGGGTCAGAGTTGAAATATTTTCTTCCAGTTTTGATTTTAAATTTCTAGAAACTACGTTTTTAAATAATTAAGGCTGACCAACATGAATATCCAACTGCCCCCAACCATTCTTCCTAAAACAGTCTCTTAAAATGATGTTTGAAGGTTAAACAGATTACCATATGCATTGTGACTTAATCTTCTCACTAACAATCAATTGTGCTAAATCCTCATGATTAATTCTCTATTCTCCCTCCAACAAGATGACATTAAAATGTCTCATTGTAATATTTTAAATTATTTTCTGGCTGAGTTAGACCTTGAGAGATATTGATCATACTTTTAAAACGTCAGTTATCTGAGTAGATGGCACATGAGATTGTTTATATAACATATTTCATACAGAAATTCTCAAAGATGATGGACAGGATTTACCATATACATAGATGTCTATTTTCTGCCCTTTCCTTGTTCTACTGCCAATGGTGCTCCTGCCTCAAATTTTATCCAAACATTTTTTACATCCATTTTACCTTTCTAAAAATTTTAAAGTAGTGAATTTCATAATCTCATTACACTCTTGTGAAGTGGTAATTAGGGTATTTGTCTACAAATGGCCTCATTTATTTCATTTTAATATTTGCCTGTGTTCCTCCTATCAACTGATTTAAGGATTTTTAAAAAATCTTTATACTGTTGATAAATAACCTTTGTTTTGAGAATTCACCATGGAAGAATGATTCGGAGGGCTGATGTTTGGCCACCTTGAGGAATTACAAGAAAAGTCTTGGCGTAATGTGCAAAGGCTTAGAGGCAAGAAGGGAATATGCTATGACCTTCACAACCCTAATGTTCACAATAGAACCTGTCCTAGAGTGAGCGCTTAATAGTCACTTGCTGAATAAATAAAGGGATTACATTAGCACAGTAAGTTTTTTTTTCTTTAAGCTCAATGCAGATGGTGATTGTCAGACAAAAAAATACTATCTCAAATATTTCCTAGCCAACAAATGTCATCATATCCCTCTCCTAATTTTGGAGATTTTATCATGTCTAGTAACAATATTGTAGATCAAGATTACAATCCATTTTGTTGGTCTTAAGATCCTAAATATATGATAATTAGAGTATTCTGGTTGCTTACTCTTCCTGTTGGAATTATATTGATATTATCATTTCACTTTTTTTGTTCATTTTTTTCCCCCTCATAACAGCATTCCCATCTTGGCACTTAGGCAGAAAGCTTCACTTGTTCTGGTTGTTTCACAGTTGATTCCATCCTTGACTTCCTGTTTTCACAATTGGCCAGCCAATCAAAGATATCTGTGGTTTCAAAGCATGTGTCAACTGAACAGATATCAAGAATAAAATGCACATATACATCCCAAAAGACTTGTGTCAAAATCAGTAAGATTGCACAAGGCAGGGACCTTGGATGGCATTTTAACAGAAGAAAATTGTCAGAAATTAGTTCATTCTGTCCAGTATCTGAGCTTCAATAAACCACGTCTTATCTCCTTTGGCCAGTGGACAGCTTCTAATTGGTAAGGGTCCAAGGTAAAGCAAACAAATGCAAGGAAACCTGTCTGCCCGGCTTTCTATATCAGCAAGATAGCCCTATCGTACATCAACGGACAGGCTTCAAGTTGACAACAGGAAAAATGTGACTCAGCTCATACAAAGGGGGAAGTCCCGCATTGGGCTCAAACAATGGGCCTGTCATTTTACTGTTTTGTCGGTCTGTCTTACTGTCTTAACTTTTTTGAAGATATGCAGGGGCAGAGAACTCCGTATTCTTCTCTGGGTCTTGGACAGGGACACTGAATTTAGTATCAAAGGAGACAGTATTATTCAAGGGTGAGGGCAGGGCAGAGGAAACCAGGTGGAATTTGTGGCCAGGCTGGTAAAATGACCCCTTAAATTCCAGGAATACTTCACTTGGGTAAGGATACAGGATGGGCCCAGCAACAAAACAAAAGCAGCAGAAAACCCTCCTGAGAATGATGAGTCTCCGGAATGAATAAAGCAAAGAAAGCAGTCTGAAGGATAGCCCCTTTCCTCCTCTTCTAGTCCCCTATCTGCAGTTCACACTGCAGAAGAGAAATCCCCTTTCAGGTCCGTAACTATCTGCTCATCAATGCAAAAACATTCCTCCACAGGAGGCCAAACACCATGCATGCATGGTTTACATTGTGTGCTGCCTGGATTTGGGGTATTCTTTACTTAAGACCTATAAGGCAGAAGAAAACGTTTATTTCTCTGACAGCTGAGCTCCATCTTACATAAACCACACCACCAACACCAAATGGGCAGACCTCACTGTAGAGTCAAGAGCAGAGAAAGCATGTTCTCCACATAAGCTGCTCCAAGAGGCCTGTGGCCTCTAACAACCTGACCACCGCTACCCTCTGTGCTAATAGATTGTCCTGAGTCCCTGACTCAGGGCTTCACCTTACTTCACGGGTTCCAATTTTTCTTCATTGACTTTTGTGAAGCTTCTATCATTTTCCTTTCTTGTGGTGGAGTGAAAATATAGTAAATGTGGGTGATTAAAGCCTTTCAGTGAAACACAGACTTGCTAACAGGAACCAGGAGGAGGGGCTAAATGTTGCTAGGGTTACAGAGTTTTATGGGAAAGACAATGACAGTAGTTAATCATTGGTAAGACCATGAATTATTTCTTAAGTTTCAATCCTTTAGAATCCATTGAGCAATGTTTATTATGTTTGACTGGATTGTTTCTAGAGTATAACAGACCTATTTTGTTGTTTTCCTATGACTTGAGGTCATTATGTCTGGTTTAGTAACACTGCAACAAGTTATTAAGGATGGCTTCTCACTACTGATAGAGTTGTATTTTCCTCATCTTTGTATCCATCATACATAGACAGGACCTGAAGTGTCAATCACTTAATAAACATATTTCATTGAATGAATAAATTTTCAACTGTGTCTTTTTAAATATTTATTTACTTACTTTGAGGGGGAGAGAGAGAGAGAGAGAGAGAGAGAGAGAACAAGCGAGCACAACAGGGGAGGGACAGAGAGTGAAGGAGAGAAAGAATCCCAAGTAGGATCTGTGTTCAGTCCCACAACCATGAGATCATGGCCTGAGCCAATATCAAGAGTCAGACACTCAATTGACTGAGCCACCCAGGCATCCCTGATTAGCTATGCTG
The DNA here is from genome assembly GCF_003009895.1 of Hyaena hyaena. NCBI lineage: Eukaryota > Metazoa > Chordata > Mammalia > Carnivora > Hyaenidae > Hyaena > Hyaena hyaena. Next base: position 1,320,668 of record NW_024081167.1, read on the forward strand.
AAAAAGGCCCAAGGAACAGAGAGATACAATGAGCTAAGTGTAGGATAGAGCAAGGATTAAAACAACAAAACCAGAATTCCCTCTTTGGGGCCAAAAATAATACTTTTGATTGATCTCCTTTGGTTGCCACAGAAATATAGAATAAAGGGGGGAAAACAGTTAAAGAAGTCTTTAGTGGCAGCATAAAAGATCTGTGAGTTTAGATAACTTAAGCTCATTATAGGGAAGAACATTAAGGAAATAGCAAAGGTTTTGACTTCATACAACCCACAAGATTTCCAGAACCTTCCTTGATCTCAGGGTAGAGTACAGCTCCCTCTTCTTCCCAACCCCACCCCATTCTTGAGTTCTGTGCTTCTCCTTTCTCTGTTCCTATTCTCAGTCTCCCATGCCACACAACAGTAACAAAATGACTAAAACCTTACTCACTGAATTTACTGTGTGAGCCAAAAGCAAGTGTTTTGGCCATTTGGCAAACTTACCACATCTTCTGAGTCCCAAGGCAGCACTGGCTGAATGTCTTCTATGCAGCTGGGAAAAGAAAGTATGATACATTTTTTTCCCCTCAAATATCAACTTGGCTAGCTCTACCACCTCCTTCAAGTCTGATCAAATCTTACCTTCTCAATGAGGCACACTCTGTTCTATTGAGTGTTTTAAACCACACAACCCCAAACCTATATCCTGGCACTGCTGATATTTCTTACTCTACTTTTTCTCTTTTTACAGCATGTATCATCTTCTAATGTACTTAGTGTGTCTACTTAATTGTATTTATTTTCTTTCTTTCTCCCACTTGAATATAAGCTTTATAAGGGCAAGAATCTTAGGTTACTAATGTATCCCAAGCCCAAGAACTGTAAGTAGCACATAGTGGCTGCTCAATAAAAATGTATAAATAACACTTTGCTGCCCTCTGTTAGCTAAGTTTTTCAATGGAGCAGCTAAAGTCTCAGTGGAATTTAATAGGATTCTATACAAGAATTGTAACCAAAGTCTTATTAGATATTCATGTAGCATGACAGGCCACAGGTAAAAATTAGGGGTGAAGTCCAGTTAACTTCAGTTTACTAAAATGTTTTCCGTGCCTATTCTGGTCCAGGAACTTTGCTGGACACTGGAGAGACAGAAATAAATAAGCCATTGCTCCTGTTCCCAAAGAGTTTACCATCTGTTAAAAAGACAGATACAAAGCCACATAATACAGTGCGACCCATTATAAAACAGCGATATAAACCAGGAGTGAGGGAATGCGAAGCTCCGCTGAACGTAGAACATTTCCATAGAATAGTTTTCAGTCCTGGAAAGGTAGCCACAGCAGATCATCAGAGAGAGCTGACCTGGTGGGGATATAAAAAGAGATGTAAAATATGCTGTCAACTTCTCTTCCCTCAGTGGAATGGGGTCCTCCTTAAGGCTTTTCCTGCCTCTGGTATTGCAGGCTGAGCCAGCAAATGGAGTTGAAAGAAAGTTGGTGAACTGGAGCTCGCTTATTCAATCTGACTTCCAATTCTCTGGTTGGCTAAAGCATAGGCCTCCTTTTATTTATTTATTTATTTATTTATTTATTTATTTATTTATCTACATCACTTACTCTAGGTTTTAGGTTTCACAAAATTTGTTTCTGCCCAGCCTGCTCAGTGAGAGGTTCTAAATAAGTTGATCTTGTGATTGCTTCTTCCAGACTTCATCTCTTTGTCTCTCATTCCAGAAAAACAGTCCGTTTTGCCTTCTCTTGATATTGCTTTACACTTGGTTATCTGTACCTTGACTTATCTTTTCTGAATGAGGAGCAGATGGCAGATGAGTCATCAGTACAATCATTATGACTTTCTTTGCTGCTCATAATTGCAGATTCCTGGCCACGCTGTTTCTTCTCACTTCTGCTTCAAATGAGTCATAGGACTTCAGGTGGAGGATTAGAACCTCTGCTGTCTCTGCCCTAACCAGTTCTGAGTATCCACTTTTAGGTTGGGGGGTGTTTAGAAGTTTTGCTACCAAGTAGACCCTCCCCACTAAAAAGAATGGGGAGAAGTTCTGTGGATGTGATATCTTATTTTTGTTGATTGGCAAAGGATTGTTGTATTGTTCATTGCCCTAAACATTTAAAAGACTTCATGAGTGAAGACACAGTATATTTTTTTAGGCATCTACCCCTATTTGTTGTGTTCTCTGTGGCTTTGGAAAGTGACAAACAAATGAGTTACATCACTTCTTTGTGAAGCTTTTACTTATTTCCTAAGACAGAGGCTGGGAAACACAAGGGAAAGTACCTAACCATTTGCCTAACCATCTTACTAGCACTAACGTGCAAGGAAGTTTTCTGCATCAAATTCAGTTTTGCATACCTAGCTCTTAACACAGGGCTGCACATACAGTAAGGTATCTAACAGATGTTATGAATTAGTGAATAAAAGAAGGCAGTGGATTGGCCAGATTAATCGTATGAGGAATAACATGGAATCTGCCCCTTCAATTTCTCTTCTCTAAGAAAGAAAATACATGCCTATCAATTATCTACTATTGAGAAATGTCATAGGGTAAATTGAACAGCTGAGGTTATGTTCAACAAAATGTTCAAATATTACATTTCTCCAACTTTATAAGAAGGGAAAATTGCCTAAGGAATGCATTAAGTACCACCTACAAAGCGTAATATGAGGAGCTCTAAATCAAAGTCTCTCGGATGCCTGCTATGATACTGCCTTCTCTCACACCTTGTCAGTGATATCCATCAATAGCACTGGCCTTCAAAGTCAAGGATTAAGTATCTTTGTAGAGAGGACACATCAATGAGAGTGAAGAGAAAATGTTGAGGATTTTTTAAAGGCTTCTTCTTTTATAGGTCTTTTCCACCTTGGCTAACACATAGGTATAAATGAGGGAGAATTTCCCAAACTATATTCTGTGGATTCCTATACCACATATACTCTAGGCTCAATGGTTATCATTTATCTCCATATCCTGCTTAATTTTCCTTCAAGGAGCTTATTACTATCTGAAATCACATGTTAGTCTTCACTATCTGCCTTTATCACAAAAATGTATAAGCTCCTGGAGAGCAGGAACTGGTTAATGACATTTCTAAGGTATGAAAACAGTGTTTGGTGTATGTAGATATTCCATGAATATTTGCATAATTGAAGGAATGTCATGATGTAAAAAAAAAAATCAGTGGACACACTCCTTTTGAAAATGCTGGATAGACAAAGACATGGGATTCTTAGCTGATGGGAGTCTGCTCTTGCTACTTCATTGCACCTAGAAGTAGAGGGGCTACCAGATTATGTTTTGTTTTTTATTTATTTATTGAAGGGTTAATACCAGAAAATATGAAAAATGCTTTAGATATCCATTCATTTATTAAACAAATATCTACTGAGCACCTACTAAGTGCTTGCTTAACTTTTTAAGCACATGGGCTAGGTCAGTGAAAAACACCATCAAAATATGTCTTCACACAACTTCAATTCTTGTCAGAGTAAAGTTAAAGAAAACAAATATTATTCATCTTCATTGACAGATGATAAATCCAAGACACAGAGAGATTCTTTAACTTGCTCGGGGCCAAATAGTTCATGAGTGAAAAAGCTGGAGTTGGCACCCATGGGGCTCTCTCTGAAGCCCTATACTATTCTGCACAAAGTATATGCACCTGTTGGACCTTTCCCAAGAGTGAAAACTTGGCCATTTTTATGTATTTCGAAATTCTTAGGAGAATTGCCTCTACAAACTCAAGCTATTATTCATAAAATAGGAACTTTCTTTTATGAAGAATTTTTGTAGATAAGCTTTTGTTCCATTCTGGTGTTTTTGAAAGTTGTTTTTAATGTTTATTTTTGAGAGAGAGCGAGCATGCACGTGAGCAGGGGAGGGACAGAGGAGAGGATGGACAGAGGAGCTGAAACAGGCTCTGTGCTGACAGCAGAGAGCCTCACCTGGGACTCGAACCTACAAACCATAAGATGGTGATCTGAGATGAAGTCAGACACTTAACCCACTGAGCCACCCAAGTGGCCCTGTCCTGATCATTTTAAATGGGCCTATTCTGCTTCCAAAACCTAAAAGTGAGACAGGCAAACGTTCCTGGGGAGGAGCTGATCTCAGCTCAGTTTGCAGCACTCATCCCCACTGCCTTTTGGGATGCTTCGGTCATGTCACTACTTCCGGTTCTTGTGTTCCCTGATTCTCAAGCTACACCACAGCCCGTGTCATCACTGATGGGTGGCATGGTTGTACTTCTCTGCTTGACTCTTAATATGTCCCTCAGGACACAATCTTGGTTTTTGCCTGTTAGCTCTCCACGTCACTGGTGAAGGTAAGAAGCCCAACGCTATGCAGCCTTCCTACCATTGTGACTGAAGAGCATTAGGCTGATATTTAAATATTTCAGCTGCTCACTTAGTCCATAAGTCAAATTCTTTGCACTCGAGTTCCCTTTGGCTCTCCAGACACACAGAGTAAATTGTTTTTTAATCTGGCATTTATTTTCACTTGACTCATTTTTAAAGTCTTCTTCATTTTTTTCTGTTCATTTATAACTCTATTAGCTTGGAGACACCATTCATTTTGTAAGCAGTGCTTTAAACACATTTCATCTATCAGGATTAATTTTGCTGAATGCATCACCAAATAAATACATTAAAAACAACTGTAACACTTCATTAATCAAAATGTCAACTTCCGCACATGTAAAATGTCCCCCACTTTTAAAATTCTCTTCCTTTGCTTGTGAGCGCTTGTCTGTTTGACTAAAACATAAAAAGTGGTACAAAATGCTGCCATTCTATTAGAATATACATGCAGGATTTGAAGGTGCAATCCATTATAATTAAGGCTAATTAATTATTATATGGTCAAATGAGCAACAAATGCACATGCAAAATCTAAAAAGTTAATTATTTGAAAATTGGTTAATCAATTGTGCATTCAAATGCACATTTGTTTTAGTATGCAGACGGTTTGCACTTTTACAAGGAATTAGTCTAGATAAAAAACCATTAAAATAAAACATTGTCAAAATATCTCTGCTCTATAGGGGAAGAAAATAATATTAAAATCAAATGGATCAGATTCTTGAAAACCAAAACTGTGTTTTCCAATAAACAGTCTTCAAAAGAAAGAAAAAAAATATTAGTAGGAAATTAATTTACAGTGAAAAAAAGAAAGCCATCCAGATTCCCTACTCTGTGGAAGCCACTCATAACATGAACATAATTAAAAGGAAGTCTCCACCATGTTCGGTGGCCTGCCACCTGCATAAAGTCCCTCCAAAGGCTGGTATCCAGATGAAGCTGCTCTTTTTAAAAACAAAACTAGAATCATGTAAAGATATACAAGTCCCTAGTCGGCGTGAAGTGATTTCAAGGAAGTTCTTTTCATCCTCGAATTTCACAAGCTGCATAACTAACTTAAAATAAGCGAGGGCAGCTCAAGAGACCGTCGCAGTGGCAGCGATAGCAAAAACCCTAACAAACTACAAGAAAGACATGAGAAGAATGGTTGCCGAAAGAACCCATAGTACATGTTATCCATTCCTTTGTGTATTCATCAGGGAGTCAACTCTAGTGAAAGCGGAGAAAATGTTTTATGGGCTCCTGCGTATCAGAAAAAGAACATTCTGTTCTTCGTTCAAGGTGATTTCCTGCAATCCCTGTGGGAGAAGCAAGAGTAGAGTTGTTAAGTGGGGAGGGGGTAGGTGGCGGCATGGCAGGGTAAAAGCATGGAGGTGAAAATGAACTTGTCTCACTATAAAAAATGATTCATTTGGGGAGAATAGACAACTAATGTGGATGCATCAAAGGCATAATCGTTGGCTCTGAAAGACATCCTCATGAATCTGGTCTTTATGTGATGGGGAGGGTATAGTCATTGAAGGATTTGGGCTAAGAATAATGACTTCATTTACTCTAAATTTTAAAAAGATTAATCTGCTTAGGACAGATTAGAGCTCTCTGTGACAGGGAGAATTGTTTGGGGTTATTTAGTTAATTGAGGTAAATATATCTGCATTTCGACGAAGGAAGACGAGTGAAACCATAGATAGAGACATGTCAAGGATTGAATCAACATGACAAGAGCAGTTAGAAATGCCTCAAATATTTCATGCTCCAAACAAGAAGAGTGATGACACTGCTGGAAGAAATACGAAAATTGGAATAAATCATATATTTGAACTTAATATGATACGTTTGGTGTCAGAAACCCTGAGCTTGAAATGATCACAATGCAACAAATACTGATGCAGACATGAGTAGGACCACCTTCATTGCTTTTGGGAATCATCTAAATGAGAATGGATCTGCTCAGAGAAAAAGGCTAAGGAGGAAAGGAGGCTCAAATACGTACGAACTCTCAGGAGATGAGGGTAAAAGGAAAAGAAGAATAAGGTGAAAAGAGGAACCAGCAAGAGGCAGGGAAAGGACAGAAACCCAGGAGGATAACTAGAATGACACAGAATCACAGAAGCCGGTGGTGGCCATGGTAGTCCATACCAAATCAGCATGGTAGCAAGGGGTGAAGCAGAACAGGTTTTCTCTGTGAGGATAGCTAATTAGCATTTAAAAACAGATCAATAAAATTAAGTCATAAAATAGAGTCAATGAATTAGGGTGTAGGATAAATATGAAAGATGTGTCACTAAGCCAAAGGAGTTATGGAGAATGTAAGTAATGACATAATCACTCAGTTTGCTAGTAAATAATGAACACTGACTGAGCATTTAGTATCGTCAGGGTCCTAGGATAGGTGATGTGAGCTATGAGTCATATTCTCAAAAAGCTTACACTCTGGTTTGGAAGATGGAAAGGATAACAATGCAGCAAGTGATCATACTCAGAAGAAAGATGCACTCTATACTAGTTACTAACAACTGATACATGGAAAGAGGGCAGGCCCCATGGGCAAAGCATGATGCCCAAGGCTTAACAAATGGTAGCCTGAAGCTTGGATTAAGGACATGGAGACTTATGTAAACAGATGAAGGGAGAAGACAAGGCATTCTAGGCAGGAAAGACTAGATGCTGAGGAAGTGTTAGCTGCTGCAACAGACATAAGTTAATGCCTACCCAATGTTAATTCTCTAACACCCTTCATTCTAATCACAGAATCCCAGTTTATTCAGGTAGGGATGGGGAACTCCTGAACTCAAGTGGAGCAGTGCCTTATCCTAGCTTCAGGGAATGTGATTGGTCTATATTAGAAATGGTCTTTTCAGGGTGCCTGGGTGGCTCAGTAGGTTAAGTATTTGACCTCAGCTCAGGTCATGACTTCACGGTTTGTGAGTTTGAGCCCTTGTGTTGGGCTCTGTGCTGACAGCTCAGAGTCTGGAGCCTGCTTCAGATTCTGTGTCTCCTTTCTCTCTCTGACCCTCCTCCCCTCGTACTCTCTCTCTCTCTCAAAAATAAACAAACATTAAAAAATAGAAAAAAAAAGAAATGGTATTTTCATGTGCTTTTGCCATTTATTGCTTTGAGGTAACCATGTATTTCAGTTCTGTGAATGAAATTATTACTATTAAATTTTTTTTTGTTTTTTAAAAAATCAAAAATTATTTTAAAAGGTTATTTATTTTGAGATTGAAAGAGAGAAAGAGAAAGAAAGAATCCCAAGTAGGCTCCACATCATCAGCGCAGAGCCCGACTCAGGGCTTTAACTCACAAATCGTGAGATGGAGACCTGAGCTGAAATCAAGAGTTAGATGCTTGACTGACTGAACCATCCAGGTGTCCCGAAATTATTATCTCTTAATAAAAATTTCTTAGTTAAGAAAAATTTAGTTGGCCCAGCCTTTTGTCGTCTTGGCTTTTCCTTTTTATTTTGCTTGTAAAATGGACTAATTTGTCAAGGAACAACAGTAGCTAACTTGTAACCGTGTTGACAAGCAATGAAGATAAAAGTCAAAACACTAAATTTGGCCAAGCAGAGAGGTAGAAAAGAGCCTGAATCTTGGTCATTGTCATTGATATTGAGCAGCTGCTGACCTGGAATACCTACTTCTAGACTTCTTCTTTCATAAGAAGAAAGCAACTATTTGTAGCATCTATTTAGTCATTTTTGTTGGTACTGTTAACTTGAAGCCAAATAATTTCTAACAGATTTAGATGATGAGCAGTTATAACAATGAGACATTAAAGTTGAATGGAAGAAGGCCAGAAGAGATTTCTGGAGCAATAGCAAACTAGATCTCTAGACTGACAGTTCTGAGAACAAAATGCTGGGGAAAATATAGAAAAATACTCTTTGGGGCGACTGAGTGGCTCAGTTGGTTAAGCGGCCATCTTCGGTTCAGGTCATGATCTTATGGTTCCTGGGTTTGAGCCCTGCATCGGGCTCTGTGCTGACAGCTCGGAGCCTGGAGCCTGCTTCAGATTCTGCGTCTCCTTCTCTGTCCTTCCCCCACTCACATTCTCTCTGTCTGTCTCTCACTCTCCAAAATAAATAAAACATTAAAATTATTTTTAATTTAAAGAATTTGCAGGCCAGAATCTGTGGTGTACCTAGGGACCAAGAGAAGGACATAGATAAGACTCAAAACAGATTTTGTTTGTTTCTTGAAGGCATGAACCATATCATGAGAACTTGAACACTGGTTTCTGTGGGATTGTGAAATTTAAGGAAGGGAAAAACATTCTGGAAGGCACCTAAAGTACAAGCCTGAGAAGAAAAGCCTCACATAAAGCTGGGGTCACGAAGGACTTTACAACCATAGTATGCATTGACTAGAAATAAATCTACATCCTCTTTCTCTTTAAGAAACTATAAAGAAAATTGTCTGCCTCAAAACTTGGTGCTTCATAGAAAAAATTTTAAAACTGTCCTTTGATATTTGCAACCACAATTCAATTTTGTGACCCAAATACATGCTAACCGGATAGCCAAAAATCCTCCAGATAGCTGAATGGAACAAAGACAAGTTTTTTCTAGAATAACCTTCCTTCACATCAGGCAATGATGTGTTTCTACAGATAAAGCTCTAAGGCATAAGAGCGGCATATAATTTAAAAAAATCATTAAATACAAGGAAATAAGCTATCCTATACAAAAAAGGAAATAGGAACATATATTCAAGCTTCATATTTTAGAATTATAGGACACAGAGTATAAACTTATGTGAATATATTTTAATAAGTAAAATGAAATATGAGTAAATTTTAAAAAGCATAAAATAGAACCAAAAATGAAAATAATATTATTTTATTTTTTAAACTTAACTTTTTTAAGTTTATTAATTTATTTTGAGAGAGAGAGACTAAAAGAGAGGGAGGGAGGGAGGAGCAGTGAGAGGGAGAGAGAGAGAATCCCAAGCAGACTCCACACTGGCAGTGCAGAGCCCAATGTGGGGCTTGAACTCACGAACCATGAGATCATGACCTGAGCTAAAACCAAGAGTCAGATGCTTAACCCACTGACCCACTCAGGCAGCCTGAAAACTATAGTTATTAAAATAAAAAATTCAATGGATTGAGTGTAGAACAGATTATACATATCTAATAAAAGAATTACTACATTAGAAAAAAGAACAGCTGAAGAGATCTTCCTAGTAGTCCATATAGACAGAGATGAAAAATATCAAAGATAGGTCAAAATATATAGGAGAAAGAACAGAAAATGTCAAACACATTTATGTGTGTATATATTTAGTTGAGATTTCTGTTTGAGTAAAAAGAAGGAATGAAGCAGAAGAAATCTTTGAAGATATTATGGCATAGAATTTTCCAGAAGTGATGAAAGATAGCAATATCATTCAACAAATCCAACAGATTCCAAGAAAATTTTAAACCTAGTTGTACCACAGTACAATTGGACATGCAAAATCATCCAATGAATTATATGCCTTTTGAAAACCACTCTTTGCACACCACTAGACAATGACAGAAAAGCAGTGCATGACTATGTATCTGGAGCTGCCCATCACAGCTGAGGTCTGTCAGACTCTTTGAGGTGTGCAATTGGGTGGGCTCAGCAACAATACATTATAAAATAACAGTGGGACATCTGGAATAAAGGATAAGCAAAAGGTGAAAGCAAGCTCACTCCCATCTCATCTGCCATTATCACACCAGGAACCACTTAGCTTACAATTTTAGTTATAATTTATTTACATTAAGATGACTGAGGAAAACAAAGCCCGAGCTTGGTGTATGAATGTATGAATGTCAGCTTGGTCTGTTGATGCTTGCCCAAAATGGACTGCAAATTCACTACAGCCATCCTGAGTGGCTTTTAAAAACAATGGTGAGAGAAACTAACCCCATCTTGTGCCCCTGACCACCCACAGGCAGAGCTTTGGGTGATGCAACTGGTCACATGCTTTGGGTAAAGGGACAGGCATATGGACTTTTGGACAGTGACTTGTAAGGAGAACAATTGGGTGGTCACAGATCACAAGGTATGGGATAGAGACGTATGTATGGAAATATAGGAAAGGGCACAAAGTTTAAAACTTTTGTATTACTTATTAATCCCCCCAGAGAGTAGCTGTCACAGAAAAGACACTCAAAAGCAAAGTACATCAAATAACTTAGCTGATTAATGCCAACAAATTGTCATCAGCTATCCCAGTGCTACAGCAATAGGCACATGATCAGAGTGGCTGTTGTGATTAGGGATGGAGGTTCTGCAGGGAGAATTCCCACTTATTAAGACTATTCTTTCTGATGCCACCATCAAACGTCCAGCCTGTAGTCACATATACAAACATTGACCTCTAATATGGACATTCCTTGTAGAGACCAACTGACCACATGGTGGCTTGAGGTGTGCACCCTGTAGCATTTCAGGGCAGCACAAAGCATTGGTCTTCCTAGCCCTGGGCTGGCTTGCCACAGTATTTTCAGTGGCAACGCCACTGGGGTCTCTCGCTGACTCCTCACCAAGTTACTGAGTGTTTCTTTTGCCATGGGTTGGGGTGTAGGCCTGTGGGAAGGGGAGATTGACTCTCCTGCCCCTGATGGATCTGCACATTTCACTTTGAGCTAAGTCCTGCAGATTATGAAGCTGGCCCTACTCGTAGGACAGACAGGAGCAGGCTCCCTCGCACTGCTGGTAAGTGGTCAAGTCAGATTCATGGGGATTCATAAGTAAAGCTCTGATCTCCACGTTTGACAACGAGTAAATGACCCAAAATGTCATTTGTTATTGCTGTTATTAAGAGGGGAAAACAAAAAAGGAAAAACAATGTTAACTGCTTTGCAGAAACAGGCTTTGAAGATGGAGGAAGGGGGGAGGGGCACAAGGTGAGGGATACACATGGCCTCTAGCAGCTGGGAGTGACTTTCAGCTGACAGCAAAGAAATGGAACCCTAGTCCTACAACCACACAAGAAACTGAATTCCTGTAATATACTGTAGAAACAGGGAAATGGATTCTCCCCTGGAGGCTCTGGAAAGGAATGCAGCCCTCCTGACCCCTTGATTTCCTACCTGGTGGGATCTGGAACACAGAAACCAGCCAAACACACCTGGACTTTTGACCTACAGAACTCTGAAATAATAAATTGTGTTGTTCCGTGTTGCTAAGTTGGTAGGGATTTGTTACAGTAGTTATAAAAACTAACACAGTTGTTATCTATAATTCCAAATAAAAAGTTGAGCTATAGGAGAATTAAGTGCGCACACACACGCACGCACGCACACACACACACACACACACACACACAGTCTTCACTTATTAGATTGATTAGATTTCTATTTGCTTTTTCACTCTTTAGAAAGTCTTTCGATGATCCAAGTTATTTTATTTTATTATTTTTTTTTTTTACAAATAGTTTATTGTCAAATTAGTTTCTACATAACACTCAGTGCTCATCCCCAAAGTGCCCTCCTTCATGCGATCCAAGTTATTTTAAAAGCTGCCTAAAGAAATTTGCCTCATGAAATTTTATTTTTCTCTTATCTGGTTGTGTAATAAGCAAAGATAATCAAAATCATTTCATTATCCTTAGAGCTGGGCTCACAATCATGAAATGCACTTTAAATGACTTCTGTTCATTGTCGTCATTCATGGTGACAACATGGTAATACTTGGAAACTCTCATGGGCATTTGTGATTTTTTTGCTGCTGCTTTGTGTATAATTTTCCTTCGTGTTGGGGGGATTTTCCACTGTATGTAGACTGGTGAGATGTGAAGTCTATTTCCCTTTACTTTCCCTAGCACCACAGCTTATAAATCAATGCAAAGATTCATGAACTGGACTCTGAATCCTTGTAGTTAGAATTTTGAACGTGGAGACAGTGTGACAAGGAACTGGAAATAATTTCAAAGTATCGAGAGGCCACTGATGGCAGCACCACACAGTGACATCTGATGGACAGAGGCCTAGTACCAGTGATAGCAAGGTAACTAGACTTTCTTGGGGTATCGCTTTTGTTTTGGTTCTGCTGTCCTGAATCCATTGGTTCCTGCTTATCTTCTGAGCCTATTTCTCTATTCGTTCCTCCCCTTAATTCTTTAATCCACTCAATATTTTCTTTTTTTTTCCCATCTGAATGTAGTCCTTTATTGTCTTAGAAATGATTAACTTGAATCATTTTTTTTAACAAATAGTTTATTGTCAAATTAGTTCCCACATAACACCAAGTGCTCATCCCCACAAGTGCCCTCCTCCATCCCCCCCTCCCCGCCCAACATCCATCAGTCCTGAGTTTTTGTCAGCATTCAAGAGTCTCTCATGGTTTGCCTCTCTCCCTTTCCCCCACCATTTCCCCCCTTCTTCTCCCCCTTGTTCCTCAGTTAATTTCCTCCTAATCCTCCTATACCTGCAAACATGATATTTGTCCTTCTCTGCCTGACTTATTTCGCTCAGCATAACACCCTCAAGGTCCATCCATGTTGCTACACATGGCCAGATTTCATTGTTTCTCATTGCCATGTAGTATTCCATGGTATAGATAAACCACATCTTCTTGATCCATTCATCTGTTGATGGACACTTAGGCTCTTTCCATGTTTTAGCTATTGTGGAGAGTGCTGCTATGAACACTGGGGTACATGTGCTCCTATGCCTCAGCATTTCTGTATCCCTTGGGTAAATTCCTAGCAGTACTATTAATCCACTCAATATATTCTAATCAACTTGGCCATAGTTGCTTTTAGTGGCCTTACACACCAGCATTCTCACTGAATTCTCACAGACCTAAAAGATGTGTTTTCCTTTTTTTTTAAATTAATTTTTATTTTTTATTTTGAGAGAGGGAGAGAGAGAATCCTAAGCAGTTTCCATGCTCAGTGCAGAGCCTGGCACAGGGGATCAATCCCACGACCTGGGGATCATGACCTGAGCCGAAATCAAGAGTCAGATGCTCAACAGACTGAGCCAACCTGGTGCCCAAAGATGTGGTTTCTGTATGCTGAAAAGTACAATATAATGAGAAGCTGGATGTACTAAGCAAAAATTTTTACAAGAGCATGTATGAATGAATAACAGTATGTCCAAGCGCTCTAATGGATGCACATGTAAGGAGTGGAGAACATAAAGGGGAGAGGAAAGACTAGGGAATCCGGCTTTTTCACAGAGTGGGGACTCGAGCTGAGGAGACAGCTGGCAGCAGAAAGCAGACAAGTAGTGGGGTGGGGAAGGGATTCTAGGCAGAGGGCATAGCATGAGCTACAATAGGATTGTATCATGGAATACTGAGAGTCACTAAGGTAACGAGATAGATACATGATGGCAAAATAGAAGGAAGGAAGCCTGAATATGGAGGTGGATGCCACACTAAGGGCTTGAGAATTCAAAAGAGAAATTAGATTACTCGCAAGATCTTTCTGGAAAGGGGAAAGTAGATGAGAATGTGCTATAAGGCAAAGAAACCAGTTAAGATTGTGGTGTTTCTCTTCATAAACACCACAGTTTCCTATTTTTAGTAAGTCTCATATTTTAGGGGGCTGAAATTACTTCTCCTCAGAACCTCTCCCGTGCTCCTTTTGCAAACTCACAAGCATAGTGTCTTAAAAGCAGACCTGACTTTTTTGACTTCCAAATATTAAGAACCAACAAGTAAATCTAAGTAGTCTTTTATGGGCTTGAGTTCGATTATCATGTATTTCCATTCTGTCTCACCTCTTCACATTATAGGAAAGCAATAAAAAATTACCTAGTTAGTAGGAAGGTCAAACAGAACTGTAAAGTTGTTTAAATCTCACAATCAATTGAAGAGTGTCTTCACTATGCATGTTGCTATTACACTACGGAAGAAATGGGTGAAAGCGAAAGTGAGGTGAGGATAACAAGACATGCAGATGACTGAAGAGGTGGGAAATGTGCACGGGACAAGGAGTTATAGATAATGAGATACGGTAGAACTGAATGCAACAGGATGTCTCAAAAAATTTAATAGAAGATGATGATCAAAGCGAAAAGTTCCCTGTATGCAGAAGGCAACATACACAGGCCTCAGTTCGGTAAATAAAAGACTTGTTTTCCCTTCAGTTACTGTGTTCTGTGCCTGTTCCGGGGTAAGCTGTAGCCAGGAGGATGATGAGGACCGAGTGTGCTCATAATCTTTTCTTGCTAAACCCGCCCGCAGGAGAAGCGCGGTGTACATCGTGACTTAGTTCCCAGAGCAATTCTCAAGTTTTGTTTTAACAGATACTGTGGCTGAAACCTTATGGAAAGAGGAAGTAGGGCTGGTGGTGACCGTAGGAGGGGCAGGAAAGATAGGAAGGGAAAGACAAGAGAGGGGGAAGCAGTAAGCAAAGAGGAGGAAGAGGGAAGTAAGGAAAGTCTACAAGGCAGTGAAAGAAGACAGATCTGCTCCAAAGAAAATAATAAATTGAAGTAATTCCAGCTGCTGACGAGTTTAAATGGGACTTGTGGGCCAGCCAGGAGTCTAAACACTCTTTAGAGTCATTGTTCCAATTCCAATCATTGGGGAATGTTTGTTGAATTAACATCATTTAAATAAATGTTTGGATTTAAGAGAGACAGAGGGAGGAAGGATAGGGCTGCCAAGAATAAAAAGAAGCCACTGCAAGGAGAGCTGATGGAAATGAAGAAACATTATTGCTCTAAAATAAGGAAGCAAATCACTTGTTGGGGCGTCTGGGTGGCTTAGCTGGTTGAGCATCTGACTCGATTTCAGCTCAGGTCATGATCTCAGAGTTCATGAACTTGAGCCCTGCATCGAACTCAGCATGCAGCCTGCTTAAAATTCTCTCTCTCTCTCTCTCTCTCTTTCTCTCTCTCTCTTTCAATACAATATGGAAGCAAATCACTTGTTATAGATGAGGTGAAACCAGGAAGTTTGGCAGAAAATGTTAATTTAAGGCTTAGAGAAGATGCACTGCCTGTGCTAAGACATTTAATATGAGATGGAGGAACATAGAAATTCAACTCATCTCTTTAGAAAGCAGAGGTATACAACGCCTCTGCTGGGATTTCAGTTCATTGGATACTGTAGATCTGAGGCATGTAATTATTTTGGCACTGTTTACTTTTGTGTCTTAAGAGACTTAAAAACTAATATTTAACTGTAATTTCGTTTAGAAAGAGCAGAGCTGGCCATGGCTTCAAAACACACAGATCTATTTCTGAAAGGACCCATATCAAGCTGTTGACAGCAGCGACCTGTGGGAGGCGGGTTGAGATGAGCAATGCTTTCGCCTGTGACTTAACACATTTTTGTAATTTATACTAAGGTTAATTTTTAAATGTTTATTTATTTTTGAAGAGAGACACAGAGAGGGCAGAGAGAGAGAGAGAGAGAGGAGGACCGAGGATCTGAAACACTCGAGCTGTCAGCCGAGAGCCTGAGGCAGGGTTTGAATTCGCAAACTGTGAGATCATGACCTGAGCTGAAGTCAGGTGCTTAACTGATTGAGCCACCCAGGTGTTATACTAAACTATACCATACTATACTAAAGTTAATTTTTAAAGTTAACACGTTAAACAAATTTACTCTTTCTTCCCTCTCCCCCTTCCATACCTGAAGGTTTTCTTGAAATTACAAAATGGATAAGTGCTTGTTATAGGACTTTAGGGTGATTTATTTAATCAAATCCTACTGACACATTTTTAGGTTGTTTCTAATTTTTGCAACGACAAATACTGTTAAGGTGATCGGGCTTGTATGTTTCATGTTTCTGTATTACCGTAGGATAGATTCATAGAAGTGGATTGCTGTGTCAAAGTGGTTGTGCATCTTAATTCTGAGAAATGTCGCTAAAAGATTAGCTTGCTGAAGTAGTAATATATGCTTCCACAAAAGTGCATGATTGTGTTAATTTCTCCCTACATTACCCAGTACGGGATATTATTATTAGTATTAATCTTGGTCTGTCTTATAAGTAAAATTAATTTCTTCTTGTTTAAATTGGAATTATTAGTGGGGTTGGGAATAGTTTCATATGCTTCATGATTATATATTTTTAAAAATTGATTTGTAACAGCTTTCTCTCCAGAGAGAGATTTACCCTCTACCACACATGTTGAAAATATTTTCTTCCAGTTTGTAGTGTCTTTCACCTTTCTTTATATAAAAGTATTATCTTCATACAAAAACACTGTGGTTTTGTGAAGTCAAGTGTGTCAATCTTTTTTTAAGGCTTCTGGGTTTTATATCATGATTAGAAAGAATTATTGACATATTCTCATCTATATCACTGCCACTTTATTGGTGAAGAATGGGAACTCAAAAACTGGTTCTAAAATTCATAAGCCTATTTTACAGAGCTAGATAATCAAGTTGACAGAAAATATTAGCCACCTTAAAATTATTAAAAACACCCGGGTGCCTGGGTGGTTCAATCGGTTGAGCTTCTGACTTCGGCTCAGGTCATGATCTGGGGGTTCGTGGGTTCCAGCCTCGCGTCGGGCTCTGTGCAGCTAGCCCATAGCCTGGAGCCTGTTTCAGATTCTGTGTTCCCCTCTCTCTCTGACCCTCCCCTGCTCATGCTGTCTCTTTCTCTCTCTCTCTCAGAAATAAATAAAACACTAAAAAAATTCTTTTTTAATTATTAAAAACACCGCTCCTAGAGAAAATCGTTACTGACTTTCTTTGACGTGAGTTTTTGGTCTAATATAGTAACTACAGAACAACAACAAGATGTTGGATATTAAAAAAAATTTAATCTTCTCAAATAAGAGCTAAAATTATGTTCTCAGTTGTCTTTTTATTTGAACCTGGGGTTGGATTTGTGATTCTTTGAAATCTACATTGTAGCCACACAATGGATAATGTGGATAATGTGTATGGGTGTGTTTGAATCAAAACAATGTGATTTCAATGGAAAAATAGCTAATTAAGTGCTATCATTCCTCAATCATCAACAGAGAAAAGCCAATAATTGATTTGGGAAGGAAGGGAGAATATTATACAAACTGGCACTTATTTTTTAAAAATAATTTTTATTTTATTGAATCTGTCTCCTGATGGTTAACACAGAAATCCTTCTGGCAATTATGGACTCGCTTACAAATGATTGTCTCCTAATTTACAGTTCGCCAGGAGCACCTTCAACTCAAATGTATGCAATTCACCC
This sequence comes from Hyaena hyaena, assembly GCF_003009895.1. Taxonomy (NCBI): domain Eukaryota; kingdom Metazoa; phylum Chordata; class Mammalia; order Carnivora; family Hyaenidae; genus Hyaena; species Hyaena hyaena. The sequence goes on from NW_024081167.1 coordinate 1,338,147, forward strand.
TTCTGGCTCCTTTCCACCACATCAGCACCCCCAATCCAGACTTTCTCACACATGTGATATGCTCTGTGCTGAGAATTTGTGCCCCTTTTCCAGAAAAACTGACCTACCATATAGAGAATACCGTAAAGGAATCCCATAGCTTAGGTTTCACACTTCATTCTAATCACCAATTTCAAACTCCTACACTTTCTATCAGCTTTGTCTTCCTCATCTTTATTTTTTAAGTTATTAGAGTTATGGACAAACAATTCAGTGTATAAATGTGAATTTTAGTTCCTTTCCTATTTATATTTCCCCATCTCTAGTAAGGGTGCTAATGATCTGTGAAATGGCCAGAATATGAGTATTCATAGACAAAATAAAGAAGAAAATAATAACATGGAGACTATATAAACCAAAAATTCCTCCCTGAACAATAAGCACGTGAAAATGGAACCATATTAAACTTTCCCAGTCCTGGGGCACCTGGGTGGCTCAGTCAGTTGAGAGTCTGACTTTGGCTCAGGTCATGATCTCATAGTTTGTGGGTTCAGGCCCCACATAGGGCTCTGTGCTGATAGCTTGGAGCCTGCTTCGGATTCTATATCTCCTCCTCTCTCTGCTTCTCCTCTGTTCATGCTCTGTCTCTGTCTCTCAAGAATAAACATTAAAAAAACTTTTTAAAAAAGTTCCCAGTCCTGTAAAAGACATGTAATTTGACATTAATGTAGCTCTTATCTTTATTAGTAGTAACATTTACATTATTATTAAATGGGCCTATTTCTTTTCTATCATGCATGGTAATGGCGGGCTGAGGAAAAGCAGAGAGACATATTAATAGCTTTGGGCCTATAAGGTGTTACATTTCCAGGAAGATAATTTGCTAAAAATGTATTGCATGCCTACCTTTTTCAAGGCACTGTACCTTGTCAGGCTTGCCAGTGTGGATTGAGGGAAAGGGTACGGAATGAATGTGAGAAAAGAGTATAATCAATAGACAAAGCTGCAGAAAATATTGTATCACAAAGGGTCTGCCAGGGAGCCATAAAAATGGAGCTAAAGGGACTGATCTGGGATCAATGCTCAGTTGCCATTTATTCAATCTGCATTTGTCATTCACCTATGGTGAATGTGGAACAAAGCTCTGGGGGATGGAACAATAAATAGGAGAGAGTTGCTGTACCTCCCACCCAGTTTACAGGTTGGTGTGGAGCTGGGGATGCTAGTAGGAGGTAGCAGCAGCAGCAGCAGCAGCACAGATGTTTGGACATGAGGACAGAATGAAGCATGGTGGGAAATGGAAAAATATGCTTAGGATTCAAGGCCTTCCTAAATGTAAATGTTTCTTTTATATTGCCCTAATGTGGAATTGTCAAGTTGAGGACACACAGTCAATAGCTGCAAGACAGAGATAGTTAAGACATAGTCTCTGAGTACAGATCCTTCAATGTAGAAGCTGCCCCATGTAATACACATGTATTACCATATTACAAGATAGCATGTTCCCATTCCACTAGAGAGGGAGGGGACAATTGAATATTTACTGAGGGCCACTACACTAGCTATATCACATCATCTTCAATGCCCAATGTTCCTCCTTCTTTGATAAAGTTGCCTTGCCCTCAACTGCCTACTCAGAGGAGCAGTAAAAGGCTAATTTTTGGTGTGGCCAGTGTTTGTACTGTCTATGTATACTTGAGCAAATCAGCTCATGTATAGCCTGGTAGATAATATATGATGTAGCCTGACCTAAAAATATGAAATCATCAATTGGTTCATTTTTCACTAGAATTGAGCTTAGAGCCACAAAGAGAATAAAAACAATTAGCATGGGGGAGGTAAAGTGAAGTCTTGGTTCAGAGCATTGAGAGACACTGTGTAGAAACAAACAGAAGCAGTGGAATCAGGACCAGAGACGCTGAGGGCTTCTGCACATGTTGGGGCACAAGGAATGTCTGGGGCTCCCCTCCTCCATCTGACTAGGAGACGATGGTTTACCAGTGCAGGATGATAAGAACATATTTGGAAAAATAGCAAACACCTGAATTGGCTCAAGAACAAATAGAAGGGAAATTTAAAGCATAAATAGAGTCAACTATTCTGAAGAGTTTAGATGTGAAGGGGAGAGAAATGGGGCAGTGACCAGAGGAAAAAGGGGTTGAGAGAAGAAGTTTTATTGAGATGGGGAAAGAAGTATATTTTTATGTTGGTAGGAAAGATTCAGTAGAGAGGGAATCAACCATGTGGGTGAAAAGAGACGGAGTTGTTGGAGCTGATTTTCTGGAGCAAGTGAGAAGGGTTGTTAGAGCTGGTCGATCAATGAAACTCGTTTGTCACAAGAAGAAGGCAAAAATGTGCACCAGTTGCATGGAATCAGTGGTTGTGGCAATAAGAGCTTGCAGAACTTCTCTGATTGCTTTTATTTTCTTGGTGACACTAGAAACAGGGCAAGCGACTTGGGAGTAAAGGAAGGATAGGTGGTAGAAGGCATTTGAAGAGTGGGTGCAAAGTATGAAATGGGCGAGAGAATGAAGTCTCTGCAGAAATGTGATGCCAGCACAGCATTCAGGACCCACTTGATGGTCAGTGACCATAACCTTAAAGTGACACCAGTCAAGGCAGCTGCATTGTGGGTCTAGAAAGGCACACGCTCAGATTTAGTAGCATTAGGATTGGTCAAGAGGGGCCTACAAAGGAAGCTAGACAAGGGGGTCTCGGGGGTATAAAAGGGAATGGTTACTGTAATTGACTATGGAATTTAATTTCATCAGAGGCCGTGAAGGAGTAAAAGAAAATGAAAATGTGGTAGGTGGGAGGCCCTGATTGTAAGAGTGAGTGGCTAAGGTAAGAGAGTGGGCAAGATCCCTGGAAGACAGGAGGTCAATGAAGTTTTCACATTCTATTAAAATGATCTGTTAATGTATCTGTTTCTCCCACTAGATTAGGGTTTCTCAACCTCAGCGCTATTGGCATTCAGGACTGGACTAGGGGAGTCAGGGGGAACTACTCTGTATTGTAGGATATTTAGCAACATGCCTGTCTTCTACCCATTTGATGCCAGTAGCACTGTCCCAGTAGTGATAAAAATGTCTCCTGGGAGAAAAAAAAATCAGTCTTGGGTAAGAATCATACCACTGGACCATTGGGTGCTCTTTCTTTCTTTCTTTCTTTCTTTCTTTCTTTCTTTCTAAGTTTATTTGTTTATTTTTGAGACAGGGAAAGCACAAGCGGGGGTGAGGGGAAGAGAAAGGGAGAGAGAGAATCCAAAGCAGGCTCTGCCTGACACAGTGAGGCTTTAATCCATAAACTGTGAGATCCTGACCTGAGCTGAATGGGATGCTTAACAGACTCAGCCACCCAGGCACCCCTGGACCATAGGATTCTTAATAGAGATTGTACCTTATTCATTATTATATTCTCAATGTTTAAAAAAATACTTAGGCACATAGTGAAAACTCACTCAACTCAGTAATACCCTGAAGATTTTGAGGAATAGTGAGTGAGGTGCTGTGTTAACGTTCTCCAAGATCACCCCTAGGTTTGGTGATTTGCTAGGAGAACTCATAAGACTCAGCATATAGTCACACAGCTATGATTTATTGCAACAATGGCACAAAACACAATCAGCAAAGGGAAAAGGCACTTGGGGTGAAGTCTGGAAAATACCAGGTGTAAGTTTCAAAGAATCTTCTTCCAGTAGAGTCACACAGGATGCACTTAATTCTCCCAGCAACAAGTTATGACAATTCATGACTGGCTATTGCCAACCAGGGAAGCTTGTTCAAAACTCAGTGCCCAGAGTTTTGAAAAAAGGTCATGTAGGCATCCTCTCTCTGCCTGGTACTCAAATTCCAGGTTCCCAGAGGAAAAGCAGGTGTTTAGGATAAGCCATATTATTTGCTCAACATTGCTGATCATCAGGGAAATGCAAATCAAAACCACAGTGAGATCCCATTATAAACCTGTCAGAATGGCTATTATCAAAAAGATAAGAATTAACAAGTATTGGTGAGGATGTGGAGAAAAGGGAACGTTTGTGCACTGTTGGTGGGGATATAAGTTCATACAGCCACTATGGAAAATGATATGGGGACATCACTAAAAAAATTAAAAACAGAACTACCATATGATCCAAAAAGTCCACACTGGGTATTTATCTGAAGAAAATGAACACACTAACTCAAAAATATACACGCACCCCATGTTCATTGTAGCATTATTTACAATAAGCAAGACATGGAAACAACCTAACTGTCCACTGATGGATGGATAAAGAATTTGTTTTACACATGTGTATATTTAGGCAATGTACTGCACAGTGAGTATAGTTAATAATGTCGTACTGCATATCTAAAAGTTACTAAGAGAAAAGTTCTCATCACAAGAAAAGAAATTGTAACTGTATGATGAGGGGTATTAACTAGACTTGTGATCATTTCTAAGTACATACAAATACCAAATCAGTAAAAGTAATACAGTATATGTCAATTATACCTCAATAAAAAGCTGAAAACCATAAAAAAGAAACTAATCAGATGTGAGTAACAATGTGTATTTTGAGAAAATTTTGAAATATTTTATATTGTATATTTATACTTTTTATATGCTTATACTTTTAAAAGAATAATTAACTTGTTAGCTCCATAGTCATTAAGAGCATGGAATCAGATCATGATTAAAGTCCTAGATCCTATGCCTAGTAGCCATGACCTCAGGTCAAGTAACAACTTTTCTAAGCCCAATTCTCATCTACAAAACAGAATAATAGTACCTATATCCTAGGTTTTGAGTAGTAAAACAGACAATGCATGTGAGCATACAGTTTGTCCTCATACTACTAGCCCATTGTCTATTCTCAATAAATTTCAGTTTTTGTTTTAGTGACACATTTATTTGCTGTTGCTAATTGACTATCCATGCATTCATTCAAAAGTCTCATGTGACACTAGACTCTGCTCTAGGTAGTAGGAACATATCAGTGAACGTGACATCTGTGGCTTCTATCCTCAGAGGGCTAAGAATCTAACAGGCAATTAAGTATGGGATTATAACAAAACAACTACTAGAATAAGTACGAGTGACAAAATAATCAAAGCATAACCCACAAATTACTGAGATACCTCAGTGTGTTAGATACTGGCTTTAGGAGCCTCTAAATTAGCAGACAGGGCATATGGATCTATCCCATTTTGTAAAAACAGCAGTAAAAATGATCCTATAAATGACTAATTACGTTGTTGACCATGTGAAAGACGTGAAAGATGAATGCCTGTTTATTCCCAGTGTCGGCAGGAGGAAGAGAGGATACTTTTGTATGTAGTTTTCCTTATATTTACAGATTGGGGTTAACATGTTACTCTTGAGATTTTTGAGAAACTTTTAATTTAAAAAAGTGTTAAGAAACATCACGTTTCTATGGAGGGAGATTATTTTATTTTATTTTTTTTAAATGTGTTTGTTTTTAATTTATTTCTGAGAGAGAGAGACAGCGTGAACATGGGAGGGACAGAGAGAGAGGGAGACACAGAATCTGAAACAGGCTCCAGGCTCTGAGCTGGCAGCACAGGGCCTGACATGGGGCTCGAACCCACAAACTGTGAGATCATGATCTGAGCCGAAGTCAGACGCTTAACCGACTGAGCCACCCAGGTGCCCCGGAGGGAGATTATTTTAAAGACTACTACAAACATCTTCATAAGGAACGATAACGTGTTTGACCAAGGTATGGGAGGAAGAGAAGGAACAACAAAAAGCTGATTCTAAGTTGCCATTGTTAAACCGTGACCTGGTAAGATGTAGACATGGAGAGAGGAGTCAAGGACGACTTCTAGATCTGTGGTGAGATAAGAGGATACACTTAGCTAAGCAGAGACTATAAGGAAAGGATGGGATGCTCAAAACTGAAGGATTGTGAGTTGACCTGTGAGCATGTTGACAGATAGGCTCCTACAGGACATCAGAGAGGAGAAAGCTGTTTGACAAGAGGGTCTGTTTAGGCAGAGACATCAAAATTGCAGAGAAATATTGACTGGAAAATCAGTCAGCTTATCGTTCATTTATCCACCATCTGCTCTGTGGCAGGCACTTGCTGAGACTGTAAATGCGTGTTTCCTGCCCTCCATTGCCTCCTCCACTTAGCCTCTGACTTCCATGTCCCCGTCTTACAGCTTGTCATAACCAATAACTTCAGCTAACTCCACAATCTCAGTTCTGAGCTTTTTACTTTCTGCTCACTACCTCCTATCATTCCAGTTTCCCCGTCGGGTGTCCTGACTCCAGACGTTCCTTTGGCTCACTGGAGCCTATAATTTTTACAACCTTTCCACTGTCAATTCTTAACCTCTTCATGTTTTCACTTTGCCTCTTATCTAGCTTAAATTCTAAACCCCTTTCCCTTGATTACTCCTGCAGAGCTCAGTCATCTCCCCAGCAGCTAGGGGTTTTCATATGACTCATTTCTGGCCCATAAACCGTCAGTAGAAACCTGATGGGTTTTGTATGGGTACAGGGGGTGGTTTGGGGAGCACTCCTTCCACCTCACTTTATCCTGTCGTAAAGGAGGGCAAGATGGTGAAAGCCTTGGCAGCCATGTTGCAACCATGAATGAAAAGCCATGAGAACTGCCAAGATGCTGGCTGGCCCAGACATACTGGAACAGCTGAGCCAGAGGCAGCAACTGCATACCTCTGGATATCTTTTCATGCAAAATTCAATCCCTAATTGAGGCAGGGAACATTCCTAAGTATTATGCCCAAATAAAAATGATGGGTGTTTTGCTGAATCCATGTCCTTTTGAGTGTCTAGTGTTATAATGTTTTCTGCTATAGGCAATGGTGAAAGTTGACATTTAAACAATGGAAAAACCGTTTTAGGTCTGTATTTTAGAGTCCTCAGTTGGATATATGGAAGTTTATTTATTTCATTTTAACTCTTTTAATGTTTATTTATTTTTGAGAGAGGGAAAGAGAGAGAGAGAGAGAGAGAGAGAGAGAGAGAATGAGCGAGAGCATGCAAGTTAGTTGGGGAGGGGCAGAGAGAGAGGGAAAAAATCCAAAGCAGGCTCCAGACTCTGAGCTGTCAGCACAGAGCCCAAAGTGGGGCTTGAACTCGGGAATGGGGAGATCATGCCCTGAGCTGAATTCGGATGCCCAACCGACTAAGCACCCAGGCACCCCAAGCTATATGGGAGTTTAAAGAGGGCAATATTTTCCTTCCTTTAGATAACTCTTCCTTTCTCATTCTATGTGGTCTTGGTGAGGGTCAAACATAGTTCCTGACTGCATAGCTCTAGTAATTAGTCCAGTGAATGAAATGTGAACCAAGGAAGGTCAATCAGAATCCATCCTTACGATTGTTCCAATCATAGCTAGGGGGAAGGCCTAGCCCCACTTCTAGGACAACAGAGCTGGGATACTGTGAAGTTCTAGTCACTCAGCATGTAATTCACTATTACAGTGAGTTTCTTGGAGGCAGACAGAGATGGAGTTTGGAGTACGGGTATTCATTAGGGATCAATTAACCCCTGCGAAAGGAATGGGGAAAACACATGGTTGGGCAGAGGGAGAAGCAGAATTGAGAAAGATTTGGCAAAGCTTCAGTGAACCTGGCAGGAAGCTCTGGAGTGAGGAAAGCCCATCAATGTCCTGCATAGATCTCAAATGGCTGGTCAGCTTCACTTAGTAACCAGATGCATGCTACCATAAAAAGGTGTGACCTTGAGTGAGGTGGCTCTCTGCAGCCAAGACAGACTCTAAAGGAACTGACAACTGGAGGTTGTTGGCTCATTGCATTTCCTGCCGTTGGCAGCAAGTCTTTTCTAGAAGGGGGGTTTGGCCAGTACATCTCCATGTCTATAACACCACCATATGGAGAAAGTCTGTCCGCAATAGGCGAGAATGGGGCCAACACATTGACAAAAAGAGAGCTGAGAGATGGAAAAAGAAACCTAATAATAGGCTTGGATATACAGACCCAGTTGTTCTTGAGGCCAGAACTACTCTTACTATCTTGGTTACCTGAGTCAGCGGTTTCCTTTTTTTTTTTTTTTTTTTTTTTGGCTAATCCATTTTAGGCATGCAAATCAGGGTTGAATCTGTTCTGTTTAAGACAATAATTAACGGATTTTAAGGGACAATAACTAGTAGAGAGAGAGACCTTTATAGGCATTTGGGGAGAATTGATGAAGGACTAAGACAGTAGCAATGGGGATGTAGAAATGTTACATGTTATGTGACAACATGACCAATTTAATGCATGGACCAAGGAGAACAAAGATTCTTAGATTCACTTCCCAGAATTTGGTTTAGGTGATATGGGAAATAGTGAAACTATTTATGGAGATAGGGACTAAAGGCAGAGCTGGAAAGTGGGAAGAATTTATGAGTTTAAACATGTTATATTCCAAGTGCATATACTGGACTTATTTAAAGTCCAGAATGCTACTAAAGCTTCAATGAAAAATATTTCTACTGATAGGAAAACTTAAAGCAGTTGGGGATCTCAAGAGTTTTTCTGCTTAGAAGGGCTGTTCATAAAAGTAAATTTAAATTGGAAATTTGCTTGAGTCAGGATAAATTAGTCAAATGATGCTTTTTAATTATCATGAAGCTATGACACCCATCTTCACACGGATAGATCCACAAAGAAAACTTGAATGTTGTGTCGGTTGCCCAGAATACCTGTGCCTTTGGGCAGTCATAGCTAAAACTTGGAAAATACTCATTACCTTTGTTTTAATCCCTAAGACTCAGTGCAGACTCCCTTTATTTATCATTATGTCATCATTTCATGACATTTTATAAGTTTCAAGCTTATACTCTATATGTTTAAGAAGGTTACTCTCTGGGAGCGCCTGGGTGGCTTAGTCGTTTAAGCGTCCGACTTTTGCTTAGGTCATGATCTCGTGGTTCGTGGGTTCGAGCCCCGCGTCAGGCTCTGTGCTGACTGCCAGCTCAGAGCCTGGAGCCTGTTTCAGTCTGTGACTCCCTCTCTCTCTGACCCTCCACTGCTAACGCTGTCTCTCTCTCTCTCTCTCCTAGAAATAAATAAAAAACATTTAAAAAAAAGAAAAGAAAAAGAAAGTTACTCTCTGACAGTATCTAAGGGTTTGCATTTTGCTTCGTAAGATAAATTCTGTGAAATTACCTTATGAGATGATTACTATGGAAATAAATATTATTCACATGAATCTTTATTTACATAAAATGGGACTGATTGACCTTTGCTCCACATTTGGGTGTACATCTTCCTTTAGAGTCATTACCCTTGTTTTACTATCCACTACAGGGGTAATGGAGATGAAAGGAAGGCAAAAATCAAGGAGGAGTCCATGATGGTATAGTGTTTGCTTTATTAGATTCCAAAAACTGGAAATAAAGCTATTATACATTATATATACTACTTAACTTCCTGATTTCAACTCAACTTTAGATTTAGAATCTCTACTTATGGGAGGAATTAGTGATATAACAACACCTGCTATATTGATGATATGCAGTCATTCTACAATTGACATTACTGTGAGTCAGGTGCCGCCCCAACATTTTACCTGTCTGAAAAAGTGTATAATCCAAAGGTACAGACAAAAAGTGTTAGATAATTGTGGTTACTAATATTCATACCCTGCATCAGATCCTCATTTTGGTAACTCTGCCTTATTATTCTTCAACCTAGTTCTTTTTCAGTTAACTCATGACTCCTTATTTGTCATTGCTTCACACTGTCTAAAGATTGATTCTATTCTCACTAGGACTTCTAGTCACTTAACCCTCCCCAATTACTCTGAAACATGAATTCTTGATGGGAGCAATATCACCCCAAAAGGGGCCAGCTGTTAAATATAAACTGGACAAAAACATCTTAGAGACTAGAATGTTTTATCATTCTCCAAAGGGCCATAGTACATAAGCAGATATATAGTATATTTTTGGTTTCAATTTCATGGGGGAATGACTTCAGAAAAATGTCTAAAAAGGCACCTTATTGGATGATAAAAGAAAAAAAACCAAGAAACACTGACCTAGAACAACCACCTACCTGAATGTTCAATTAATACAATACCTACTTACTCTCACCCTCCCCTTCCCCATCCTTGTGATCTTTCTGTAGTGTCCAATGTTGTCTAATATAAATAAAATATGAGTCTCACATCCAATTTTAAATTTTCCAATAACTGTATTTAAAAAGGTAAAAAGAAACAGGCAAAATTGGTTTGAATAATGTATTTGACTTAACCTAATATATCTGAAATAGTCAACATATAATTAGTATATTAATTATTAAATAGCTAATTTGTATATAAGATAAATCCTCAAAGTCTAGCATACATTTTATTCTTACTGAACATTTCAATTTTCACTGACATTACTTGATCTGTTTCTAGATTATATACGATGGTTAAAAAGTGGAATCACATATCCAAGTTATTCTAAGCTATTTAAACATTCTTAATGACCAAATACAGTATCCAGTATTTTAATTTAAATTGAAATTAATTCAAGTTAAGTGAAATAAAAATTTCAGTTTCTGAGTCACTCTAGGCAGATTTTAAGTGCTCAAAAGCCATGTATAGCTGGTGACTATTGTAGAAAACGCAGGTTTGGTCTAGCATTCCTTCCCAGATTTCTTTCTTTCTTTTTTTAAATTGTAGTTAAATAACATACAGTGCAATATTAGTTTCAGGAGTAGAATTCAGTTTTCTTTCACTTCTTTTTTTCCCCTGGATTACTGGGTACAAATGTGAAGATGTAGAATTGTGAGATGCTGGTCAGGACAGGTACAGAATATCAAAATTCATTTGAGTCCTCACTGTTATTAGGCAATCATATGGCTGGTGTCTTGTGGATTGCCTTGCACAGGATAGCCACTAACTCAGTACAATATCACAGCTTCTCTATTCTGACTTCAGGGCAGACATCACAAATTAAAGATGGCGCTCTTTCCCACAAAGCTCAAGTGCAGTCACAGAATACATTTATAGGTTATTTCAATTCATGTAACTGCTCTTAAGACAGAGTTTCAGTCAGCCACAATAAATATATTGGAGTTACCATAAAAGTTGAAAGCATTCTTCCATTCTTTGTTTATCCCACCACATTCCTTTCCAGAATATATTTTAAGTGAACATAATGGGTTTTAAAATGGGTTATATAATGATTCATGGACATTAGAAGGCAAGTACCCATAGCATAGGAGTAAAAAGCAAATCCTCTGTCATAAAACAGGCTTGGCCTTGAATCTACTTTTACCACTTACCATCTGTATAATCTTGGGGAAGTCACCTAACTTCTCTGAGTTTTATTTCCTAACCTAAAAAATTGGAATAACACCTGCTTTACAGGATTATCATAACAATATAGGACATTGGCATAGAGCCTGGCACATAGGAAGTATTTAGATTAAATTGATATCTCTCATCTTGAGATAATTGAATATATTATTACATTAATGATCAGTGTTCACATTTTTTGGCTTCTCTACTGGATTTTAACTTCTTGGAAAGAAGAATTATGTGTTATTCTATGTTTTTTGTCCTTTCCAGAGGTTAGCAAAATTCTAACCATAAGGCTGTACTTCAAGGGCTACTGAATGAACAAATCGATGTACCTGTAAAGTTATTATTGCTCTCATAATATTTACAAGATAAATATGTATTATCTGATAAGTGGTTAGTATCCAAAATACATAAAGAACTTATACAACTCAACAACCCCAAAACAATCTAATTAAAAAATGGGCAGGGGTGTCTGGGTGGCTCAGTAGATTAAGCATCTGACTTCGGCTCAGGTCATGATCTCACAGTTCATGGGTTCGAGCCTTGTGTCAGGCTCATTGCTTACAGCTAGCTCAGAGCCTGGAGCCTGTTTCAGATTCTGTGTCTACCTCTCTCTCTGACCCTCCCTGGCTCACACTGTCTCTTCCTCTCTCTGTGTCAGATATAAATAAAACATTAAAAAATATTTAATAAAAAATGGGCAGAATAACAGACATTTTTCCAAAGAAGACCATACTGATGGTCAACAGACACATGAAAAGACGCTCAACAGCACTTATCATAAGGGAAATGCAAATCAAAACTACAATATCACCTCATACCTATCAAAGTGGTGAAAATCAACAACACAAGAAACAACAGGTGTTTGCAAGGATTTAGAGAAAGGGAAACCTTCTTGCACTATTGATAGGAATGCAAACTGGTCTAGCACTCAGGAAAACAGTGTGGAATTTCCTCAAAAAGTTAAAAATAGAATCACCCTATGATCTAGTAGTAATACCATTACTACTAGGTATTTATCCAAAGAATACAAAAATACTAATTCAAAAGGATACACGCACGCCCATGTTTATAGCAGCATTATCTGGAATGGCCAAATTATGGAAATAGCCCATGTCCATTGACTGATGAATGGGTTAAGATGTGGTATGTGTATGTGCACGCACGTGCGCACACACACACACACACACACTGGAATATTACTCAGATATATAAAAACTAAATGTTGACACTTGCAATGACAGGAATGGGGCTAGAGAGCATTATACAAAGTGAAATTAGTCAGTCAAATAGACAAATATCATATGATTTCACTCATATATATACTTTAAGAAAGAAAATAAATGAGCAAAGGGGTAAAAAAAAAAAAAAGGGAGAGAGAGAAGCAAACCAAGAAACACACCCTTAACTATAGAGAACAAACCTGATGGTTTCCAAAAGGGAGGTGTATGGGGGGATGGGTTAAATAGATGATGGGAATTAAGATGGCACTTGTGATGAGCACAGGGTGGTATATGGAACTGTACAATCACTGTATTTTACACCTGAAAGTAATATTACTCTATATGTTAACTAACTGAAATTTAAATTAAAAGGTAAAAGAAGATAAATATGCCTATTCAGATCAAGTAGCTATTAAACACAGGCTGAGGAAATTTCTTTGACATCAGAGTGAAGCCTAAGGACTGTAGGTGGAGGCAGGTCAAAAGTCCCAAGATCTATGTCAACATAACTTAGAGACTATTGTTATTAGTGTTTCAATTGGAGCTTAGATCATAGGAAGAATAGGACAACATGGTAAAGACATGGTAAAGAGTACAGTTTCACAGAGGAATGACAGCAAATTGAGAGGTCTCGGCATCAAAAACTAGGAAGTAATTAAGTAGGAGTTATTTAGGGAAATATTGACAGTAGGCAAGAAATACATGTCCCAGTAGTGGAGTACAGCATATCATAGTTGGGGAACACATGGTTAAGAATATCAGAGGGACAGCCTGGCAATCAATTACTTTCAAGTATATTTGGTGTCATGTAGAAGTTCAGCTATTGAGATTAACTTGGAGTCACACTTTAACATCTAGAAGGGACTGTGAGGGGTAAGTCAGGAAACCAATTCTAAATGAAATACAATGGTCGTCTAAATGAAACCCAGAGGAACACTCAATGCCATGGATTAAACTACCATACTTTCATGCTTGAATTATGGCAGTGGGGCACCTGGGGGCTTAGTCAATTGAGCGTCCTACTTAGGCTCAGGTCATGATCTCACGGCTTGTGAGTTGGAGGCTTGCATCAGGCTCTGTGCTGACAGCTCAGAGCCTGGATCCTGCTTTGGATTCTGTGTCCCTGTCTCTCACTGGATCTCCCCAGCGCATGCTCTGTCTCTGTCTCTGCCTGTCTCTCTCTCAAAAATAAAATAAACATAAAAAAATTAAAAGAATTATGGCAGTAATTTTTTATATGGCTCCTCTTCCTCCTCCCATCTTTTTCCCCTTCCTTTCCATTATCCACATGGTAGCCAGATGGAATTTCCGAAATGCCCAATTGACCCTTCTGTTTCCCTAATTTATACTTTCCAAGGCTCCAAATTGCTGTTAAACCCTCTAACATGGTCTCCCAGCTTCTATAAAATCGATTCCTTCTTAATTCTTTGACGTCACTGCTCAACATTGGAATTCAAAAACCAGCCACACTGAAGTCTTTCCAACTCTTCCAATAAAACATTTGCCATGGTCTCTTACTTCCGGGTTTCTCAAAGCTATTCCTTCTGCTGGATTATTTTACATCTCTTCTGTGCCAGGGTAACACTTAAAGCATCATTTAGGTCTTGGTTAAAAGGCATTTCTTCTAAGAAATGGTCTCAAAACTATCAAGTTTGATTTTGTTGCCCTTGTACTTCCTTCCATGTACATTCTGTCTCCTTTGTAACTTCATCACCTACTCCCCAATTCAATCAGGATAGGGATCATATATGTCCTCTTCAGTTATATCCCCAAGGCCCAATATGCATACTGTGTTCAATCAATATTTTTGAGTAAATAAATGTATGGCGGAAACTTGTTTATATGGAACAAGGCTAGTCTCTGATTCTGAGCATTAATACCATAGGGCAAGTAACTAGACTATCTAGATGCTAAGCCCAGTACTGAACAGAGGCTATAAGAGATCTCCTTGATTATCTTCAGAGGTTGGGAATAGTACACATTTTGGATGCTTTAGTTGTGGTTAGAATGGAGCCTTTCCTACCCATGATTTTTTTCCTATTTCCAAGCTAATAAAGGAATATAATTATTGTTAGCTATGTTCACATTAGTACTGCCACTGAAAGAAAAAGGGGCACATGATAGTTATATCTTATAATTTTCATAGAATTATTACACATCCCAGTAGTGGATATTGACGGTATTTCTCTAGCCTAGATAAGCATATAGAATACAAAATAAGCATTTTAACAATTGACTGACAGGTTAATATGTGGGAAGAGCAAAAACACCATATTTTCTTGATCAGAATTACCCAGAACAGTGATCTATTTTACTTTACTTGATCCTTTTCTAATAAATTTTCCTCCAAAATTCCAATATTTACACATATTTTTAAAAACCCTGCATTTTTAGCCAATTGTTTTTCATTTTACTGATGACCCAAATCTTTGAGCAATATAGCCAACATACAATATTTTGTCCTTATACATAAAATCAAAGTAGGGTTTCTTGCCTCTGGAAGATATTTCTTGTGACCTTGACAGTCATAGCCTCTGTTGTGAAATGTCATCATATCAGTATAATTCAGAGGCACTGAAGATATTTGATTGGGTCACATACTTCCAAGAATCCTGCCAAATTTCTTTTGGAGAGTAAAGCAGCATTGAGTTACTCTTGATTTTCTTTTTTCCTTTCCAACTTGATGGCGACAGTGGGAGTTTATCTATCCCAACTCTTACTGTACCCGACTTGAAAGAAGTCCTCTTATACTCTCTCATAGCACCAGAGGATTTCTTTAAAGCACTTATTGGAATATATATACTTACTGGTTTATTATGTTTTATGTGTTTCTAACTGAGTTTATCGCAATTAAGTCCAATGAAGGCAGAGGTTAATCTACTTAGCTTGTCAAGTTGTATTCCCTAGTTCCAGCATAGGATCTACCATATAACAGACACTGAAAAATAGTTCTTTGAATTACTAAGTGGACTGAACATTTTAATCCTGAGTGTGTTCAGATTTTGTCAGGAAACAGAAATCACTCTAGTCTTTTGGGTAGGTATAAAATTAAGTCAGAGCACTGGAATTGCTATGGGAGAGACCTGGATGATTGTTTTTCAGTAAATTTGAAAGGACTGCAGGAGAGCCCCTCTCAATGATCCTGGCTGCATGAAGTACTAAAGTGGGTTATTCTCAAGAGGATGGCTGGAGCCACTGGAAGTTTCTGCTGATGATCTCAGCTGCTTGCTTACAGCAAGTAATTCCTGGGAGAAGCACTGAAAGTGAAGGAGCGCTGCCAACAATGATCTCATCTGTCTGCAAACAGCTGCTGCTGAGAAAAATGGCTTCTTTTTAAAATCTTTGTGAATGCCTCATTGGCAGAATCTAAACCTGAATGATACTAGAAAGGGATTCTGGGATCTGTAGTTCTACAGTGTAGACAGGGATAAGGGTAATATTCATAAAAGGCAATTGAGTGCACTGAGCCTTTGGGAGGGAGCCTCTTACCAGAGTAAGAATGAACTAGACTAAGTTCCATGATGAAAGGGATTCTTATCTTTTTAAACTGGTCTACCCGGGTGTCTATGGCAGTGATAGCTAGATGAATAACACAGAATCACCATCCCCTTTCATAGTCTGGAGTTGTTTCTGGGAAGTGCCTACCTAGCTACTTTCTCAAGCTTCCCTTGCATATAAGTGGACTAGTTCTTGCCAATGCACTTTGGACAGAAGTAATGTGTTTCTATTCTGAGCTGAGGGTGTTAAGGTTCAGGCACTCCATTGTCCAAAGTCTCTTTTTTTTTTTTTTTAATGTTTTATTTATTTTTGAGAGAGAGATAGAGACAGCATGAGCAGGGGTCAGAGAGAGAGGGAGTCACAGAATCTGAGGGCAGGCTCCAGGCTCTGAGCTGTCTGTCAGCACAGAGCCTGATGCGGGGATTGAACCCACGAACCGAGAAATCATGACCTGAGCTGAAGTCGGATGCTTAACTGACTGAGCCACCCAGGCGCCTCATCCAAAGTCTCTTTCTTTTTGCTTGTTGTCTGGCTGAGGGTAGAGCATCCACCAGAAGATTCTGAAGAGATCCTCGGACAAGGCAGTCACTAATGGAAATGCACAGGATTTTGACATCACTTGGATGAGAGCTGCTGACTGGGAATATCTGATCAGACTTGGGGTATGAGAACTGAAACATATAGTGTAAAACCAACGAAATTTTGTGGTTGCTTGGTCCTAATGCTTAAGAAATACTTGATGTAGGGGTGCCTGGGTGGCTTAGTCGGTTAAGCTTCTGACTTTGACTTAGGCCATGATCTCGCGGTTGTGGGTTCGAGCCCCACGTCGGGCTCTGTGCTGTCTGCCAGCTCAGAGCCTGGAGCCTATTTCAGCCTATTAGAAATAAAAATATTTAAAAAAAAAAAAGAAATACTTGATGTAGATTTCCTTAATTTGGCTATTGTTAATAGCGCTCCTATAAACATTCGGGTGCATGTGCCCCTTCACGAACTAGAATGTATTATGTTAAGTGAAATAAGTTAGAGAGACAAATGTATGATTTCACTCATATGTGGAGTTTAAGAACCACAACAGATGAATATAGGGGAAGGAAAGGAAAAATAAAATAAAAACAGGGAGGAAAACCATTAAAGAATTTTTTTTAAAATATTTTTTTATTTATTTCTAGGAGAGAGAGAGAGAGACAGCGTGAGCAGGGGAGGGTCAGAGAGAGAGGGAGTCACAGACTGAAACAGGCTCCAGGCTCTGAGCTGGCAGTCAGCACAGAGCCTGACGCGGGGCTCGAACCCACGAACCGTGAGATCATGACCTAAGCTAAAGTCAGACGCTTAACCGACTAAGCCACCCAGGCGCCCCCCTTAAAGACCTTTAAATACAGAGAACAAACTGAGGGTTGCTGGAGGGGAGATAGGTGGGGGGATGGGCTAAATGGTGATAGGCAGTAAGGAGGACACTTGTTGGGATGAGCACTGGGTGTTAAATGTAAGTGACGAATCACTGGGTTCTACTCCTGAACCCAATACTACACTACACTGTATGTTAACTAACTTGAATTTAAATAGATAAAATTTAAAAATATCAATAATAAAAAAAGAAATATTGATGAGTAAATAAACAAGAAAGAGAGGCTTGCCATGCTCTTTGCAAAGACTGCTGTGTCATAGCCTAAGGATGTGTGCCCAACACAGGCAGACTCCATTCTAGCATATTCTTAGTGTGCGTCTTCCCCTTTACTTCCTGAACATTCCCCAAATGTTTTTCAGAGATACGACAAGGCAAGTTTGATAAGCAATCAGAAAGGATCTCCCACTGTTAGGAATTAAAAATTCTTTTTTAAAAAAGTTTATTTATTTTGAGAGAAAGAGAAAGAGCACTTGGGCAGAGAGAGAGAGAGAGAGAGAGAGAGAGAGAGAATTCCAAGCAGGCTCTGCAGCATCAGCACAGAGCACATCTGGGGTTCAAATGCACAAACTGCAAGATCATGACCTGAGCTGAAATCAAGAGTTGGATGCCTAACTGACTGAGCCACCCAGGCGCCCCAGGAATTAAACATTCTTTATTAACACAGCTTTCTGATCAAAATTTTGTAGGCAAAAAAAAAAAAAATCTGTAAGAGGTGTCATCCCTTAACATACTTAGTTTGCCTGATTAAAACTCAGAACTCCTGTTTAGTCATTTCTACATGACAAACTAAGAATAAGTGAGGATCTCATGTGACAGACCTGAAACTTCTCTCTAATCTTGTGGGAGGATCAGGTATTGGAAATTAGCCAAATCATTATTTTCTGATAGGTTTTCAAATTCTTATACTAAATCGCTTTAATCCTAGCAGCAGAGATAAAAATGATAAACACAGCAATAGGCACTATATAAAGTACTTCGTGTGTATCACCAGCTCATTAATTCCACACACAAAACAACTTATCACAATTTTACTGACGAGGAAACTGATGCTCAGTGAGATTAAGAAACATTCCGAAGGGCACACAAGTATTTAATAGTTTTCTTTGATCTAGAAAATAATTTGTGCATTTGTTGGTAACTTGCCCAATATGCTCAAAACTAGTAGGTTTTCTTGCCAAGATTGTATTTGTTGTCATTATTTTCTTTACTAAATGCTCTGCTAAGAAATGAGTTATTTCTTCATAGATTTGGCAAGAAGTCTCTCGATTTCAAAATCTTTCATTTTATACTCATTTCTCCATGTCTGCAGACTGCATTCTGCATAGAATTTATCTCTTGCTTTCTTATTGCTTCTAAAACCAGAGACCATTTGGTTAAACTGGTCTCACTGATTTAAGGACCAAAAAACATTGGCACTCTGGTACTTTAGAACTAGAGGGTAAAAGGGCTTTATTAAAGGAATTTTGTTTAAAATAACTGTAGGCTGGGGCACCTGGGTGGCTCAGTGGGCTAAGTGTCTGACTTCGGCTCAGGTCATGATCTCAGGGTTCGTGGGTTCGAGCCCTGCGTCGGGCTCTGTGCTGACAGCTAGCTCAGAGCCTGGAGCCTGCTTCAGATTCTGTGTCTCCCTCTGTCTCTGACCCTCCCTTGCTCGCTCTCGCTCTCTCTCTCTCTCTCTCTCTCTCAGAAATAAATAAACCATTTAAAAATAAAATAAAATAACTGTAGGCTTCAGTTGCATACCTATGAATATTTTGCATGTCAAGCTTTCACAAAATAAATATCTACAAACAGAATAATCTGAGGGCTTTTGATTTGAGATATGAGCTTAGAATTTCTCTGTTGGTATATGCCAATAACAGCTAACAATAACAACTTGCAAATGTGATTGCTATGATTATTCCCCTTATTGTCGCAATTATTTATTGGATGCCCATTATTGCCATTCACCAAACCAGGTATTTACATACAGGAACACTAATCTTTAAAAGAACACTGTGAGGTAGACGGTATCTGTATGTTACAGCTGAGTAGGTTGAGGCTAAGGAAGATTGAAAAGTTTCTCCCACGGACATAGATAGGACTAATTAGTGCCACAGATCAGATCTGAATCAGACGTCAAGTCCTGCTATCTCCATTATGTCATGCCATCTCTCGCTCATTTATAAAGACACATTGGAAACACAGTCTTATTTGCTTACCTGGAATCAAAGAGAAATGATCAGCAGTATATTTGAGTGATTCCAGAACATATATTAAGGTGTCCTAATTCTGTTTTCTTCTTCCTGTGAGCCGCCTTCCCAATTCTCTTCTGCTATCCAGGTCCTGGCCAGCCAATGAACACACAAGCTGTACATTTTTTGAGGTGGTACCAGGTAAATGCTAGCCAGGTAAATGCTTCTCTTATAAAGCCTTCCTGGCTCTTTTTCCATGCAGATGATGCCTTAAGCAGGACTTGATAGGAGGAAGGGCTGGTCTGGTGGAGTAGAAAAGACGAATCAAGGAGTCAGGCAGTCAGCTTAGCAGACAGTTGGAGGGAGCAAACATAATTTACTTTAGTTCCACAGGTTCACTGAAAACTATTTTAAAAAGGCATGACATCCACCCCTACAGATAAACAGTATTGATATCATTAGCATTATTGTTTTAGCTCTATAATTTTATGAAACAGAAAAGAGAAAAAAATTAAGAACAGAAGCAAAGTTTGACTCAATACAATTAGAGGCTTTCTTTTAAAATTTAAGTGTGACTTTATTTTCTACTAGGTGGCTGCTTAACTATTTACATCGCTGCCAAAGAACTGAGCTCTCTGATACACAGCTGTTTCTCACCCAGAAAGCTAATACCCCAGCTGAGCAGCCTTAAATCTGGACGAGAAACTAACATATGGCTTGTTAGAGCAGTGATTCTACACATTAGAGTCACCTGGGAAACCTTAACAATCCTGCCGGCCGGGTCTCCTTCTCAGAGATTCTGATTTAATTGTTCTGGGTACAAGGGAATCTCAAAACGTCCCCAAGTATTTCTAATATGGAGCCAAAATTGAGAACTAGTGTGCAACTAGGCCAGCCCGAGGAGACTCCATGCTGAAAATCCTTGGGATTCGTAAGGTAGAATGACACTAACCAGCTATTCCTGACACTTTGCTCATATATAACTTCGTCAGTTTCTTTTCTTCTTTCTCTCTTTGAAGAACCCAAGACTGGGGGCAGCTGGGTAGCTCAGTCAGTTAAGTGGCTGACTTCAGCTCAGGTCATGATCTCATGGTTCATGGGTTCCAGCCCTGCATCAGGCTGTGTGCTGACAGCTCAGAGCCTGGAGCCTGCTTCAGATTCTCTCTCTCTCTCTCTCTCTCTCTCTCTCTCTCTCTCTCTCCCCCCTCTCTCAAAAATAAACAATAAAAAATAAAAATTAAAACCCAAGACTGTCCAATGAGAAAGAAAATGGGACCCACGGTTGTTCTGGGAAATTGGGCCTCTTTTGAGACTGGCTATCCCGGGTAAGAATTCATTCTTTAGCTGGCTGGCTGGCATATAAATAGATTAGAGATGGTGGAAGATGAATTAGAGACTAAGGAAATATGGCACAGTGGGAAAAAATAATTTGGAATTAAAACACTGGAATTCATTTCTGGCTTTGCCACTTATTGTGTGTGAATGATTCTTTTTCCTTACTAGTCGAAGACAAGATCTATTTGATCCTTGAAGCATTTCCTAGTTTATTTTTTAAATTTTTTTAAAAAAACTTTTTATACTTTATTTTATATTTGAGAGAGAGAGAGAGCACACAAGCAGGGGAGGGGCAGTCAGCACAGAGCTCAACGCGGGGCTTGAACTCACAAGCAGTAAGATCATGACCTGAGCTGAAGTCAGATGCTTAACCAACTGGGCTACCCAGGCGCCCCAAGTATTTCCTGGTTTAAAAAGACTCATTAGGAGAGAAGAGGTGGGAAACTCTACTTGCAGTTCAGGAAGCAGTGCTTGGGTAGGCTCCAGCCCCTTTTCAGCTTATGTGGGTTTGCCGAAAACTGGAGGAAACCCCACTTTATTCAACACTTGCCTGGTTTCAGAAAGCATCAGGGAACCCCATGAGGAAGTCTCTGATCCCAGGTAGTAGCTGGGGCTTTCCTATTCC
The DNA here is from genome assembly GCF_003009895.1 of Hyaena hyaena. Lineage (NCBI taxonomy): Eukaryota > Metazoa > Chordata > Mammalia > Carnivora > Hyaenidae > Hyaena > Hyaena hyaena. Next base: position 1,359,658 of record NW_024081167.1, read on the forward strand.
TTAGTTTCCATCTCCCTGACACTTCTTCCTGGCTCACATGGATTTTCTGCTCTGTGGGTATGGTTCCTTTCCCTCAGTGATAACCTACCCTTTGAAGGAATCCTTCCCCTGTGTCCACCTGGCATTTCTTTTCTTTACCACTTCCAGACACCTACACTTCCCTGCTCAACCATTGCTGGTGCCCAGCTAGGTACAGCTTTTCCCTGAATCTAGGGAATGGAGAGTTCTGCTCCTTTGGGATGAAGGGGCTACAGTGGGGTTGAGAGGGCAGTGGTGCTCTTTGTAACAAGTGACCTTGGCCACCTCTCTATTCCCATCTCTCATGGGCAGAAAGTGGTCATGACTCGGCAAAGGGATAAAAGCTTCCTGGGCCTTCTGCTCTTGATTGAGAGGGGGTTGCTCTAAGGTGACTGACCCCACTTTGAAATCCCAGCTTCTCAGTGCAGAATGGGGGCACAAGCCTTTTAGAGATTTGGGCAGCGTGTGCTCCATGTAAGAGAGGACAGAAGAGGTGTAATACGTCCTCTAAGATTCCAGTCCCTGTTGATCCGTGTTGTGGCCAGTGCTCAAGGGGAAGCTAATGGCAGGGATTCTCTTCACCTGATGAAGGTGGGCCGTGATTAGAGTCTACCTTGTGGTTTTGAAAATTTACGCATTGGAATCACCTGGGGCTCTTCAACAGCCATACAGTTGCCTGACTCCCATGGGACTGTTAGATAGATTAAATGAGGGTGCATAAAGAGACTGACGGAAGCAGATCTTATCTGAAAATATTTTTCTGACAATAATGTTAATAACAGTAATGAGGCACACGCTGTGTACAGGGCACTAGGTAAAGCCCTTGGCATGGAAAGACTCAGAGATAACTGGCTAAGGTCACAGTTTGTCCACAGCAGAAACCAGACTTTAATGCAGGTATCTTCAGACCTCGTTCATTCTTAACTGTTTAATAAAACAGTCTTCAAGGGTGGTGAGCAGCTGTCTTACCACTTAGCTAAGGTTTAGAATCAGCTAGAATGGGTACAGGGAACAGGTAAAGTGCCCAGAATAACTTCCTGACAATGAAAGGTGCTCAGAATCTGGAGGGAGGAAGATAGGAAGGCAAGAGAAGCCAGAGTAGCTGAGAACGGTGGTTCTCAAAGTGCATTCCCTGCATCAGCGTGACAGCATTACCTGGAAGCTTGTTAAAGATGCAAATTCTGGGAGGCACCTGGGTTACTGAGCGGTTAAGCGTGTGACTTTGGCTCAGGTCATGACCTCATGGTTTGTGAGTCTGAGCCCAGCTTCAGGCTCTGTGCTGACAGCTCAGAGCCTGGGGCCTTCTTTGGAATCTGTGTCTCCATTTCTCTGTCTTATGGTCTGTCTCTCTCTCACTCAAAAATAAATAAATATTAAAAAAATGCGAGTTCTGGGCTCCTACCTAGACCTATTTTACCAGAAACTCTGGGGATGGGCTCCACCATCAGGCTTAACAAGTTCTCCAGGTAATGCTGATGTCTACTAAGGTCTGAGAACCACTGTCTTATAAGAATGTCTGATCCCACTCCAGGCCTAGGGTGTAGACTCTTAAGCAGAAGTTTGTTTCTGTAAAGGCCTCCTAACAGGAGCTTAAGGAATGGAACAAGGGGCTGTTGTGACCTAGGTGAGGCTTGGCAGGAGGTAGGGTACCCAGTCTTGGCTTCAGGGATCAGGGGAGGCACACTTCCCATGCCTGTGTCCTCCACACTTCTATGGGGGAGCTTATTCTCTTTCTCCACCTGTGTAGGGTCTGGTTTATTTCCCCTGACGGCTGGCTCTGGGAATCCTCTACGTGACTTCCCTGCTTTATGGTTCCCCCTGCCCCACAGGGTGAAGCAACTGTAAAGGTCGCTGTTGGTTCACAAACTGCCCCTCCTAAACGGAGAGCAAAGAGAGCCAGAAGAAAGAGGCTGAGCGGGAGATTGGTAATAAGCAAGGAAACTTACATACGAGGATGGTCGTGGGTGGCTACAAGAGGAGTAGATCTCCACCGGCTCCCTCCAAATCTTTAAAGTTTATATAGATGCTCTAACGGGGTGCAGTGGCATATATCCTTTAGATAGTCTCAACAAGACATTGCTCTCTCAAGACCAGATCCTTGAAACAGTCCCCATCATTGGAACGGTGGGCAAAACGTGCATTTCAGGGATGGGGGTGGGGTTAGGAGCCTCCTACTGACCCAGTTCAGTTGTAGGCCAATGGTCAGTCCCACATCTCTTTTAGCAGCTGTGAATCAGTGGAAGGTGTGGTATATGAGCTGCAAAGGAAAGGGAAGGAGCTGGGGAAGCTCCTGGAGCAGGTGTGGAAGATGCTGGAAAATGGCAGAATCACCAGGGAAGCAAGTTTCTGGAGGTGGAGGGAAGCCTCCCCGGGAGAAAGCTCTTTACCATCAATAGCACCCATGTACTTTCCCCTCCCTCTCTTTTACCCCCACCAGGGCCTGACATTCTTGATGACCTGAAGTGGTCAAATGGGGAGCAGACCACACAGATAATGGGCAAAGCCTAATAAACAGCAGGTAAGGAGGGAGGGGAAAGCATGTGGGGAGGTCAGGGTGTAAAGGCTGGGCAGAAATGAGCTGGAATGATTTGGTGAGTTTTGAGTTTTTGTTTCTCTTTCTCACACCTGTCTTGTTTTGTCTTATAGAAAAGAGGGAGAGTAGTTCCACACATGACGAGAAGCCTCAAGAAGCAGGAGGCAGTAGTTTTCAGGGAAAATGAGCAACTCCAGCTGTTGCTGGTCACGCTAGACAGGGATGTGGCTGAACTCCTGGGCTGCCTGTGGGACATTCTCACTGAGTTCTGTGTTTGTGATGGAGAAACAGATGATTTGTAAGGGCTCAAGGCGGTGGGGGAGGGGATTGGAGGGTACAAGGGGTGGGAGTGGTGTTTTCTCCAGAAAATTACCCTGTTGAATGGGAGTCAGCTGGGAAACAAGTCCACTTTCTAGAAAGCTTCTGCTTGTGCCCTGCAAAACTACTTGCTTGATGGGTCCTCCGTATTGAAGGCAGTCAGTTTTTCCTCTTTCCCGCTGTACACCACTTTCCTCTCCCTAGAAAGCTCACTTGCCTGTGGTATTTGTGAAAAACTGACCAACAGTGCAAGCTCAGTGTCTGAAGTTCTTAATAGGTGGGGGTTGGTTTAGTTTTGGTGCTGTTTGCGGGAGGAGTGAGGGTGGGGGCTCCGGGAAATGCTGAACTACCAGAACGGTTCTCCATCTGTGGTCTAGATGACTCTCCTGTCCCTTAACTATTCCCGAGGGTAAGGACTGAACATTTTGGTGTTTGTAGGTCTCCCTATCAACAAAGGAAAGGGACTTCCCAGGAGGGAGGGACTCTTTTACTCACCAATTTTAGCACTTGCCATGACCTCTATGCTCTGCCATCCAACCCTGTCAGCCCCTTTTTTATTAGTAGTTTATCCTGAGTTTTGTCTGGATGTAATCTTAAAAAGTCTTTCAGGAAATAACCTGTTTTTGCTGAACTTTACAACGACTGCCATTAATTACGTGTACCTGATGTTGGAGGCTGTTATGCTGGTTCACAGCTCTCTATTCAACCCCCACCATCTGTGATAAAGCCTGAAAGTGACAAGTATTTCTTAGCTTCCTGTTCCATTAGAGAGGACATGTGGCTTAGTTCTGACCAACAATATAAGGAGATCTTATTGGGGAACTCCTGGGAAAGATTTTTTTTATTAAAAAAGAGAGATGTGTGCATGAGAAAGCTCTCTTCACCCCCTTATTGCCCCTAGATGTGTAAGGAGTGATTCTGTCCTGGTAACAGCAATGTATTCGTGAGGTGGCAATTATGAAGATGAAAGCCAACCTCCTTAGGATGAAGAATAATGGGTTGAAAATATCTTAGTCTTCAAGAAAATTATTTACTCAATTCACTGAAAAGAAAATTAATAATCATGGACCCCCTCAGGCTCCTGTGTGGCTACAAATGCTCCATGTTTGGAGCTAGTTTTTGCATAAGTGTTCGGTGACTTGCCTCTTTTTAATATCACAATTTATCTATTTCTGGAATCTGTATCTTACTGTTTTGGTGTGTTGACTGATAGCTTTCTTTTTTTTAATTAAAATTTTTTTTAATGTTTATTCATTTTCTACAGAGACAGAGCATGAGTAGGGGAGGGGCAGAGAGAGAGGGAGACCCAGAATCCGAAGCAGGCTCCAGGCTCTGAGCTGTCAGCACAGAGCCTGACTTGGGGGCTTGAACCCATGAACCACAAGGTCATGACCTGACCTGAAGCTGGCCGCTTAACCAACTGAATGACCCTGGCGCCTCAGCTGGTGGCTTTCTTTAAGTAGCTTGATTTAGGAAGATCACAAAAGTGGTATGCAAAACTTTGAGGAACTATATCTGGGAATATTTTTGCCTTTATATGTGAATAACTTGTTTCAGTAGAATTCTTATTCAAGTATAGCTGGCCTACGATGTTATATTAGTTGCAAGTGTACAACATAGTGATTTCACAATTCTACACATTTCACAAAGCTTCCCGTAATAAGTGTAGTTACCACCTGTCATTATACAACGTTATGTTATTGACTATATTCCCTATGCTGTACTCCTCATCCCTGCGACTTATTTTATAACTGGAAGTTGCACCCTTAATTCCCTTCACCTATTTTGCCCTCCCTCTCTCTGACAAACACCAGCGCTTAGTCTGTTTCTGGTTTTTGTTCTTTGTTTCGTTTTTTAGATTCCACATTCTTGGCTCATAGGTTTTTTTCCCCTGAAATCTCCATACAAATTGCCCCATTGTTTCCTGTATCTGTTGTGCTCATTAAAAAGCTCAAGGAGCAGCCTCATTTCTTCCCACCTACACCCCCCCTCACCGAACATCTCTGTGATGTAGCCAAGTGTTTGTTATTTTTTGTTACTTTTCTTAGTATGTTGTGAGGCCTTTCTGTCTGCTTGAATCCTTCTTCAGTTTAGGAAAATCGTCTACTATCTTTGTATGTACTATATTTTGTCTTAAGCCAGGTATGAAGATGTCTAAAAACACTTAAGCTAACATATTAAATATCTAGGCAGTTTTTGTTTATTTTATCTACTTCAATTGCTGTTACTTTTTAATCTAATTCCAAAAGATTCCCTGCAGTTTATTCTCTGTAGTTGAATCTGATCCTTGCTGTTTCTAGTGCCATTTAAAATGTCACTATACTATTACATTATTTTCTTACGATTTCCGCTTAATGTTAGTGTTCTTTTTATCTCCTCTCTTGTGTATTCTCTCTGTATCTTTGATCTCCTTAATTTTCTCTTAATTTCTCTACGGGCGATGTGAGTGGTTGACTTCTCCCTGCCACTCTCTGGCTGCTTCTCCCTGTGTTCATTATGGAGCTGGGGCAAATCGGTCACTGACTCCTATTTCCTCCAACTAGCATTTACATGGCTATCGGTAGCCTTTTCCTCTTCGAAGTTAAGGTGCTTAACTGAATTCTGTTCATTTTCATTGATTGGCCAGTGTGTGGGGTGTGGGGAGGAAGAGCATGCATCCATTGGAAAACATTTCCACCGTTTGGTTATTTGGAGCTGCTGTCCTAAGGCTGCATTCTTCTACTCCAGGAAGACCATGCCACAGGGGCCAAGCCACCTTGTTGGTAGAAATAGAGAATGCTCTTCTACTGTGGGCGAGTGCATTTTCAGCTGGAAAAGTCTGCTGCATTGGGGAGAAGCAAGATCAGGAAAACATTCCCTTGCAGTTTTTATTTGGTATGGCCAGGACTCCTCTGAATGAGACCTAGTGGCCCTGGTATGTGCTGGTGAGAGGACACTGAGCTGAGACGTGCCAGCCTCCCAGCTCGCCCTACCGCCTCTAACTTAGAAGTATTTGTTTGTTTCCCCTAGGATTTCCTCACCGCTTTGGGGAAGCAGAGTTGCGTCTCTGTTCCTGTTTAGACCTTCAAGCTAATACCTTCATTATATGCAGTGAAAATCCCTGAGGCTTTTGCCCTTCTGGGTTGCAGAGGCACCCAAGTGCTTGTGGGTGATGTGGGGAACTGACTTTCAATATCTGTTTCCCTCTCTATCTAGGTGCCTCTCTGTATGCAAGAGCTGGAAAAATAAATCTATTGCCTAGATACTCTTGCAGTTAGAATTCTAAATGTGACTTAGGTTTGCCATTCAGATCCAGTTGCATGTGATTTGGGAGAGAGGAGTGAGGTGTTGGCCGTTCTGGGTTCTGCTGGCAGATGCTCTCCTGGGGCAGCCAGTTTGTGGTGGCTTCCTGATTATGGGGTGTCAGCATGTCATGCATGTAGGTGCCTGGTTACAAAGCTGCCATTTGCTTCCTAGCTCCATCCTGTAGTGTCGTTCTGTCATTTCTGAAAACGTACCTGATGATTCTGTTTTCTCGTGATTCTGATAGCCATCTAATAGCCTATAAAAACTTTCTGCGTAAGTTAATTAAATTTACTGTCTGCCTCTGGAATTTGACTGATGTGAACTCCAGTGGAAGATTTTTCCCTTTTCTTTTTCCTTTACGATTTGGCTCAGTTTCTAAGAAGGATTTTGGATATCTGCTACCATACCACCGTCTTTTCTAAAAGTCTTTTTTACATTACACTGTATTTCTTCATGTGTAGTCTTTATATGTTTCAGATCAGTTACAAAATTTCGGAGAGTTCATCAAAGCGGTCTCTGTGTTTGCATCTTGGGAAGTTTGCTTAGGTAGTAAGATAATTTTTGTTGAGATTTCATACACACTCCACATCTTCAAAGCCTTTTCAGTGGTATACATCTCCTTTTACTATAAACCAGAAAACCTCTGTATGAATCTTTTTCTACTGGTTTATTTTGTGTAAGAAGGTTTAATTTATACCCGTTTTGAGTTCTTGATGCCATGTGTTCTTTCTCCTGTGTTCACTGTGAACATTGTTCGTTTTATTGCTGTCACTATTCTACCCTCCTAGCATGGTATAATCGGGGGAATTGAAGTAAACCTGCTTTATTACCTGCGTATGCATCTATCAGATCTGAGCATATGGAAGGGATAGGAAGGAAGGCTTCTTGTAGGATGAATATTTAAACTGATTTTAAAGAAGCTGTGTACTTTAGTGTAAAAGAGGGAGTGACTGTTCTCTAGGTAGAGGAGTGTTTGAGAAGTGCAAAACTCGGATGGGAGAAAAACATAACGGGTTCTATAAACTGCAGGCAACTCTTAGAGCCAGAGCGGGGCAGGAGGGGGGACCCGAGGGGGAAGTCCTGGTGGCCAAATTAATAGAAAGTTTGTGCATTTTATTTGTGTAATGTGAATAGAAGCCAGGGTCCCACAAAGCCCAGTTTCTCTATGGAGCAACATGAAAGAAACTCAGTCTAGTCACAAAAGGTCATTAAGTGGTTCTGATCGCTACTTCATTTCTCAGAGGAACCTTAAAATCCTCTTCTCACCCCCAACCCCAATTCCTATTTTCTAGGACCTTCAGATGACCCTTACAGCTCTCATTATCCAGTACCGACAGGAGGTTTCATCTATCTCTGCCCCCAACCCCTTTCTCATTGCCTCATTAAGTTTTCTTAAATTCTTCAAGTCTTTTCCTGGCTCTTTGTCTGGTTAAACACCTGATTCTATATCCCAAAAGCTGCAATACAGGCTTGCTGGAGGCAGAACTTTCTTTAGAGGGCAGGGACAAGAGATAACAAAACTTTATTATGAAGCCTGTGGCAGAAATTGAAGGACATTTACTCAAAGAATGACCTAAGTTTGCATTTTAGAATGTTTACTTTCATAAAATTACCAAGAATAAGCCATTACTTCAGTTACATAAACCAGGTAAGTGCTTAGCCTTTTTTAAAAATTACGTATGTCCAGACTCTTCGATTCTAATACAGAATATAGGGGGATTTTGTTAATTCCAGAAAACTTTAAACGACTTGACAAAATATAAATAGAAAATTGGATCAAGGAAAAATATCTCTGCAAAAATAAGTGTTATAGTTTCTTCTGATTTGGCTTTAAGCTTCTCTCAGTGTTGCCCAGTTTCCCAGCTAGAAAGATGAATATAAGGGGAAGAGAAATTAATTCCTCAGGAGAAGCCATGTCTTCCAGCCTTGAAATACATAGGAACTTTTCATAACTGGTACACAGAGTATAGAGCTTTCAACCTTAACACGTTATAGAAATTATGGTGATGGCTTTCAAAGATGACTTCTTAGGGGTGTTTTTGAGAAGTTAAGGACCACACAATAAAATGCAAATTTAACGTCAGGGGCTATAAGGCCTGAATATACAGCTTTCTAGGGTGTAAAATTTGGGTACCTCCACTAGCTTCCTAGAGCATGTATTGTTTGCATACCCATCAGCTGTCCTGTATCTGTTAATTCTCTCAGATTTGTGCGAGGAGCAACTATAGAGCAGGAGAGATATTATTTTCATCTGGAAGGATTTAATTTTATTCTTAATTAATTTTTATTAATGTTTATTTACTTTTGAGAGAGAGAGACCCCCAGAATCTGAAGCAGGCTCTAGGCTCTGAGCTGTCGGCTCAGAGCCCAACATGGGGCTCAAACTCACAAACCACCTGAGCCGAAGTAGGACTTATAACTGACCGAGGCACCCAGGTGTCCCTGGAAGGATTTATTTTTAAATGTTTACTTGAGAGAGAGTGCTCATACGCAAACAGGGAAGAGGCAGAGAGGGAGAGAGAAAATACCAAGCGGGAACTGCACTGTCAGCAGAGAGCCGAATGTGGGGCTCGATTCCACAAACCGGAAGATCATGACCTGAGCCAAAATTAAGAGTCGGATATTTAACCAAATAAGTCACCCAGGTGCCCCTCTTCTGGAAGGGTTTTAAAGCAGATGTTTTAAGTTGACTTTTGCAGAGAAACATAGGACTAGGAAAGCCTGATTCTAAGGATCGTGCTGTAGAGACCTGTTTACGCCTTAATGTGCATTTCTAGTAACTGTTTGCTACGTGGTATGATTTTATAGCGACCAAGTGAGTTTTGAGGAAGTTTGCCAATGATCATCATTAGCAAACTTTCTTTCCTGCAGCAGATCAGGGTATCCTCTGGGTTTACAAATGAGTGCCCAGTAAGGTCTGGCATGGCATTTAGTGGACGGGTGTGTGGATTAAATAAGACATGTGGGAAGTACCTGCACATTGTCCACCCACAGTAAATACGAATTCCCTTTTTTCAAGTTTCTGAGTCCCAGACAACAGTTGTGTTGTCATTAAATCTGATTGTCATGATGAACATAAAAGGATTACTATCTCTAACATAACAGTGGAGGCTCGTTTTCCATTTTTCCATTTTTTGTGATTCTGTTAAGACAGAGAGGAGAAAGGTGAACTTGATGGTTGGAAAGCTATAGTTGGGTTTAGAGAAGTAAGGTAATCACTCGATCAAAGGGAGAAATGTGAACAAAAGCTGAGAGATGCGTGATGATCAAATTCTTGTGAGAAGAGGGAGCTTATCCTTGAGGGAATAAAAGAAGATACTCAGCGGAATGAAATTAATCAAACCTGTTTTTAAAAAGTCATTGGTGGGGCGCCTGGGTGGCTTAGTCGGTTAAGCTTCCGACTTTCGCTTAGGTCGTGATCTCACGGTTCGTGGGTTCGAGCCCCACGTCGGGCTCTGTGCTGACTGCCAGCACAGAGCCTGGAGCCTGTTTCAGAGTCTGTGACTCCTTCTCTCTCTGACCCTCCTGCTCACGCTGTCTCTCTCTCTCTCTCTCTCAAAAAAAGAAAAAACAAACAAAAAAAAGTCATTGGTGATATACAAGCTACCAATGTATGTGAAGTGAAGGGGGACAGTTTGCCAAAACTTAGTGATACAGAAAACAATTCCGTATTTCACATTCATTAGGCTGAAATTTTTTTTTCTATTTTTACACTCCAATTCTATACTAGTTCCCCTTTTTGCTATAGTGTAATGTTGAAATGTGTTTATTTTTAACTTGTAGGTTAACATTCTCTATCAACTAATCAAATTCTAGGTTTACACATGAAGCATTTCACAAGTATCAAAAAGAGAAACTTTAAAAATATACTTCATATATAAGAAAATGGAATTTCTGGTTTCTTGTCCCTTTTTTGAAAGCAAGAATATTCTAAGGACAACTTTATCTCTATCTTAGAATTGCAGAGAAAATGTTGATGTTTAAATTTGGTTTAGGAAAAAATGTGAAGTCTAGATCATCAGTCATATGACAACAAAGGTGTAATTTTCCTAAAAATGTTTTAACAGGAATATTTTCATGCAAAGCATCTTATTTTACTCTGAAAGTCCTTGCTTTTCCCAGCAACCAGTAATTTCATTTTAGTATTTTAATTAGTATTTTTCTTTATCCACAGTCTGTTCATAGTGGTGAGAAACTCGAACTTGACACTGTTTAGCCACGCAGATCTTGAAATTAGTATGTCTTTCTCAATGGGGACATCATTTGAATAGGGAATCAAACTGTTGATTCACTATAGAAATACCAGAGAAGCAGTTCACTGTGATATCATAAAATATTCATAACGAAAATTACAAGGAAGTTGCAAGGGAAGGAAGATGTCTTAACGTTCAAATCCTCCAGAAAGATTCAATAAAACTAGAGAGGTAATTTTCCATGAGTCAGGTAATGACTCCCTGTAAAGCTTTAAATGGAAAAGAAAGCATTACTGTTTTTGTGTTTAAAAATTAAAAACTATAAAAGAAATGAAACACAATTTAGACCACTTTTTAAAAGTTCTTCAGATGACTCTAATATCTTCCCAAGGTTGAGAAATCATGCTTTCTTCTTGATAGATGACTTTGTCTTTGACTCCCTTAGCCAAGATTCTTAAAAGTAAAGCATTTCTTAATTTTGTATTAAGCCAAGAATACAGAAAATGTCTATTAAAAATTCTTCTCCTGGGAAATGGGTGTTGTTTTGTGGGGGGTTTTTTTGTTTTGTTTTGTTTTTAGCTATTGTACCCTTGATTGTTCTGTTCTACTCCAGTAATTTGCTGTGAATTCCTCTACCTGTTCTGTAAATCATTCTCTACTACTTCACGTCACTTCCTCACTCTTGACTCTGTAACGTCATTTTGACAAGCATTTACTTCCTTCCACTCGACCCGCGATGACTCCTCCTTTTACTTTTGCCCCCTATTTCGGCTTTGGCCCCTCCCCACTCTCTTTGTGAAGCAGCCTGACCCACTGCCGCCCCACAGCCTGTGTTCTGCCCACGCAGTATTCAAACAGTGTGAGCTGCTGTGGAGATCCTGAAGGCTTGGCTCCTGCTTGGAGAAACTTCCATTCTTCTACTCATCTTGCCAAATCCCTGCCTACGTGTACACTGTAGTGTGAATTTTGCTTCCTGATGAAATGACAAAAATACCAGATACCCTCCCCCAGTCCAATGAAGACCAGTCTTTATAATAAAGAACGCATTTCTAGAGACTATGGTTTGGTTTTGTAAATCTTGTAAGGGTACCCCAATGATGACTTTAGAAATCCTCTAGAGAGACAAAAATCACTTGAAAGTTTCCTTTTGGTATAAAAATAATCACAAAACTTTCTGATATCGTCATAGATGATAAACACTGTAAGGCTTAAGTATTTGACAACTGGTATAATTTCTTAAGTGAGTTTTTTGTAGAGTTTGGTCCCATGTGTCTTTCTCTCTCTGTCTTCAAGTGTGTAAGTGTGTCACCTACACTTCAAGTGAGTTAAAAGGACTTTAATGTTCCCTATTGCCTGTACAAAGAAACAATTTACACACATAGGAGTGGGCTCTGTGTGTGAGGAAAAACTTGAGGTTATTCACAGAGCATGTCACTAATGAATCCAGAATGGGAGTTAGATATGAAAACTCCTAATAGGAAATGTATGTACATTTAGAGCATCAAAAATGAAGCAGGCAATGTTTTTCTCCCTGTCAGTTTTGATTGAATTTCATTTGAAATCACATGTTTGCTTCTGCAGAGAACAAACTTCAGAAAAAGATGTAGACCTCCCTAGGAGGTCTGGGGACAGTAACCACGAGGGAGAGGTCTCCAGAGGAATAAGTCAATGAATGGGGCTGTTTGGCTGGCAAAAGAGTGTTACCAAGGGGCCTAATTATTGTTTTCAAATATTTTAAGGGCTCTTGTGTGGAACCTGCACCCAACTTGTTCTGTAGATACTAATGGGGAGAGGTTAGCAACACAGGGTATATTGAAAAGGATGTGAAGAAGAAATCATGATACAAAAATCATGGTATCCAAGTAAACATTTCTATATTCTAGGATACATACTACTTTTCTACACATTGATGCCTTTTAAAAAATATATAATTTATTGTCAATTTGGCTAACATTGTATACAGTGTGTGCTTGGTTTTGGGGGTAGATTCCTGTGATTCATTGCTTACATACAACACTCAGTGCTCATCTCAAAAGTGCCCTCCTCAGTGCCCATCACCCATTTCCCCCCCCCCCCCCCCCGGACTAACCCTCAGTTTGATCTCTGTATTTAAGAGTCTCTTATGGTTTGCCTCCCTCTCTGTTTGTAACTACTTTTCCCTTTACCTTCCCCATGGTCTTCTATTAAGTGTCTCAAGTTCCACATAGGGGTGAAAACCTATGATACCTGTCTTTCTCTGCCTGAATTATTTCACCTAGAACAATACCCTCCAGTTCCATCCGTGTTGTTGCAAAGGGAAGGATTTCATTCTTTCTCATTGCCAAGTAGTATTCCATTATAATATATAAACCACATCTTTGCTACCCATTCATCAGTTGATGGACATTGGGCTCTTTCCATAATTTGGCTATTGTTGAAAGCTCTGCTATAAACATTGGATACATGTGCCCCTATGAATAAGCACTCCTATATGCTTTGGATAAATTCCTAGTAGTGCTATTGCTGGGTTGTAGGGTAATTCCCTTTTTAATTTTTTGAGGAAGCTCCACCCTGTTTTCTAGAGAGGCTGCACCAGTTTGCATTCCCATCAACAATGCAAGAGGGTTCCCATTTCTTCACATCCTCACCAGCATCTGTTGTTTTCTGAGTTGTTAATTTTAGCCACTCTGACTGGTGTGAGGTGGTATCTCATTGTAGTTTTGATTTGTATTTCCCTGATGATGAGTGATGTTGAGCATCTTTTCATGTGTCTGTCAGCTGTCTGGACATCTTATTTGGAAAAGTGTCTATTCATGTCTTCTGCCCATTTCCTCACTGGATTATTTGTTTCTTAGGTGTGGAGTTTGGTGAGTTCTTTATATATTTTGGATACTAGCCCTTTATCTGATATGTCCTTTGCAAATATCTTCTCCCATTCCATCCATTGCCTTTTAGTTTTGTTGATGGTTTTCTTTGCATTTCAGAAGCTTTTTATCTTCATGAGATCCAAATAGTTAATTTTTGCTTTTATTTCCTTTGCTTTCAGAGATCTTGAACAAGAAATTGCTGTGGCTGAGGTCAAAGAGGTTGTTGCCTGTTTTCTCCTCCAGGGTTTTGATGGTTTCCTGTCTAACATTTAGGTCTTCCATCCATTTTTTGTTTATTTTTGTGTATGGTGTAAGAAAGTGGTCCAGTTTCGTTCTTCTGCATGTTGCTGTCCAGTTCTCCCAGCACCGTATGCTAAAGAGACATGTCTTTTTTTCCATGCTCTGTCAAAGATTAGTTGGTCATAGGTTTGTAGGTCCAATTCTGGGTTCTCTATTCTGTTTCATTGGTTTCTGTGTCTGTTTTTGTGCCAATACTGCACTGTCTTGATGTGTACAGCTTTGTAGTACAGGGTAATACCTGGGATTGTGATGCCTCCTGCTTTGTTTTTCTCTTTCAACGTTATTTTGGCTATTCGGGGTCTTCTGTTCTATACAAATTTTAGGATTGTTCTAGCTCTGAGAAGAATGCCTGTGCAATTTTGATTGGGATTGCATTGAATGTCTACACATTGACTTCTTAGTGAATTGTCTCCCAGATAATTTAGAGTTTAGAATTTAGAATGGGCTATTTATTTCTTCTTTACAACAAATGGTATGAAGTTAGGTTATGTAGGTTGCCTTGGACTCCATTCCTATCCTTACCACATAGTAAGCCCTTTGTAAATATAAGACATTATTATCATTGCTGCCTAGCAAAAACATTTTAAAATGTACTAAATCCTTAACATGACAATGTGTTTAGAAAAGAAGAATGACCTTAATGATCTGAGACAAGTTGTTCTGATAAGTGGGTGAATGACAAGGTTAACTTTCCAATATCATAGTCTTTAAGTCTGATAATTTGAATGAATTACTTCTACCCATTCAAATGCGCATCTGTGAAAATATTGCCAATGAGAATCAAGTATCCTTGCTCTGGGCAAATGCAGAAACAGGTATAGTTACTCCTTTTGATGGGAAAAGCTGAATTCAGGATGGGCATCTGCTCTTGGAAAGTTTATTCCTTTCTTATTCAGTGTGAGATACTAAGAAAAAAATAAAAGGGAAAAAACAAAAAAAAAGTGAAATTGTTTGAACTTTACATTGGTTTATTTTTTATTTTAAAAACTTTGCACAGGGCATCTGGGTTGCTCAGTTGGTTGAGTTTTCGACCTTGGCTCAGGTCACAATTACATGGTTCATGATTTTAAGCCCCTCATTGGGCTCTGTGCTGACAGCTTAGAGCCTGGAGCCTGCTCAGATTCTGTGTCTCCTTTCTCTCTCTACTCCTCAACTCATGCGCTCTTGCTCTCACTCTTGCTCTCTCTCAAAAAAAAAAAAAAAAAACCAACATAATAAAAATGTTGCAAATAATGAGTAAATGCTAAGATTTCCTTAGTTAAGAGCATCTCTGAAAACAGTAGGTATGGGTAACATTCAAATAGGTGTGAAGAAAACATTAAAATATAGAGGAAAAAAGTATAAGGCTCTAAAGTACTTTAGAAGTATTGACAATTGAGTCAAAACCTGGCCATGTGCACATAAATACCCGTTTTTGTTATTAGAAGACTGCTTACATTAGATAATCTGAATGGTTCTCCCAACTGAAACAATTAAAATGCTGAATAAAATGGAAAAAATAAGTTGTCATAAAAATAAATTTCAGAACCAAGGATAATAACCGAAATCCTATGCAGATAAAATCACCATAAATGTGTTCAGGTACTTTATTTCATTTCTATATACAAAATGCTCCGGAAAACTGAGTTGCTTCTCATAGGGCAGGAATAAGAAGTCTGGCTTGAAGTTTTTTATAGGTCTAGAATTTTCCATACTTCTCAGAATCTCGGTGAAAGTATTAATGGTGTGGTCCCAGAGCTCTGTATTTAATTTGTCTGGGCTGGGACCCAGATCCTGGTAGTTCTCAAAGTTCTCTAATATTTCTACTGTCCTGCCAAGGTTGAGAAAGCTGAACTAGTGTAGATTTTTATTGTTGATTAACAACCACCTCCTCAGTCTCTACAGCCTGGATTCCTAAACAGAGCTGCACTTTGGTCTTGGGGTACATAGTGGTTTCATGAATTTGACTGTCAAATCTCTGCTGACAACCCCAAATCACTGTATTCCTATCTCTCCTCCCAACTTTTGAATCATATAACAAAATGCCTTATGGACATTTTCATTTAAATTGTTCCCCCCCCAAATGTTTATTGACGTTTTGAGAAAGAGCATGAGCATGGGAGGGACGGGGGGGTGGGGTGGGGGGGTGAGAGAGAGAGAGAGAGAGAGAGAAAGAGAGAACTCAAAGCAGCCTCCACACTCTCAGTGTGGAAACTGACATGGGGCTCAAACTCACAAACTTTGAGATCATGACCTGACCTGAGATCAAGAGACGGATGCTTGACTGATTGAGCCACCTAGGTGCCCCTTCCCTTAAATGTCTTCTCTCAAACTCCCCATGCCATCCCATAGCATTAGCACCAGCTCCTGTGAAAGCCTACAGCCATGTTTGATATTGCTTCCTCCTTCAGATTTCCTTTCCTCTGTCTGAAGTTTCTTTCTATTGCTTTCATTAAGAACCCTTCAGCCTTTCCTTTCCTGGAGCCTGTTTACTCCAGGTTCTCACTAGCTGGCATGGCTATTATTTATAACAGCTTTCTGGCCTTCCCCAGTGTAGGCCTTCTAACCTCCAAGATATCCTATTCATGCCTAGTGGGGAATTTAAGTATTGCTTTAATTTCATTCCCACCTTTCATTGATTCCTACTTTTATTTCTATTTTTGCCATGTCAAAGGTCTGCATAAGTTGAGCTCCGTCTTCCCACCTAACATTGTTTAATGCCATTTGTTCTTTTTTTCTGGAAAGTCTGTCATGTCTGCTCCACAGCGTGCTTTGATTAATTCAGTGTTTCCCAAAGTTGATGCTTCTCACTGATGACACTTGAGATGATTTTGGGTGGTATATGAATATACACTTCAAGAATGTTTAGTTATATATTTAAGTTTAATGTAAACTAGAGAAATGCACATGTACTTCAAATCCATGATTTGACAGATTTTTATGGCTTAGACTGAGACTAAAGTAAATATTCAAGTTTTTTAAAGTATCAATTTAAATAAAATGTTAAATATGTAACATGGAAAAACTGCGAAGGTGATCCATGAATAGCTGACATCCATAAAAAGAGGGATTTAGATTATTTTCACTTTCTCGAATATGGTGGGACAGATTCTACCCCTTCCTTCAGGCCTGATTTAACTTCAGAAAGCTTCATAAAGTCACCCATGCCAAACCTGCCGGAGAGATGTAGAAGGATGAAGAAAAACAGAAACCATTGGTTTTGACCCAGAACCCTAGTAATGTGTGAATGCAAGGTTTTGTTGAATGGGGAGCTGATGTGGTAGCTCCAGATGGGCTACTCCTTTGGGTGGCAAAGGGAGGAACAAAGCAAGGGACACTACCAAAGGTGGGACCTAGTTGAGCATGCGGGTAGCTCTGAACTGCCATCCACACAGGCAGCTCCTTCCTAAAGTTGGATAAGTACAGATTGAGAGAGAGACGACAGAGCTATAGTCTGGCCATGACTGTCATCTTCTCATATACCACCTCCTCTTCCCCCTTTTCCCCAAACCCTGCCCTAGTGTGCATTCCCAATGGAGACCAGGGACTGGTAGCTAGTCTGGGGTGGGAAGGGTGTGAGGTGAGAAAATGTGCTGTGGGCTGTCCTATCTTGTCTGGGCTCTTTATACTTGAAAAACCAGTCCTAGAGTACTCTGGGGCAGAAGCCCAAAGTGGCAATTAATGCTATTCATCCTCCCCCACTCTGTAAATGTAGGCTTTTCCCATGGTTGAATCATGGTTAAATCAGAGGATGTTTGTTTTTCTTTTCCTGTACTTTCTCCCTCGGGGATCTCCTACACTCTCACAGTGCCCACGAATGTGCCTGAATGGATAGGAGTCCGGTAATCATGGTGACTTTGAGGCATCCTTTCCTCTCCCCCTGGAATTAAATCTGTCAACTGTGAAACCAGTTTTTCACAATTATTTTTAGTGGTTTCACTCTTTATCAAACAGGAGGAAGAAATTCAAGTGAAATCGAGGGTGTGTGTGCGCGCATGCATGTGTGTGCATGTGTTAGTAAAACCTGAACCAGGGGTTGGGTGTCAGGTGTTACTTTTAGATCTACCTGTAACAAGCTGGGTGTGTTTCCCCATCAATAACGTGAAGGCTGGGACTAGAACACCTCTAGATTGCTCTCAGCTCCATCAGAGTGAAGAATGCTTTTCTCTTCACTTCTATTAGGGTGTTTCCCTCTATTTCCTTAAATCTTCCAGGGATTTCCTGCCAGATTCACTGGCATCAAGGGTATCAACTGATTTAAAAGGCTCATTTAAGGGGCAGGTGTTTGGGTTTAATCCAACTGCTGACAGCATTCTGGATACTGAGGGGAGATAAGTGACTAGTTTTATCAGCTCCTGGCTTGAATAAGAAGTGGTGAGTGTTTGGAGAGGTGGAGCTAGAAGAAGGTAAAAAGATGTTTTGAAACTTGAAGGTAGGTCACTTGATTACCAAAGCAAGGACATCAAACTTGGTTAAGGAATAAATTGTCCTCTGAGGGTAGTTTGTGAGAAAATCTAAACCCAACCAACTGGACATTTCTGGAGGTCTGAATAAATCTGGCAGTTGGCTCTTCTGCCTCAGGAAAACTTTGTATTTTAACATGTGAAGCTCCACCTCCTCCTAAATTTTTCTGGCATTCAAGAGCTCATAACATTATGCATCCAGCTGTTCTGTTTCCAGAGAGGGCTGACATACTTGAAATGTATTCGGTGTTTTCCAGGGAGCTGAAAAACACTCTGATTGTATGCTATTGCTGTGTGTGTGTGTGTGTGTGTGTGTGTGTGTGTGTGTGTGTGTGTGTTGCTACTCCATTTTCCTTATTTATTTCTCAGGGAAAGCTCAGCATTTAACAAAAGAATACTCTGGGTGGTCTTTCTGCTTGTGCAGCTGACAGGTCAGAGTTAGGCTGGGAGAGTTAATGTGTGACTATTAATTTTTTCCTATATTTTCTGTCTTAACATGAGAGATCCTCTCTGATAAATCCTTATTCTTAGGAACCTGAAAGTTGCAAGGGCTCTAAGAATGATCATTCCTAATGGACCTCTTTACCATAGGCTATCCCTGCACTCATGCTCAGACCACACATCATTTTCCCAGGAACGTGACTCAAAATGGCTCATTTCAACAATAAATAACAGTGTCTAGCATTCTGGCTGAAAAGAACGGTTCTATCTTCCTTTATTATGCCCTCCTTCCCAAGGAAGATTCTTAATGAAAAATACTTTGGAAGAGAAATTTAAGTCCAGAATGATGATGATTCTTTTCGAGATGTTGAATACTCCCTCAATATGCAAACAAATGAACATCACAATAATTCTTGTTTTCTATTTAAAGAACAACAGTAATAGTGGATACCACTTGGGCAGCTACTAAACCCTAGGAGTTCAATGTATTAACCCACGCAATCCTCCTCACGAACCCACAGGATAGTGATCCTTGTTTACCAGACGATGAAATGAGACTCTGAGAGCTTAATTGACTTGTCCAAAGACATACAGCTAATAAGCTCTGGTTTCCCTCTTACAAAGCTTATCCAATTTATTATATACTAGATGGATTTTCTTAAAGAACTATTTTCCATTTACGAGGAATTTTACAATCATTTTAAGAACAAATATCTGCTTTCAAGTTCTAATTAAAACTGACTTTTTTTGAATTGACTCAGAGCACAATTAGAACAAGCCATACATGTGCATCCACGATTTACCAAAAAAAAAAAAAAAAACAACAGAAAAAAAAACCAGTGGATAGGTTTGAGGTAATAAGTTAGGTTCTAGTATGATCATCTCGGTGGTGTTGGAAGGAGCTTTTGCAATCTCTTCAAAACATCTGGTGTAGGGATTCCCTCTGCCACTGCCCTTAGGGGAACTACTTGAGCTCATTTAGTGTTGGGACTTGCAGAACTTTTCCTGCAGAATTTTCCATTTTTGGACAGCTCACATGATGAGTAATAATACTTCACCTTTATCTACCCTTTGCAGTTGACCTGGTACTCAGTCCTTTCCCACATCTTGTTTCATTTATGAAAGCTTGTTCTTACTGAGTGTCCAAGTCTGTTCTCCCATTTCCTGCAGCTCATAGGAACAATGGAAACTTTTTCTACATAGAACGTGAATGAGGAGGGGGGACAGTGTTGGGGCGAATAGTTTCTAATTTAGTATTCCTGATGCATCTTTTGGCTAAGGTTGTTTTGGCAGACATATTCCTTGCAGATGTGACTATAATAGTTATTTGCTTTCCTCTTGTATGAACCCTCTTTGAAGCTACAAGACTAAGAGCTTTGCTAATACAACTCTGTGTGTTCTTCTTCTCCCCACCTCAAGGAGTGAAAAAACAGCAACATAGAAGACTAGAATGTTTCTGACCAGCAGCAATAACTTGACACTTTTGCGACAATGGGTCGGGTTGACCTGTAGATAGAGAATTACAAAGGAAATCCTTGGGTAGCTAAGATGGTTGGGTTAACTTTAGAAATGGAAATTTTGACTTTTGGCTGACTTGTTAATGTCAAAGTGGTAAAATACACAAAAGAACCTTATATTACATACCTTTAGTTGCACTTTTTGTGCTCTTTAAAAGTGTATTCTGTGGGCTTGATGATTGGGGAAAAAAACAAACTTCGATTTTCCTTCCAATTTAGAAAGGGGGCATATATAGATTTTTTTTTTTTTTAGGGACCATATATTTCTAACTTGAGACCTTTGATTTTAAGATGTATCCTTGTGTTTTCCACTTTTCTCATTCTTGTGTGTAAGGTGTAAGTGTGCAAAAGGGAGAGGGAGTGTGCAACTGGATATAGCTCAATAAATGCATTTGCAAGATTCACATGGATAAAATGTGATTTCACTAGACTCCATTCTAGTTCCTGCATGACTTGAGTCTGTGGAACATGATTATTATTTGCCTCAGTTAAAGAACCGACCACACTGTTGGTGCAGCTCAGCCATCAGGTTTATGTCGCCATAATTTTTATTTGATAGGTGGATTTTACCTTTCAATTTGTGGGGACGTATGCTCCAAGATAAGAATTTAAAATTCAAAATCTACCTGATCTTTCACTTCATCAGAGATTAGTCTGACAGGTCTAATTGATTGAACCATGCTGGTTTCTTCTGAATGTTGCCTGTTGATATATTTTCCTATTTATTTTCTTTCTTCAGTAATGTCAGTTATCTGATACCAATGTATATTTCTTTTTCTTTAAGGAAGAAGAGGATTTAGTCCATTCTTCCTCTATTTCCTCATGCTTCCTTTACTAGTTCTGTTCTCTATGAAATGATAGCCGGTGGTCTGTGTCTGAGAGGCACCTCTAAAAATTATGCTGGGAATCAAAACACTTTGTATGCATACTTTTATGACTGAAGTTATGTGACAGTCACAACTTATGGAGTGTTGTATACTGGGTTTTTTATCCTTAAGTCTAAGTTAAGTGGAATTATCCTCATTTTACAGCTAAAAAGACATAATCGGAGTGGTTAAGTGACCTGTCCAGTGTTGTTATTAAGTAATAGAGCTGGACCCAAGTAGCAGAGGTATAAAATCAGAAGGGTGGTGAAGTGGTTGAGTAGAAGTTCATGTGAGAGACTATGCAAAGAATTGGCTATATTTAATCAGAACCATATTGGGAAGTCTGGGGCATATTATATTTTGTCAATTAACTAATTATCAAGGACCGGGCTTATAGTTATTCTTGTATAGTTCTAAAGAGAAGAAAAATGGTGAGGTATGTTTTTGCTTAAATATAATAATAGTTGAGAAAATATGTTTCTAGGAAGCAGAACTCTACCCTCATCCTTACCCCACCCAAAAGACTCCCGTGTAACCGTGGTCCAGGTTGTGCTGAGTGCACCGTGGTGAATGATAGGCCCTCCCAGCTCACAAGTTGCTGCTAGTCTAGGTGGGTGAGCCATATCTTTCAGAGCATCGATTGGTCCTGCCTGAGATTCACCCCTTGGGAACGGACCTGTTTCTCTGTGGTGGTCGTTTTGTGGACTGTGAGTTCTTCTGGTCTATTTTTCTAAAGACAGGGACTTCAAGCCTGGGGTGCACAGAGTATGTCAGTTCTTAGGTCAGCACTTCATTCATCCTAGCATTTTCTGGGAAAATAACAAGTGTCTTTAAGCAAAAATCCTTCTCAAAGTGTAACAACTGTGTGGGAGTGTCCGTGTTCACATTATTATTCAGTAGAGATGACAAATGCATGTATAATAAACGGGGCACTTTTTTAGTTCATATGTTGGCAGTAGAGATGAATCCGCTTTTTAAAACTATGATGAACAAAGTATAATTTGGCCTCTTTTCAACACTTCTACCTTTTTACTGCTGCACTAAAGTATTTTCAATTTTAATTTCCAATGTGTGGGGATGTGTGACAAATGTCCAATGGAGCACAGAAGCAGTACATTTCCTTTTATTATTGTTGTTATTTATTGTTGAGACATGCTTCATTAAACAGTTCCTGTCACACTACTGAAACAACTTAATATGCTTTGGCACGATTAATGGTTTTCATCAGCATCCATTCTTGAATTATTTTCCACCTAAGAAACGGGGTGGATTTTTTTTTTCTAAATGGTGTGTATGCTAGGAATGGGAATCTTATTACTAAACAAGTACATAGTAAGTTTTAGGAGGGAACTAATTTAAATCAATCAATAAAATAGTCTCTGTAGAGAGTTACATGGCAATTATGATAATGTACTGCCTATCTTTTTATTTAGGTGGTTAAACATCTACTCCTTTCTCTGAGACTGGCCAAGCAGAAAGATGTAACACCTTGGGGAGCCTGGGTGGCTTAGTCGGTTGAGTGTCCAACTTTGGCTCAGGTCATGATCTCATGATTCGTGAATTCGAGCCCCATGTTGGGTTCTGTGCTGACAGCTTGGAGCCTGGAGCCTGCTTCAGATTCTGGTCTCCCTCTTTCTCTGCCCCCTCCATTCACAATCTGTCTCTTTCTCTCAAGGATAAATAAACATTAAAAAAAAAAAAAAAAACTAAGATAGAAGTAACACCCACATTTGGCTTCAAATGGGCATTTCTATGTAGGAAAGAGAAGTGAGCTGAGATGCTGGAGGCATGTGGTGTCGCTGAGCTGCTCCATCTTTCTAGTCCTCAGTTGCCTCATCCTGTAAAATGAAAAGGGAACTGGTATTTTTCTCTAATTTTGCTTCCAGTTCTGAGGTTTTATGGTCCTCACATTATCTATTTGCCATCACAAAACATCTTTTACATGTTAATGAAAGAATGAAGGCAAACAGAAAATTGCTTCACTAGGGGCACCTGGGTGGCTCAGTTGGTTAAGCACCAGACTCTTGATTTTGGCTCAGGTCCAGATCTCATGGTTTGCAAGTTTAAGCCCCATGAACCTGTGGAGCCTGCTTGGGATTCTCTCTCTCCCCCCGCCCCCCCTTCTTGTGTGGAGCCCCTCCCACACTTGTGCAGGTGTGGTTCTCTCTCAAAATAAATAAGCTTAAAAAAAAGAATTGGCTTACTAAAACAAACAAACAATCAACCATGAGAAAGAAGTCTAGTATGATAGAAAGAGAACCCAACCAGGAACTATGAGAATTGGGTCTCAGTTTTAGCTCTGTCCACAGCTAGCTGGAATGAGGTCCTTCCTTAATAGTCTGTACAGTTGTCTTCAGCTGTAAGATTTGGGGAGTTTAAAAATGAAGTCAAAGTCAGAATGAAGGCCTACAGCTGTACCTGATGTTATTAGGAAGTGAACTTAAGACTGACTAAGGGAGGGGCGCCTGGGTGGCTCAGTCGGTTAAGCATCCGACTTCGGCTCAGGTCATGATCTTGCAGTTCATGGGTTCGAGCCCCACATCGGGCTCTGTGCTGACAGTTCAGAGCCTAGAGCCTGCTTTGGATTCTGTGTCTCTCTCTGCCCCTCCCCCATGCATGCTCTGTTTCTCTCTGTATCAATAATAAATAAAAACATAAAAAGGATTTAAAAAATGAGGGAGACCTAGGCATACTTGGATTTGATGAGATCTTTTTTCTTTAATACAAGGTAGGTGTTAAACCTTTGACAGGATTTTGCTGAAGTTTAAAGAGGTGGATGGCCAACACTTTTACCTCATAAATCCCCTGAGTTTGGAGCTGAGTGAGAAATAGGCAGAGTCGGATAGATTAGGATCAAATGATAGACTCCTAAGGCCAGATCTGCATGTATATCTTAGATGTTCCCTTAACCGTGGAAAGCTTGATTGTTCCAACTGTCATCCTACAAGTGTATGTTTTGGGGTAATCTGCCAGAATTCTGTAAAGAAGGCATAGGCCAATTTCCTGCCTCACACGTGCTGAACTCCAGAGATGACACCGAGGGAGATGGTTCTTTAAGAAAGAATTTTGGGCCTTGACCCATGAATATTCGCCACATGAAGTTTAAGATATGGAGAAGGGTAGTGTTAATGACCAGGGAGAAGCCAGTACAAATAACTGGGGCTGGTGGTCTGAAAAGTGTGGGGGTCTGCATACAAAGCCCCGTAATGAGTTTTGTTAGGCTACTCTTGTTTGGGCCCCCCAAAATATTTTTCACCAGAACCTGGACTATTCTTTATTGCCCTAGAGAAAGCCCTGTTACCTTCTGTAGTCCTGAAAGAGTGAGGGTGGAAGGAGTGAGCTATGCTTACATAGTTCCTTGTTCTAATCTCCCCCATCATCTGTGTGTTTCGTTCTTGTCTGGGGAGCACAGAGGGGCATGTGGGAAAGCTGGAGGAAGGAAGTGTGACTCTAGAAGCTTGCTGTCTTATTGTTGTTGTCGTTGCTGTTTTCTTTTTAAAGTTTGTCCATTTATTTTGAAAGAAAGCCAAGGAGAGCCAGCAGGGGTGGTGCAGAGAGAAGGACAGAGAGAATTCTAAGCAGGCTCTGTGCTGTCAGCACAGAACCCAATATGGGGCTCAAGCCCACAAACCGTGAGATCATGACCTGAGCTGAAACCAAGAGTTGGGTGCTTAACCAACTGAGCCACCCAGGTGCCCTGAAGATCTCTCTTAGGAACAGGAGACTAGGGCATTGATAATTTTCCCTAACAGGCTTTCTTATCTTTCTACTTGTGCTGGCAAATATTTATTAAAAATACTTTTTAACAGTAAAGCTGAATATATACAAGGCAAAACTGGTGTTTATAAAGAATTATATACATTGATTTAGCTTGAAGCCCTTCTTCTCTGCTCTTGGCCTCAATCTAATGTGAACACCTGAATTCTTGTCTAAGAATTTCATATAATTGTTCTGGTCTTTTTTCCGAAGGATCCTTGGGAGAATGAGTTAATATAAGATTTACTCATGGAGGTCAAAGAGTTACTTAGATGTCTTGAGATTCTATTGAAATCTGTTTCTTGGGAGAAACTAATCTATCGCATTTGTTAATTCACATTTGCCCTGTTTTTTTTTTTTTTTCCTTAAAGCTTGGGGCTATACTGTCTAGTTTTATATCCAGTGATGCTAGATTAGCCTGCTTGAGTGTAGCAGAAATCCTAGGAGCTTTGATGACAGTGGTGGAAATATTGATGCCTTGATGTAGAGGTGACTTATATATGGTTTAACCTAGAGAAAAGAGAAGCTCTCATTTTCCTAAATGCTATTTTACCTGTCTTTGTGAATATGCCTCATGGATAATCGCCCAAGACTCTGTCTTCCTTCCTCTACATATTTCAGAAACAATGGGACTAGACTTTTGTCAGAGCTTCACAAGGAGACTGAGAGATTTATGGCCAGGAGATCATGAAGACTATGGACTAGAAGTGTATCTAGAAATCTAAAGCCTAAAAATGAGAAAACTGAGTAAAATTAAAAAAAATAAAAACTATTAGGATTTGTGATAACAGGCTGTCAATTCAAGTGCTGAATCTATGGCTATTGCTTTTTGAGAACACTGAAATTACACAAGCAGCTTTGCATCACATCCATTGAATGCAAAGAAAGTCCATAGGCCAGGCACTATTCTAGGACAGTAGAGGTGGAGAGGGTAACAGAGAAGACCAAACCTTGATTTATTGCTATCTGGAACTTGCCTGCCTGGTTTAGAATATTGGCTCATCATGTTATCTTAGGCAAATATTTGAAGGCTCTGTGCCTCCGTTTCATCTCTAAAATAAGATGAAAGGTGATAACTACTGTTCCAAGAATGTCCCTTTTGGATGTGACATCGTAAAAGTGATACAGCCAAAGAAGGGGGGCTTGGAAGGAAGAAGTTTGTTATACTCACAGGTCCCAGAGATGGGTCACCGAATACCACACTGGGCCATGGGAGAAGTGTCAGGGCTTGAGGGAAGGGAAAATCTGGGCCAGAGATTTTCTTGGGGTTTCCAAGAAAGGTAAGGCAGGGAAGGGTAAATAGTTGTTTTGGTCAGTTTGAAATTCTCATGGGCTTCAGGTTATAGGGGTGGTTTCTTGTCTGGTATCTGGCCCTGGGGGTGATTTCATGCAGGGGAAACACAGGTGTAGTGTGTGATAGATAAAGAGGTAGTGGGGAGCTACAGATTTAGGGTTAGCTAGTTTATATATAGGAGATGTGCTCCCAGCCAAGCTTTTTACTCAAAGAATTGTCCAGCCCATGGAGGGGCATTTCTCTCCAGGTCTGTGAGGTATTTAACTATCAGAGTATTGAACATACAGAAAATACAGTTAATATAACTGCCATATGATCAATGGATTCCAAGTAGGCATATATAGAATCAACAAAAACATAGAATGCCTAACTTATTGTGAGGTGTAGTGATTTAATATATAAGTAGTTCACCAGCTCAACCTGGTCCTACATCCCCAGACTAACTGTGAGAAGCTGAGGTGTGGAGAGGGCACAGCTATCTCTGCCATAAATAGTCAGGGCCCAGAACAGTAAGGCTCTGTAGAGTACGTAGGAGAATTTGGAAAGCAACTGGAAGGCTTTAAAAATGGTCCTTGGTGAGTGGCATGTGGAATTGTACAGAACAGTTAAGCTGAAATAATTTATGTACATGATTTTCAAATAGTTAATTTTATAACATGTAGGTCAAACTGTATAGCATCAATTGGAGTTAAAGTTATTCACAGAATTTGAAATGGTTTGGTTGGAAGAGAAAAGATAGGATATAAAAGGAAATATAGTGGTAAGAGATGTTTTCTTTTATGAAGTTAGAAATCAGCAGTTACTTTGGTCGATGCATGCTTGAGACAGTGTCTGCACTGAGGGTGATCTGAACTTTACCATGCTATGAGTGTGACCGTATGAGGGACAGTTTTTGCCATGTCTTCCACCATGTCTGTGACCTGGAGTTAAATGGTGGTAGTATTGGTCTTGGATCTACAGCAACCAGGTTAGATTTGTATCTGCTACTCCCTAGTTATGTGACTTTGAAGCATTCCCATCTATAAATGGGAACAGCAGCGATTTAATAGGATGATCAGGGAGTTTCAGTGAGATAATTTTTTGAAAATATTCCCAATGAGAGCTTATTTGCCCTATCATAGCTTCTGTTTCCAGTCATAATACCTGTCACATGAACCTTCCCTGATTTCTTAGAGTTCACTAGGAAGGTAGACTCCTGCCACTCATGGGGATTCAATTCTCAGGTTTTTCTTATTTTTTATTGTGCATGTACATGGATGAGTTCAGACTTTGCATTCCATCTGAAGTTCCTCTCAGCCTTTGTGTTCTCATCATTAAAATAGGATAATATCAACTTCATTCATTGTCATTATAATTAAATCACCTGTAGAGCCCTCAGCTCAGTACCTGACACATAGTAGTCACTCAATAAGTGGTTGTTATTAGTCTCGTTTGAGGAACACATGAGGGAGTTCAATCTATACTTTTGGGATTTAGATACAAACTAATCAAGTGTCGTTAGAATCAGTGAGAAAAAAGTAGGAGTTAACTAAAGTTATGATGTAATTGGTCAAAAGAACAGTTACGAAAGGGCAAATGAATCTTCTATATCTTTCCGCAAGGCTTTGCTATAGCTCAGGGCGTTTCTTTGAGAAAATATAATGCTCTCATAGAAAGCCATTGACTCTTCATAATGAAAGCCTCAAATTTGTTACATTTCTTGGTTAGCAATGAACTTTGATTGTTAATACTGGCAGCTAAAGTAATACTAATGGCAATAAGGAAACTATTGTTTCACTTAGATGGAAATCATTTAAGGAAGAAATACGGATGACTATTTAATCATATAAGTAACATGCAACTGTTATTTACTGGGCACTAAGGTAAGTGTCTTAGGAGGTAGAATGGTCAATAAGATCCAATATTTACCATAAGAAAACATATTTAAAACAATTAGAGAGAGAGGGCAAGATGGCGGAGAAGTAAGGAGCTCCGTACTTGCACTCGCGCGCATACATCACACAGAAAAGATCTGAAGCCATTGGAAACCTTAGAAAACCTGAGAGATTGGGAGAAAAAAGACGCAGAATCCACTGAGAGAGCCTTCTAACGTGAGTGTGAACCGGGGAAGATAAAATCGGGCCGGGATCGGAGACTCCAGGGTGGGAGGCGATCCCCCTCTACCCTCTACGGGGAGT